>NC_135399.1:3457951-3831701 GCF_051989625.1 Stigmatopora argus
GGCCGTCATTTGCTCGTGGCAACGACACGTATTAAAGAGTTGTGCTCTCTCTTGGCGGATGTATGGGCCTGATGATAAAGTGTCTGTGTCAGGCTCACTTGGCTTGACACAAATGGCTAGAGGTCATGCAAAGGTTTTTAGCAGCAAATGAAGCCAAAAATAAAGAGATTGCGAGTTTGCACATAAGGTGTGTGTGTAGGAGATGTCAGACACATTTCTTTGGAAGTACAGTGTCAAGGGTGCAGATTCCCTATTTGTGTGGGCTGTCAAAGAGCTGATGACACTGCTGTATCATGTGACAAAATGTGTGTATGTCTGGCATTTTTTGTATTTGCAGTGAGCATAGATATTTCAAGCCTCCCAAGGATAAAACCAGCCTTTCTGATAAAACTGAAAACATACTGGAAATGCTCGGGCATGTATAGTGCCTGAGCACAGCAATGTGTTGCATTATGAGTAGGATTCGCTATATAGAGAACAGTGATACAGAATACAACCTGTTGACCCACAGCGCCGCTCCCCGGTTTTCTCCAGCCTCTTACCGGCCATGTAAACCAGATTTGAAACCACTCCCATGTTAAAAGTGGTGTGATTAGTTAACGTGTTAATAAAACTAATTGCTTTTGATGCCATTAATATTTTTAACATGCGACTAATTCTGCTCCCATGCCGTAGTCTAAACTCTCATCTCATTTTCTGAACCGCTGTATCCTCATTAGGATCGCGGGGGTGCTGGAGCCAATCCCAGCTGTCTCCGGGCCAGAGGCGGGGGACACCCTGAATCGGTGGCCAGCCGATCGCAGGGCACAAGCAGACGGACAACCATGCACACTGACACCCATACTTGGGGGCAATTTAGAGTGTCCAATCAGCCTAACATGCATGTTTTTTGGAATGTGGGAGGAAAACGGAGTACTCCATACAGGTGGACCGACCGGGACTTGAACCCAGGAACCCAGGTAGTATTGAAAATGAATGGATACAATTTTAAACACTAGCTCAGTGCTTAGCAATTACTTTCTGTTGCGCCCCCCCAAAGACTTTTTTGCCGTGGCGACCAACCCAGCAGATAATTTACCTACACCGAAAGTCAGGCAGTCGGTGTCGCTGACTCGATGGATAGTTCTGATCCGTGCTGTTAGTTCTTCTTCGATGTTGTCCTCTCTGCGCGAACACTGACAGTGAGCACACCACTGACATCCACTGGATCAGTGTGCAATAACATTTTAATCTTGTATGGCGAAAACAGACACATACTCCCAGGCAGCCCTTTGCGCCCCCTTAAGGGGCTGCGCCTCACTATTTGAAAAGCACTGAAGACCAAGCAGAAAACAACCATAAAGGCTGAAGCCTGTTCAAACCACCCACACGCTCATCGATTGATTCTGCCAATTCGGTGTGATTGGTTGGATGTGCTGTGTGGTGTGGGTGAGTGGAAAATATTTTACGAAAAAGATTGATAATATGAAAATAGTGTAAAACTGTGATTCCCCACAAAATCACACATTTTCCCCACAAAATCATACACTTTCCCGTGAAGGCGAACAGAGGGTGCTGCCAAAACTACAAGACAGGATAGTCCATAACCATATGCTTTATGTCTGATGTGTCACTCATCCACCTTTCATATCGCTTACCTACCCACACAACCCTATCCCAGAAAATCACGAGCAGCAGGCACAGGACACCCCAAATTGTTTACCAGCCAATCCCAGATTGCCCACATTGAAATCTGGCAAAAGAACCACTGCACCATTGGGTGACTGCCTGATGTGTCTTTGCTTTAATTACATTGTAGAAAAAAATTGGACTGGATTTTGGATTGGGAATATAAGAAGACAGGTTTAAACATATAAGAATTGGGAAATGTTTTCCAAATTATGTATGTTCTGTGACATTTATTGTGATAGAGATTTTTTAATTTTTTTAATCAGTTTTTAGTCAATTACTGGATGTTATTGGTTTATTGTTATTGCAACTCCCATTTGTCATATCTTTGCCAACTTGACTAGAATGCAAAATATTTTCCTTGCCACACACGGTTTCAATTTGTCATTGGCAATGTGGCGAATGGGTAGTCAAAATCTTTTTACCTGTAATTTTGTTTGGATGTACATTGCATATTTTCTTTGTTCTGATAAACCTAGTTTAAAGGAACATCATATAAGACTAGTGGCATAAAAATGACACAGCAACCAGGAAGAAAATATTGATGTGGACAGCATTCCTTACTCTTTGGGACGCCACATTAGATAATGCTGCGTTATCATACCAGTGTGGCATTACAATCGGAAGAGGCCCACGAACTACATATTAACGTTAGCAATGATCATGTACACACTGTACATTGTACATGGTACACACATACATAATGTGTAGTCCCCAACCGGTGTCTATTCCTTACCAAAAATTAATCATTACATGACACTACAGTCTTCAAATGTAAGGCTTTCAATTTGCACTAGGGTTAAGCTTCTGCAAAAAAAATGGGGGGAGATTGGTTCATATAAAAGAAGTTTAAAAAGAAAAAAAGAGTGACCGATACGTGTAACTTGTTACTTTAAACACAATGTGAGGATAATTACAATACTTTTTTCAAAAACATAGCACACTGACAAATAATATTTCATTAATAATATTTGCTAATGCTTTGCATCGACAAAGACAACTTTATTCTTCCATTTTTTATAAACTAGCATTAGAGCACGTGTAAAGATGCTATCTTTGCCAAGACAATTACACCCGAAACAATAGTAGTACAAAATGTCAGCAAAATGTTAGTTTACCATATTAAAACAAATATACAGTCCAAAAATCCAAGTAAGAATTAACCATTTGGTTTTCTTTCGTTAATGGAACTACGGTACCTATTGCTTTATCCATTACCAACCGATATACTGTTTTTTACAGGTGTAAAGACGTGTAAAAACTTGTTTCTATTCCTCTTGTCAATTTACCATACAAGAAAGTAATAAAGGAAAAGTATAAAATACATCATCTTTCAAGGAGAAGCAGTGCCAGTATGGTGTCTGGCGTCAATTGTTTTCTCCTTATCAGTAGTCTCCATTCTTTGAAGTCATTGCCAGTGCATATCATTTTGTTTTATTTTTAATGGCTCATTTGACATTCGGAACAAGATGTATTTGCTCCATTGGTACACTGCATTGTTAGATCTCACTGTGAACGTGGTAGCAACCTTAGTTTACATAGCTTACAGACCTGTGGCAACCCAGACGAAGACTGATCAAGTAATCCAGGGGTGTCGAACTCATGTTTTGTCACAGACAACATTATAGTTATGTTTTTTATTGAGAGGGCCTTCATGTCTGCCAACTAGGGCTCCCAAAACAAATTGACTAATTAATTGACAGGTTTTCTGATAGTTGATAGATCATTTATATGCAATTAAAACTTGCAAATCCTCTTTTTGAGCCTCCTAAAGGCCCACTATTCACATGTGGGCTATTTTACTCAATTCGATTGGCCTTTGCTGAGCCACAAACCATAGTTTATTTCACCCAAAAATCACATTTTGCTGTTGGCCATTAAAACTAGTTGTTACAGATTGAGTCACTATCATACAGAGTCTTCACACACTATGACCTATTCCATTTAGTTTCATTTTCAAAATCGAATGGCATTACACTGAACGCACATGCACCCATAGATGAACACGATCAGACGTGTCATTTATGTTTCCACCCCTCCCTTTAGCGTAGAGATGTCCACACAATCAGGCCAATCGCAGGGCACGAGGAGATAAACAACCATTCACGCTCACACTCATACCTAGGGGCAATTTAGAGTGTCCAATCAGACTACCATGCATGTCTTTGGAATGTGGGAGAAAACCGGAGTACCCGGACGAAACCCACGCAGGCCCGGGGAGAACATGCACACTCCACACAGGTGGACGTGACCTGGATTTGAACCTAGGATCCCAGAGCTGTGAGGCCGACGCACTAACCACTCGCGTCACCGGGCCTCCCTCTCTCCCTCCCTCTCTCCCTCCCTCTCTCCCTCCCTCTCTCCCTCCCTCTCTCCCTCCCTCTCTCCCTCCCTCTCTCCCTCCCTCTCTCCCTCCCTCTCCCTCCCCTCTCCCATCCCTCTCCCTCCTCCTCTCTCCCTCCCTCTCTCCCTCCTCTCTCCCTCCCTCTCTCCCTCCCTCGCCCTCCCTCCTCTCCTCCCCTCTCCCTCCGACTCTCTCCCTCCCTCTCATCCCTCCCTCTCTCCCTCCCTCTCTCCTCCCTCTCTCCCTCCCTCTCTCCCTCCCTCTCTCCCTCCCTCTCTCCCTCCTCTCTCCCTCCCTCTCCCTCCCTCTCTCCCTCCCGCTCTCCCTCCCTCTCTCCCTCCCTCTCTCCCTCCCTCTCTCCTCCCTCCTCCCTCCCTCTCTCCCTCCCTCTCTCCCTCCCTCTCTCCCCCTCTCCCATCCCCTCCCAGCCTCTCCTCCCTCTCTCCCTCCCTCTCTCCCTCCCATCCTCGGCCCTCCACATCCTCCCTCCCCTCCCTCCCTCCCTCCCTCATCTTCCGCTTTACCCCTTCCTCCCTCTATTTCCATCTCCCTCCCTCTCTCCCTCCCTCTCTCCCTCCCTCTCTCCCTCCCTCTCTCCCTCCCTCTCTCCCTCCCTCTCTCCTCCCTCTCTCCCTCCCTCTCTCCCTCCCTCTCTCTCTCTCCCTCCTCTCCCTCCCTCTCTCCCTCCCTCTCTCCCTCCCTCTCTCCCTCCCTCTCTCCCTCCCTCTCTCCCTCCCTCTCTCCCTCCCTCTCTCCCTCCCTCTCTCCCTCCCTCTCTCCCTCCCTCTCTCCCTCCCTCTCTCCTCCCTCTCTCCCTCCCTCTCTCCCTCCCTCTCTCCCTCCCTCTCCTCCCTCCCTCCCTCCCTCCCTCCCTCCCTCCCTCCCTCCCTCCCTCCCTCCTCCCTCCCTCCCTCCCTCCCTCCCTCCCTCTCCCTCCCTCCCTCCCTCCCTCCCTCCCTCTCTCCCTCCCTCCCCCTCTCCCTCCCCCTCTCCCTCCCCTCTCCTCCCCCTCTCCCTCCCCCTCTCCCTCCCCCTCTCCCTCCCCTCTCCCTCCCCCTCTCCCTCCCCTCTCCCTCCCCTTCCCCCCTCTCCCTCCCCCTCTCCTCCCCTCTCCTCCCTCTCTCCTCCCTCTCTCCCTCCCTCTCTCCCTCCCTCTCTCCCTCCCTCTCTCCCTCCTCTCTCCCTCCCTCTCTCCCTCCCTCTCTCCCTCCCTCTCCCCCTCCCTCTCCCCCTCCCTCTCTCCCTCCCTCTCTCCTAGGGATGTTTTTTTACTCTGGGTGAATAAAAACGAAAGATGTCTAGTGTAGTAATATTGTAATGAAATTATCTGTCTGATATTATAATTGTTTTAATGGTATGTACAGGAATGAAGAACGAGGATTATGGAGGTATCTTACTACCTATCTACGAGCGTAATGTTGAGCATACAGAGCATCCTCCAAGATAGAGCAACTTCCTATCACTTGAATCGTTGTTCAAATTTCAAAGCATTATGTAAGTAAAAATATATAAACAGTGAACATTAAAGATTTTTCCCCCATGGCCATCATGAAACTGTTTCATTACCTGTGAGTCGGTCCAGAAAAAACTCTTGATCTAATCCCAGCTCCAGCTCTTCTTGGAGGGTGTTGCTAATGGCAGCAGAACATGTTGCTGCTGTGAGCTCAAGGCGGGTAACCTTTATGGGAGCCACTCGGGCCTTACCCATGACTAATGAACAGTGCACTCTCTCATCTGCAACAACTCTGATGTATGAGCATTGGCCAGAGCCATTAGTGAAATGATGCAACTCATTTTTTCTGACTGCGCCAAAGTGTTCAGGGATGAAGCATCTTGGAATTTTAATTTTTTGAAGACTTTCCAAGTCTTGAAGCCATGCTTCGCATTTTGGCTTCAGTTCAGGGGGAATCGGTTCATCCCATTCCACACCCTGTCTGCAGATCTCTTGCAGCACTCCCATTCAAGAGATAGGGAGCTAAAAATCCAAGTGGTTCGTAAACACTGGCCACTGTTGACAGGATTTCCCTACAGGTGGCTGATTCGTCTGAGAGGACAACATTCAATGCAAATGCATCCCGTTCCATCTTATGGCAAGTACGCACTGTGTAGGAAGCTCACAGTAATTCAGGTCTACATCTTGAATAGCACTGGCACGTTCACTTTCTGGTATTGCATCCAAAACTTGCCTGTTGTTTGAGACAAATTTGTGTAAACATAGCTGCTTCTTGCTACAGACCTGTCATGCTTAACTGACAAGCTGATTACCTTTCAACAGAATTGACGCTGGCCAGGCCATCGTCCACATAAAAATTCTTGAAAAGGAAGGTTGCCGCCAGTGGGAAATCCTCCTCATATTCGGTGGCAAGGTGTTTCATGCCAAAGTTGGCACAAGCCGGTGATGATGCAGAGCCGAATATGTGGACACGCATGCGGTACTCCTGTCAGGAGTGGCTCATTTATCCCTCCTGGCTTGCCGTCAGGTTAGAGCAGCTGCAAACGATCCTTGATTACTTCCTGATGTGGGTACTTCAGCATCACGGAAGTAGTTAGTCATAGTCGGATTGTCCTTTGTGACACCCTACGTGTTACAGCATACATCGCTACAAGGTACTATTCCCCATACTCCGGTTTTGTTACGTTTTGGGATGTACAAGCCCTTGTTGTTTTGTAAAGCCTTTTTGAGTCATTAAAAGTTACTGTCATGAGAACAGCCCGTCTCGTTCCCTCCTGCTTCCCCGCTACTGGGTCCAAATCCCCCCGATCGCGCCACGACGTCTTGGCGCGATCGTAACAGAACGATCCGACCACATGGACCCAGCGGGAAGCCACCGACGCTCGCGCCGATGCTCTCGTCTACGCCAGCCACCCAGCTCATATCCTACTGACCACATGGACTTAGCGGGAAGCTCCCCAAAATCTTTTAGGGAATTTATGACTACGCCGTGGTGTGGACACCTTAGAGACGTTTTGGTAACGGAGGAATATCGACTAGGAGGTAATTCTGAGCCTCCATCGGCCCCGGTCGAACGCCCCAGCTCAAGTTTCACCTTTAAACCGACCCTTCGCTCACTCCATCGCACTGGGCTGCCAGCACAGCTAAGTGAGAATACCCAAGTTCCGACAACCCTGTTCATCGCCCGAGTTATCTGAATTCAAACTCCAGCGAGTCTTTTCCTCAATGGAGGGAGAATCCCCAGCCTCCATCGGCCACATTGGAACACCACATCTATATCAGTTGGGAATTTTCTGATGGTGAGGATGACCGGGAGCTAATTGATTTGTGGGCTGGAGATTCGGACTCGGACAGTGATTTCCTCAGCTGATTCGGACTCCGATACACTCCCCCGGAGGACGTTGACCCCGACTCCTCCGATTACTCCGACCTGGATTACCCCAACCAGGATTCGCTGTGTCGGCTGGCCATCTACAGTGGACAACCACGTGGCGGCCGGCGGGGAGGCTCAGGCAGGAGTTTCGAACACCGCCCGTCTTGTCTTTGTGGGGAGGCGCAGCAGCGAGATCTTTCACCGTGTCGGCTGGCCATCTACAATGGGCCACCACGTGGCGGCCGGCGTGCTGTGCCGTCCTCCTGGAGGAGGCGGCGAGGGCCGCGCCACAGGGAGAAGTGGAAGGAGGGCCTGGACGCTCGAGCCCCTGACCAACTCCTCGCTCGACCACGCCCGTCCAAGCTCCTTGCTTGACCTCGCCCGTAAAAGCTCCTTGCTCGACCTCGCCCGTCCAAGTTCCTCGCTCGACCTCGCCCGTCCAAGCTCCTCGCTCGATCTCGCCCGTCCAGGTTCCTTGCTCGACCTCGCCCGTCCAAGTTCCTCGCTCGACCTCGCCCGTCCAAGCTCCTCGCTCGATCTCGCCCGTCCAAGTTCCTTGCTCGACCTCGCCCGTCCAAGCACCTCGCTTGACCTTGCCCGTCCAAGCTCCTTGCTTGACCTCGCCCGTAAAAGCTCCTTGCTCGACCTCGCCCGTCCAAGTTCCTCGCTCGACCTCGCCCGTCCAAGCTCCTCGCTCGATCTCGCCCGTCCAAGTTCTTTGCTCGACCTCGCCCGTCCAAGCACCTCGCTTGACCTTGCCCGTCCAAGCTCCTCGCTCGACCTTGCCCGTCCAAGCTCCTCGCTCGACCTTGCCCGTCCAAGCTCCTCGCTTGACCTCGCCCGTCCAAGCTTCCCGTATTCCCATGCCGAAGCCACGCTAAATACTCCGCTTGCCAGCTGGGCCGCCAGTTGCACCCGTGCCAAAGCCACGAACCAGGTTTCCGGTCCCAGCTGAACCGCCTAGTTCCTGCCTGCCAAGTTCCTGCCTGCCAAGTTCCTGCCTGCCAAGTTCCTGCCTTCCAAGTTCCTGCCTGCCAAGTTCCTGCCTGCCAAGTTCCTGCCTGCCAAGTTCCTGCCTGCCTAGTTCCTGCCTGCCTAATTCCTGCCCTGCCAAGTTCCTGCCAGCCCAGTTCCTGGCTGCCCAGCTCCTGCCCACCCAGCTCCTGCCCACCCAGCTCCTGCCGGTTAGGGGGTCAGCCGCGGCGATGCGCCGGAGCCCCGGGACGAGGGTGACGGCGACGGCGAGAGCGACTCTCCGGCCCCCCTGGACGAGGGGGTCAGCGGTGGCGGCGACTCGCCGGGGCCCCTGGATGAGGGGGTCAGCAGCGGCAGCGACTCTCTGGACCAGCCACTCCCACGTCTCGTCTCGGGCAGGCGCGGACGCCCGCTGGACCGGCCACTCCGACGCCTCGTCTGAGGCCGGCGCGGACGCCCGCCCAACCGGCCACCCCCACGTCTCGTCTCGGGCCGGCGCGGACGCCTGCTGGACCGGCCACTCCCACGTATCGTCTTGGGCCAGCGTGGACGCCCACCGGACCGGCCACTCCAACGCCTCGTCACCGGCCGGCGCGGACGCCCGCCAAACCGGCCACCCCCATGTCTCGTCTCGGGCAGATGCCCGCCGGACCGACTACTCCCTTGTCTCGTCACGGGCTGGCGCGGACGCCCCCCCATCCGGCATTAGGACGTCTAGAATCCGTCCCTTAGAGGGGAGCTACTGTCAGGAGTGGCTCATTTGTCCCTCCTGGCTTGCCTTCAGGTTAGAGCAGCTGCAAATGATCCTTGATTACTTCCTGATGTGGGTACCTAATTTTTTCAGGCTTCCTAGGGTGATACACCCTGTGGTGTGGAATGTACCATGTGCTGCCTTCTTGCAGGTCTGTACTTGCTTCTTCTGCATCCCCATTTTGCCCACTTGAGGTAATCATCTTTATATCTAAGATTACTCTTCATTTTCATTTTTAAATGTTTCAGGTGCATGGTGGCAAGCTGCCTATTGATTGGCAATTGTGCCCTAAATGATAGCGGCATCTTCAGATGTTCTTCATTGTGCCTGATCTTGTCATTCATCATGTATGAAAACTACAAGTCTTCCTGTGATATTGTATTTTCTTTTGGGTTTGTGTTGAGAAAATCAGTCTCCAGCGCCTTTATCACAGAGGCAGGTGTGATGGACGGACGCTTCTTCACTGAGACATTGGGTGACAGATTGTGGTCTTATTTCTTGAACTAGACCAAGGCACAGTGGCTCCAACTATACTCCAGCCCAACACTGTCTTGGCTGCAAAGGGTTAATGGTCTTCTCCGGATACCACTTCTTGTGGTTTCAGGGCCTTTGCACAGTCATAGCCAATCAAGACCCCAACTGGACAGCTCAACAAACTTGGCATCTCTTCTGCCACAGTGTGAAGATGAGCCCACCTATTTGCTGTATTACTTCTTGATATACAACTTTTTCCCAAGGGATGTAATCCTGTGTATACATTGGTGGTAGCTCAATGCTCTCTTGTGAGCAATACCCTCTCACTCTCAGTCCAACAGCTCTGTGGCAATTCATTATAGAACTCTTCTCAGTCATTGTAGACAGCTTCAATTTCACTGGTTCTGTGTGAGCTGTCATTTTTGGCAGATGTCTTGGTCTATGAAAGAACTGTTTTGCTTTATGTGTCCAACAATGCACTAAGAGTTCTGGACTATTGTTTATGCCACTGGAAAGCCAAACTGGAACAATCATGGAAGTACAGCCACCGCTGTCCTTTCGCACATTACACAGGTTTGTGGAAGAACTTTCATCTTGCAGTGGTACTTTTGGCTTTTTAACCTGAGGAAATTCCTCATGGAGTGGAGATGGATGATTTCCCATCCAGATGTCCCAAGTGACTCTCTTTTGGCATTTTTTCAGCAACATACATGCAAAGCACATGTTGCTAAGCACAACCCTTTTTTGTCTTCAAGTAGCATGGCTACAAATTTTTCACACTTGTAGATGTAATGATTTTCTTTGCAGCAGACACATTCTAAGGGCATTTTCGATTTTGTGACAGACAGACTGGCTGTAGAACCCTTAGTGGATTTTGAACCCTTCTCAGTGGAGGTTTGGGATCTTTGTCGTTGTCACCAAAGTATTGACCTTAGCACACTACTCTTTACCAGTTTTATCATCAATGTTTTTAGTGCATGAAGTGACGAGACTGCATTGCACGCAATTTGTGCTTCTTCCGCTACATAGGTTGAAAAGTCCTCAAAGTTAGGATATGATTTTCCTTCATCCAATGCTTTAGTCGCAAGCCAGTTCCAGTGGGTTGTTAACCAGTCACGTGGCATTGCGTTCTTGCAAGAGATGAGGAAATCACTAAATTCTCTTAGCCTCAGAGACTCCTTGGGTCCAATTTTAGGCCAGCTGCCCAGCCTCCCCCGGAAGGCTCTTTGACTAACAAAGGGATGACTATATCGTTTTTCCAGGACTTCCCATGCCTGGGAGTAAGCTTCTTGGTCACTCCTATAGAATACGCCTTCCAATACACAAAGTGCTTCTCCACTAATGTATTTTTTCAAATAGAACAGCCTGTATGCTGAGTTTGTACAAGCTGTTTCAATTAACGCCTTGAAACTAGTGCGCTACTCCGGGAATGTTAGTGGGTCTCCTGTAAACGTAAATGGCTCTGGTGCTGGTAGTCTAGTCATTACTAGGGACTGTTTTAAGGCTTCAACCAACAAGGTTTCATTGGAAGTTAGGGCTACTTTGCTTTCAACAGCAGATGAGCCTGAGAAATCTTGGGGCACCTGAATGGGTGGAGTGCTGTCATGCTGTATGGGGATCTGATGTGGGGGCAGTGTGATAGTTTCTCTTTCTCCTTGTTCAGTAATTAACTTTGATTCCTCTTCCGCACATTGTATTTAGCTTCCATAGCCTAAATATCCCTCTGATCTTCCATCATTTTTAACCTCTCTTGTTGGGCTAACACCTCTTTCCCTTGTTTGGATATTTCCTTTTCCCTGTTAATTTCAGCACGCTTTGAAGCCAATCATGCTGCCACCTCTGCCTTCCTTTGTGACACATGGCTACTTTGCAGACTCCCCCTGCTGCTCTTGACACAGTCGAACCATAGATCGACCAGGCATCATCTCACTCCAGCAATTTCAAGAGTGATTCTTTCACTGTCACAGGGTCAAACTCTTTATCTTCTTTTGCATAAAAGTGTTATTACTTCTGTTGTCACTGAAGAGCAGCTATCCATTCTTCTCCTAATTTCTAGAGATGGTGTGGTCATGGTGCTGAAGCTCTCATATTCTTGGCTTAATCTTGGCTCATATACACCTAAGGATTGAATCATGTCACCTAGTTCCTTTTTAATGCATTTTTGCTTAAATTGGTCCTACTGTACTGAACCTCAGCCTTAAAGTCAACGTAGGCAGTCATGAATTTCTTTTCCTTCTTGGAACTCTCCTCTTTTAGGTATTGAATCCCTTTTTCAGTAGGATTTTTCTCCCTCCCGGATCGCCTCAATTGTCGTTCAGACTGAAGTGTTGGCTTCAGCCCAATTTTATGATTTTGAAGCTCTGCATTAATTTCAGCTATGTGCTCTTCAATTTCCAATCTTTCTGTTTTATCGAGTACATTTAAATTTTCCTCTAACATTGTCCCCTTTCCAGGGCTTCAATTATTCCTCTGAAATGTGTGTCTGATGTGCCCTCTGCTATTTTGCTTAACTATTCTGTTTGCATACAACACTAATAAAATATTAAGTCTTTAAGTTAACCCCAGAACCATAACTATAGAACATCGAGAAATATTCATTCGCAATCAAAACAGGTTACATATTTCTTTTCAATTTACAAACTGTCTTTGTGCAAAATTCTCGTTCCTTCCCCTTTTTTTCAAAGGAGCAGAGAATATTCTGTTCAATCTATTCAGTTCAAAGGACAAAAATCAAGATGGACATATACAGTCTGACCTGTTATCCGTTGCAATGGTGGGATTTTTCGTCACCTGGATTGTCTCTGTTTAGTGTTGCTTTCTCTTGATGAGACTTTTTTACTGCGCTGTCTGCAGTGCGCTCTGCCTTGTTGGACCGATGCCAGAATGAGTCGGCCGGTACTCATGTGGCCTGCAACGCCAAACCAACATTCCAGAAAACGCAGGCCCTCGGATCTTCAGGGGAAAGCCGACCAATGTTCTTCCCTTTTCCCAATGGCTTCGTGGTCACCATGTAAAATCTTCTTCCATCGGCCACAGGTTTCACCTCCATTCGTCGAATGCTGCACTTTGAAGTTTTCAAAGGAGCACACTCTCCTCGGGTGGATGACGTGTTTCACTCGGTCGACAAAGCTTTCTCCCCTCGAAACAATCTTCTTTTTATCCACTTTCTCGGAGGCTGTTTTTCACTTACCTTGGAAGCCATGTTTTTCACTTTAGCTGGCCCTAACGCTCTTCTCCTGGTCAGAATTAATCCACACATCGACTGATTTATGACGGGAGTGAGGTTTTTATTCCCTCCAAGCATCAAACAACGACACCACCGTGAAAAACTCAAATGAAATACAGTGGGGCAAAAAAATATTTAGTCAACCGCCAATTATGCAAGTTGTCCTACTTGAAAAGATTAGAGAGGGCTGTAATTGTCAACATGGGTAAACCTAAACCATGAGAGACAGAATGTGGAGAAAAAAAACCCAGAAAATCACATTTAGATTTTTAAAGAATTTATTTGCAAATCATGGTGGAAAATAAGTATTTAGTCAATACCAAAAGTTAATCTCAATACTTTGTTATATACCTTTTGTTGGCAATAACAGAGGCCAAACGTTTTCTGTAACTCTTCACAAACTTATCACACACTGTTGCTGGTATTTTGGCCCATTCCTCCATGTACATCTCCTCCAGAGCAGTGATGTTTTGGGGCTGTCGTTGGGCAACACGGACTTTCAACTCCTTCCACAGATTTTCTATGGGTTTGAGATCTGGACACTGGCCAGGCCACTCCAGGACCTTGAAATGCTTCTAACGAAGCCACTCATTTGTTGCCATGGCTGTGTTTGGGATCATTGTCAAGCTGAAAGACCTGGCTTCAGCAGGGAGACACGTCTGGCAGTGCAGGATTTGAGTCCCTGGCGACGCGTTGTGTTACTGATAGTAGCCTTTGTTACTGTGGTCCCAGTTCTCTGTAGTTCATTCACTAGGTCCCCCCGTGTGGTTCTAGGATTTTTGCTCACCGTTCTTCTTATCATTTTGAGATCTTGCATGGAACCCCAGATCGAAGGAGATTATTAGTGGTCTTGTATCTCTTTCATTTTCTAATAATTGCTTCCACAGTTGATTTCTTTACACCTAGCATTTTACCTATTGCAGATTCAGTCTTCCCAGTCTGGTGCAGGTCTACAATTTTGTCTTTGGTGTCCTTCGACATCTCTTTGGTCTTAGCCATAGTGGAGTTTGGAGTGTGAGAGACTGAGGTTGTGGACAGGTGTCTTTTATACCGATAATGAGTTAAAACAGATGCTATTAAAAACCTCCTGGGACCTCTTTAGAAGAATTTAGACATCTTTGACAGCCAGAAATCTTGCTTGTTTGTAGGTGACCAAATACTTATTTTCCACTCTAATTTGGAAATAAATTCTTTAAAAATCAAAGAATGTGATTTTCTGGGGGGATTTCCACGTTCTATCTCTCATTGTTGAGGTTTACCCATGTTGTTGGGTTCATTCTGGGATGTTACTATATGTTCATTTGGAATTAATAGGTAATGAAGCTATAATTTAAATTGTGCCATACTGTTTGAACTGAGTGCACTTTCCCCCAGTCTTCCTGTCGGGGCCAGTCAATTGTTTTCATAACTATGAACTGAACAGGACAACAAGTTCCAGGATCTACAAGGACTCTTAAACTGCTTTGCTCTGTTTACCTTATAAAGAAATTATTATGCTTACTGGTGCAAATTCTAATGCCGTTGTTTTGCTTATTGTGCAAATTCTTACGCAGGTGTTCCGATACAAACAGATTGTTGTGCCAGTTGTTTTTATAACCTTCATGATGTTATTCGGTTAAGCTTATACAATTGTTCAAAACAGTTGAGACAGTTGTTTTTGCTTATGCAATTGTTTAAATCAGATTACCTTTGATTGTTTTGGTTATGTGCCGCTAAATGGACCAAAGAGTATGCCGCTCGTCAGAATGCTCTTGCGAACGAAGCCACGTTGGGAGCGATTCTCCTTCAAAGTTGTAAGCAGTTATGTTGAAAGATGTTTTCCTATTTTAATTAAATATTACTAATAATAATTCAAAAGGTTTTAATCATTATTCCATCATTTGGTCCTTCGAGTAGCCGGGGTCAACACACCGATAAGGAATCCAGACGCTGCAGTTCAATATCTGGAGTGACCGTGCACGGCGAGAATCCCTTTTCCAGGCTGGATTATTTCTCAGCAGCGCCTGGATTCTGATCGGTTGACGACTATCCTCTGGGTGAGCATCTATCGACATTTCTGCCGAGTCCGCGTGTGATGGCTGCATATTGTTGACGGGTTCCAAATGCGCAAAGGGCATCACACGCGATGGCCTTATTTTGAGAAGTAAGGCTCGCGTCCTGGGGATGGCGATTTTTAAAACCCTGCGGATACTAGTCACTAGCAGGTAGACACGGTGTGGTCGACGGTGTTTTGGTTGTGTGCGTAGTTGTTAAAGCCTAAGGAGAAACAAAAAAATAGGTACTACGAGGTTGCACACAAATCCACTCCAAAAACGGGAGGCGGTAAGAAATAATTGGTTATTGTTGATGGAAAATGCAGTTATTATAAATCAAACCTGTATAACATGTAGGGGGCCGACCTCTCTTAAGAGTAGTACCCGCGCAAATTACCCCTGATTGTGTAAAGGAGAAGATGTAAGCCAAAGTGTGAGATTTGAAATAATGTATACCCTGTTCCAAGATCATTTTACCTGCTTAAAAACCTTACAGGGCATGGTCTGAAGCTGGAGGCCATAAATGAGACGTGGTGTACCCACGTCCTAAAACCGACTACACCCTGGTACCACATTCTGACCTATGATGGTGGTGGGGTGGAAATAAATTATACGACTCCTGCTGAAACGTGGCAGGACTTTGTGCCTTGGGGTCACTGCTTTTACCAGTGTCTGTTTTTCCATCTACAGTGAAGGAGATACAATTGGCTGAAATCCAGTATGATGGTGGGTCCCTCCCGACGGCGTCGATCGGTATGGAGAGAGGGAGATCCAACATACATTGATGCGATTGGCATCCCCGGGGCGTACCAGATGAGTATAAGTTGGCTAATCAGATCGCAGCAGGTTGGGAGTCTATTTTTCTTTTAATTACTCCAAACAAAAATGTTGATCGGATAAATTACCTGCATTACAATGTCCAAAAACTTGGAAATTATACTGAACAGGGATTTGTGGCGATAAAGGAACAACTGGCAGCCACTAGTCTGATGGCGTTCCAGGATCGTGCAGCGGTTGAAATGCTTCTTGAAGGAGCAGGGGGCGTATGCAATGTTTGAAAATGTTGCACTCAACAACACGCCCCCCACTGGGTCCCACACCAGGGCCAACGATGGCCTGCAGACCCTAAACCGCAAGATGAAAAAGCATCCTGGAGTAGAATTATTATCCGCTTGACAGATTTGTGGGATAAGGCCATACTAATAATGATTTGGCCTAATCTGTTACATTTTCCGTAGCCCTTTTTGCTACGATTTTGACATTATGTGGGTGTTGTATTATTCCCTGCTTAAGATCCTTGATAAGCCGACTTATAACCACTGCGATTGCCCCTACAAATTCTAAATTGCATGAATTATATCCTCTGTTGAGGAGACGTACTGAGGGAAGCAGTGAATTTCAGGAGCATGGTAATTCCGAGGATGGATTGGCGAAAATGATTTTGTTTTCTGCTTTTCAGACCTGCCGAACGAGTAGGGCCTAAGCGGGTAAAATTAAAACAGCCAACGGAGATATCCCTCTCTTCTTGGAGTTGCCATAAAATTAATAACGAACATATAATAAAAAGGGGGGAATGTTGGGTTCATTCTGGGATGTTACTATATGTTCATTTGGAATTAATAGGTAATGAAGCTATAATTTAAATTGTGCCATACTGTTTGGACTGAGTGCACTTTCCCCCAGTCTTCCTGTCGGGGCCAGTCAATTGTTTTCATAACTATGAACTGAACAGGACAAGTTCCAGGATCTACAAGGACTCTTAAACTGCTTTGCTCTGTTTACCTTATAAAGAAATTATTATGCTTACTGGTGCAAATTCTAATGCCGTTGTTTTGCTTATTGTGCAAATTCTTACGCAGGTGTTCCGATAAAAACAGATTGTTGTGACAGTTGTTTTTATAACCTTCATGATGTTATTCGGTTAAGCTTATACAATCGTTCAAAACAGTTGAGACAGTTGTTTTTGCTTATGCAATTGTTTAAATCAGATTACCTTTGAATGTTTTGGTTATGTGCCGTTAAATGGACCGAAGAGTATGCCGCTCGTCAGAATGCTCTTGCGAACGAAGCCACGTTGGGAGCGATTCTCCTTCGAAGTTGTAAGCAGTTATGTTGAAAGATGTTTTCCTATTTTAATTAAATATTACTAATAATGATTCAAAAGGTTTTAATCATTATTCCATCACATGTTGACAATTACAGGCCTCTCTAATCTTTTCAAGCAGGAGAACTTGCACAATTGGTGGTTGACTAAACACTTATTTGCCCCATGGTAAATATTACAGCACAATTTTGTTATTTACAACAAAAGTGCATCTATGTGTATGTATGTATGTATGTATGTATGTATGTATGTATGTATGTATGTATGTATGTATGTATGTATGTATGTATGTATGTATATATATGTATATGTATATATATATATATATATATATATATATATATATATATATATATATATATATATATATATATATATATACATACATATATATATTTATAGGATAATAGGATGAATAATGTTATCTAATCTAGAAAGAATTACAACAAAGGAATCTCTTATAAATAAATAGACAAAAACTACAATTTTCTTACCGTGTGCCATTTCTGACTTGAATTAGGAGCTGCTAAGCCAGGGGTGTCCAAACTTTTTGCAAAGAGGGCCAGATTTGGTAAGGTGAAAATGTGTGGGGGCCGACTATTTAGCCTGACATTCTTTGAATGTAGTAGTAGTAACTAACCATGGAAATTTGACCGTTATGGTTTTTTTACGGTGGAACAAACAGAAACAAATAAATCCGTTCCTCTTGTTTGGCCCTTCAGACTCTGGAGGTTCAGAAGCTCTTCACTCACGTTCATGTCATTGTCCACTCCTCTTAAAAAGATCAGTAACTGAGCGGTGTCGGACGCATCCGTGCTTTCACCGCACGCTAACGAGAAAAAGTCAAACTCAGTTCCTTTTGCCTCTAACTGTCTCTTAATATCTAATGAAACGTCTTCAATTCTCCGTACCACAGTATTACGAGCCAGGCAAATATTGGCAAACTCTTGCTTCTTCGCGGGACAAATTTTCTCAACCATTTTCATTACACAGTCTTTAATAAATTCACCCTCAGTGAAAGGTTTGCAGTGCTTTGCAATCAGCGTTGCCACTTCGTAGCTTGCCTTTGTGGCATTTTCATTTGACTCACGGACTCTTGTGAAAAAGCTTTGCTGTGCCGTTAAAACAGCTTCCAGTTGCTTCACTTTTTCACCGCGTTTGTTCCCAGTTAGCTTGTCGTAGCTAGCATGTTTCGTCTGGTAGTGCCTCTTGATGTTGAATTCCTTGAAAACAGCCAGTCTCTTGGCAAATTAGGCAGACACAGTTGTTTCGTATTTCAGTGAAAAAATACTCAAATTTCCACTTGTCCTGGAAGCGGCGGCCCTCGCGGTCAACTTTCCTTTTTTTGTTTACAGACGCCATGTTAGAAATGGGCTGGGCTGAAACGATCACGCAAGGTCAAGGGTCACGGCGGCCAGAGTGCGGCCACAGGGCTACTGCCATCTTCTGGTGAAATGAAAAATATGAAAAATAGCTTTTTGTACACGTATTTTATACTGTGGTCAACAGTGCTGGCGGGCCGCATATTATTGATTTCATGATATAAAAAAAAAAAAAAAAAAAAAAAAAAAAAAAAATTCATGATAGAGGCCGCGGGCCGGTAAAAATTTGTCCACGGGCCGCAATTGGCCCGGGGGCCGGACTTTGGACATGTCTGTGCTAAGCCTTAACCAAATTGTTGCACGCGTCCTCTTTCAATTGTTACAAGTCTGAACAAAGCGCATCCTTCCCAACAGGCCTCTCTGTTGGTGACATGACCATTCTTTCATGTCCTGATGTCATGACCACTCTTTCATGTCCTGACATCATTTCTAAGATCATAATTGCACTACATGGTTTACATTATGAAATATATAGAAAGAAAAGGAACAAAATTCACATATACCTCAAAACATTGTATGAACACAATACACAAAAATATCAATGGAACACATAAATGGGAACACTGCCTCACCGACAGCTACACACTGGCTGGACAGTGTTAGTCATAGTTTTATCCATAATTGCTGTTTCTTGTCATTTGTCCGCGACAGGTTGCCGTTCTGAGTTGCGTTGCAAAATGGCACAAAAAAATGTAGTTTTTTTTTTACAATTCAGGTTATTTTATTTTGTGTGCTGGATTTGGTTACTGTGCACGGAGAACACGAGAGTCGTGCACGATTGCGCAGGCGCGGTTTAGAAGGAACATTGGTGAAAATGAAGTTAAATTAGTAAAACACTATTTATATTTATATTTCCCTTGCATCTACCTCAGTTTTGAGGTTAAAGGTTCAGATACAAGCTATCTCCTTTCTACAGTGTGTGGCATTTGTAGGTAAATGAAATAAGGCTTTTTATTCTGCTTGTTCTGTGAGTGCTAGGATTCTGTAGGTCTGTCTGAGCCATCTGTCAGTCACACTCCTGGCACTTGCTAGCATTTATATTAATGCATTTAGCATGTTTCCTATTTTACTTCATTGCAGGCAAATATGATGCTAATAATGATGAGCAAAGCAAGTTTAAAAGTAAGGCCAATGCCTTTTCATTTTCCGATTGAGGGTCTGCAGGGCTTCAATGGCTCTGGTAAGGGCATTGAGGGCCAAGTTCACAAAGCTTCCTATCATACCACTCTTGCAAAGTGGCACGAAAAGTTCTTTTGCCAAGAGTTTCCTCTCAGGATCATTTGGCAAAATAGCTGAGCACCATTTTTAGTGCAGTAACAACTCCCAAACTGATACAATATTTAATGGACCATCGTGCCAATCCCATGAGGAGCACACGTGTCAGTGAGCAGCATGGGAAGTATTTATCATTACAAAGGAATAAAATAGATAAAAACTACTCCTTTTGTTAGCACACAAATTTGAGCTGTTTTTTTCCTTCTTTTTTAAGAAACTGAAGCAATATGTAAAGCTACAAGCACTGCCTATATCATTCAAGAGATAATGATATCATTATGGTGGGGGTGTGTGTCTTTTTCTTTCCTTCCTAATGATAATGATAGTGTTTGAAGCTTTAAGTAGCCATTGGACAACTTGACTGCAGGACTGGTGTACAGCTCAGGCCAGCATCTCCCCCTGCTGGCCGTTTGCGTTAAGTGCAAGGTGCTAGATTTGCTCTCATGTAAGAGCCGTTTTCACCTGATATCTTTTCAAGTCATGTTCATTCATTCATTCGTTTTCTTAACCGCTTTATCTTCATTAGGGTCGTGGGGGTGCTGGAGCCTATCCCAGCTGACTCCGGGCCAGAGGCAGGGGACACCCTGAATCGGTGGCCATCCGATCGCAGGGCACAAGGAGACGGACAAGAACAGACTAACTCCACATAAAGAGAACGGACTTAGGATCGAATCCTCAACAAAACTATGAGACCGACGCACTAACGACTAACCATTCGGCCGCCTGGCAGCGAAAGAGTAAATAACTTGACTGAAAGTAAATCTTTTGTTCCCATTTCAAGGATGTAATGGTGATGTGGTTAGCTTGTCAACGTTTGGCGATCCTCATTTTTCCAGGTACAAGAACATTCCTCTTGCATTCCAAAAATTTGTGAAGATTAAAAATTGTCCATTTATGTGAATATTTTACCACTATAGTATATAAATAAATTCAGCTGGGATAGAGTGCAGTACCCCATTAACCGAATGAGGAGTAACAGCTTTGAAAATGCACTGATGAATGAATGAAAAAAAGTTTTTGTGCTGTTCATTCAGTCTACATCCGTGCATTTTCTCGTAGCGCCTTCAATGTATCAATCCAACCCTCAAAAACTATTTTATAGCTATAAAACCTCTACTGCAGCTAGAGCTGTGACACATAAAAAATAATCAATAAATCAATGCACAAAAATGGGGTAAAATCCACTTCCTAGAAGCATTTCATGATTAAATACAAATACTGGTGCTTTTCACACATTAAAACCAGGCCAGGGGGACGATTTTCCCGGGAAAAGACAGCGATAAACGTCAATGGCGTACGGGCAAACATTGCCCGAAAATGGGGTAAAATCCAGCCGAAAACAGCATTTATTGATTAAATACAAATACTGGAGATTTTTAGACATCAGAACCGGGCCCGGAGTATCATTTCCACGGTAAAAAGACAGCGATGAACGTCGATACATCCATACGTGAAATGACAAAAAATGCACTAAAATTAGGTCAAATCCACTTCCTAGCAGCATTTATTGACTGAATACAAATACTGGAGCTTTTGAGACATTACAACCAGGCCAGGGGGGTGATTTCCTCGGGAAAAGACAGCGATGGACGTCAATGGCGAAATGGCAAAAATTAAACTGGGATAAAATCCACATCCTAGCAGCATTTAGTGATTAAATACAAACACTGGAGCTTAAATACAAACACTGGAGCTTTTCAGATATGAGAACCGGGCCCACAATTGAAATATTATTTAGGAATATAGCCATATTTTACTCACCAAAAATCCTTTTTAACTGTACACAATATCCATCCTCCTTTCTTTCTTCCTTCTTTCCTATCGCCATCGAAGCTAATGATGAAAGTCGAGCCTGTCCTGTCATATTTCTGGCATAGTCCGTTTTGAAAATGGCTTTAAATCAAAACAACAATATACTATTTGCTTGTGGAGCTAAGTTAGCGCACTGAAAGTGCCGCACACACCATTTTCCCGGCTGTAACAGGCTTGCTAGCTTCGGAGTTGACCGCCCTTTCTTAATGATGTCCATTTTTTAGACTGGTCGACAGTCAGCTGTAGGGCATACAGAGAAACAGATGACCATTCGCACTCACAACCATGCCACCAGCAGGAATCTAGCCCGCGCCTGCACGCACCGAAGTTAGGCAAGTGAACCACTTCCCCACCTGGCAGCTGCCATTAGCGTTATGTAGCATAATGCAAGGATATATTAGGTACTTCAGTAGATGCATGGCTTGTTCGTGCATGAATTCATAAATTGAATCCACATAAAAAAGAAATAGACACACAATAAAGTGTAAATGAA
The DNA here is from genome assembly GCF_051989625.1 of Stigmatopora argus. Classification (NCBI taxonomy): domain Eukaryota; kingdom Metazoa; phylum Chordata; class Actinopteri; order Syngnathiformes; family Syngnathidae; genus Stigmatopora; species Stigmatopora argus. The sequence continues at coordinate 3,479,815 of NC_135399.1, forward strand.
TAATAGAATAAAAACAAGTTCAAATCAACAAGCTTAGATAAATTCAGTCTCTTGACTGTCATGGGAAAGGCCAGGCTCGTAAGCAGTAAGTAAAAGGTCATGGTGCCCACCTGATGGACCAGGACGCCCCTGTAGTATTCACACATACTTATCCACACTCACTCAATGAATAGAGTTGAAGTCCCATACAATGTGGTCTCTGCACCATTCCTTGCAGGACGGTTTCAGCATCAGCGTAGGCAGCGTGCTCATTAAAGTGACCTTTGTGTCTGAACCCATCATCAAGAACGGGAGCATTTTCTTTAGTGTTGCTCCATGGCAAGAGGGTGTAGCCCTTAACCAAACTACACAGGTTTCAATGAAAAACACATTTACTTAATTAGAAACTTAAGACAAATAAAATGTGAAGAAAATCTGAGTCGGACATCCTTAAAAGGTTTTTTTCTCTCTCTCAACATGTAACTGGACAAAGCATGTTTGACGGATGATGGAGCTGCTACAAGGTTTGGCTGAAATTAGATGTTTAAATTTTGTTTTATAATTACAGATAGACTATTGAATCACTTAAAAGCTTTATTTTGTTTCATCTACACTCTACCTTTCTAAAATAAAATCACTCAATATCAAAAAGTTGAAAATTATCATTAATTCATTCATTCATCTTCCATACCCACAACATATCCCCCCACAGAGAGTTTAGCCTGGACATGTCCATTGAGATGCAGAGTAAAATTATCAGCCTGCAATGCATTACACACAAAGTCAAGATAAAGGTTTGACAGATATTTTTACCTTCATTAATGTTATTGTTGGATTGGAAGAAACTGCTTTGCAAGTCTTTTGAATGCGACTCTTGTTAAAAAGAAATGTACAAGGGCAGGGTGCTCATAATATCGATCGCGATCTACCAGTCGATCGCCAAAGTACTATTGGTAGATCGCCTGAGAGTAAGATTTGATCCATTATGTTGAGTTCCGTCAGGCCTGAAGAATGTCTAATTTGTACCGCAACATCACAATGTGCCCAGCGCAATACTAATTTTTTTTAACATGCGATGTGTCTTTTAACAATCATTAGGCTCTCATCACGATCATAATTGTGACGCCGACAGCCTCGCCTACCATAAGCTTGTTAAATCGATCCTTTCATGTTGGACAGATAAAGATGCTTGCCAGATGATTCAATTTGGCCACCTTTGTTGATAATGAAAATGTCTAGGCTCTCTTTACACCAGTGAACTCAACCCACTCTGTCCCCATACACACACACACCTCCACCAATGCAGATTTTGAGAAACAACAGCAATGCTCTCACAGCACTGATGTGTTAATGCATAAGCACGCACAAACAAATATACAAACTAGAACTGCAAGCAGTGCTAAACAGGCCCAAGCATCCCCCACGCAAGCCGCAGCTCTGGCAAGTCAGACACGTGCCAAAACCTGAGCCTAGGCAGCTCGAAGCTATTGACTCACCAAATGACAAAGCTGTGTTAAAAAAAAACTGTATAAGGGAGGCCATTTTCAAAGATTAGAGGGGGCAAGGGAGCCCATTTTTAAAGATTAAGGGGCGCTGTTGAGCTAGTTTTTGTACAATGTTCCTGTTATGCATATGACATTTTTGTTGGAGAGCGGCCCGTTGGAGCGAGTGGTTAGCGCATCGGCCTCACAGCTCTGGGGTCCTGGGTTCAAAACCAGGTCACATCCACCTGTGTGGAGTTTGCATGTTCTCCCCGGCCCTGCGTGGGTTTTCTCTGGATACTTTGATTTCCTTCCACATTCCAAAGACATGCATGGTAGGCTGTTTGGACACTTTAAATTAAAGTGAATGGTTGTCCTTCTCTTTGTGCCCTGCGATCGGCTGGCCACCGATTCAGGGTGTCCGCCGCCTGTGGCCCGGAGTCAGCTGGGATGGATTCCAGCACGCCCCGCTAACCCTAGTGAGGATAAAGTGGTTCAGAAAATGAATGAATGACAAAAATTCCAAACGTGCGTGTGTGTGTGTGTGTATGTGTATGTGTATGCGTGTGTGCATGCGTGTGTGCATGCATGTGTGTGTGTGTCTCATCATTTTTCTTCAACCTACACAAGGGACTAAAAATGGAAATCAGCCCCCGGCTACAATCTTACACATTTACATATGTGTTCATTAAGATGAATATGAATATGTTCATTAAAATGTGCTGTGCCTTATTAAATAAATCAAACTCAAACTGCCTCAACACTCGTCTGGGATGTTATAAATGGATTTACCGTAATGCTTGGAGTGCGCGGGCGGCCTATTTTTAGGGTCTGCTTATTTGACCACGAGAATATGAACGTCCGCTGGGTTGACCCCAATAAGTAGGGTGTCGGTAAGAAATGAAATCAGTTAAGCGGTAAGGGGCATTTGTAAACACAAGGCGCACACCGACTGATTGGGTCCAGCGTCCATTTTAAAGAAAAAAATTATACTTTTAAGTGCGCCCTATAGGTGTGAAAATACGGTATACTTACATCGATATCTGTAAAAACACATCTATCTTAAAAAAAATAAAATACAAATTATTATTTGAAGCTCGGTTACCCGCGAGTCACTACTTTAGAGTCATGTGACAGCGACCCTGTTCCTCACAATCTGATGATGTAATACTAATGATATCATTAAAGCATATGTAATTTAAGTAATAAAGGCTTTAGTTTGGTCACCATAGGAGGCATCTTTACTCATTGAAGGCTGTGTTTAGAGATTATAAAGCTCACAGTTGGTAATGAAGGCTTATGTTATAAACCATCTACACACAAAATAGTAATTTGCATGTGCGGAAATGTTTACCTTAATACAGTAGGATGATAGATTTAATTTTCCTAACTTTTTAGACAGCAAGATTGAGTCAGACAACAGCTCAACAGAAACTAATGAAAAGTCTGATTCACCTTTCTCTGGGTTGGTGGATGGCATGAACAGAAAACTGAGGAACAAAAAGGGACTGGGTCTTTAGAGGCAAAAGAAAAATGATTATTCGAATAGTAACCACGCACAAGAATCCTCAAAATGCACAGATTATGTAAGTTATCCTGAAGCAAGCACTTCTATATCCCCTCAGGGTGTAATCAATAGACAAGAATTGGGTCATGTTGTAGATCAGTGTCCCATCTGATGAAAAAGTCATGCAATCTTCTCCACTTCAGGAGCTAATGCACCCATGTGCTGAAAATGACCTCAATCTACTAAGAGCATCAAGCCCACTAACATTAAAACGAGACAGCTCTTCTGGTTCCTCCGTTAGCTCAGTGTACTTGGACGGTGAAGTTCATGCTGCAATTAAGTCAGTCAGCGCAACCATCTTTGAGGGATTTGTTCATTACATTGAGTCCATACAATATGGACCACACGAGCCAAATGGAGTTGTATCACCGGCATCTTTTACTCAGGACTTGTTTCCTGAGGATAATGTGGAATTATTGATGTGCAAACTATCCCCAAATGAATACTGTAGAGAATGGTCCAACAATCTCATTTTGACCCCAGAAAGCTCAGGAAAAGGAGGCAGCTCTACCTCCACATGTTCAAGTAACAGCTTGGGTGCTAGAAAGTCATCCTGTAGCTCCATTAGTCAAGAATTAGATAGCGAGGCAGTCAAGCCAGAAGAAAAGGTAGTAAAGGAGCATTCAATGCGGTTGGACTCCCCTTATCAGGAAATAGATCATGTGCAGATTGATAACTACTCAGAGAAAAATCTATCCAAATCCTTCAGCCCATCGCCAAGAGTAGAGCAATGTGGAAAGACAATATCACCCTCTGAACTTTCGAAGATTGATTTGGATGGAAGGAAGCTATTGATTCCATCACCAGAAGAGGAGCAATATGGGGAGGGAGCCTTACACCATATCTCTGCTTCTCGGGATTTAAGACCTGTGAAGTTAAATAGTTATCTGGAAGAAGAGAGACAAACTAAATCATTGAGTTTGTTATCAACAAAGGATCAGCATGGAGAAACAACACCACCCTTAAACACTTATTTTCAGGGGTGTGATCCTCTAGATGTTGATAGTGATCTTGAGCAAGAGAAACTCTCTATTTCGCCAAAAGAGCATCAGTATAGGCAGACAACACAATCCTCAACATTTGGTTGTAAAAAGTCAGATACTGTAGAGTTTAATAGTGACCTGGATGATGAGAAACGAACAATATTAATTGTTTCTCAAAGAGATGAGCAATATCGGGATAAAACAACATCCGCTATTTCTTCTGGTCAGGGCCCTTATACACTGAATTTTGACAGTGATGTGGTTGTAGAAGAATCAAAATATTCGAGTCAAACAGCAAAAGATAAGCAACATTATGATTCACTGCCACACTCAACCTATCCTGGGCATGGCTCTTTTGTTGACAGTGATGTTGACAGTGATATTGACAGTGATGTTGATGATCAGAAAACAGCAAAATGCATCTGCCTTTTACCTATAAGTGAGCAAGACCGTGTTGCTAGACCACCTTCAACTTCTCCTGGTCAGGATCTTCTGGATATTGATAGTGATGTGGGTGAGCAGGAACCATTTATATCATTGAGTCCAACATCTAGAAATGGTGAATACATTGATGCAACACCCTCCCCCACCTCTCCTGGTAGAAGAATAACCCCATTCTTGAGCCTATCACCAAGAGATGAGCAATATAGTGATGTAACATTGCCCCTTGCCCCTACAGGTGAGGAACTTCTGGATTTTGAAAGTGATGTGGATGAACAGGAAATATGTAAACATTTGAGTCTAACACCTAGACACAACGAATACGCTGATGCAACATGGTCCTCTCCATCTCATATTAAAGGAGAAATATCAGAATCCTCAAGTTTTACACAGAGAGATGAGCAATATAGTGGTGCAACATTGCCCTCAGTCCCTACTGGTGAGGAACTTCTGGATTTTGAAAGTGATGTGGATGAACAGGAACCATCTAAAGCTTTGAGTCTCTCACCTGAAAACAATGAATACATTGATGCAACACCACGCTCTACCTCACTTACTAAAGGAAAAATATCAGAAGTTTTGAGTCTATCACCTATAGATGAGCAACATAATGATGCAACATCACCCTTTGCCCATACTGGTCAAGATTTTCTGGATTTTGAAAGTGATGTGGATGAAAATGAACCATCAAAAGCATTGAGTTTATCACATACAAGTGATCAACATTGTTATGCAACGAAATTCTATGCCTCGCCTGAGAATGGCTCTTTTGATGTTGACAGTGAGCTTGGTGCATCAAAACACTGCAAGTTATTACCTATGAGAGACCAATATAGTGACCATATGACTCCCTCTACTGGTCAGGATTGTTTGGATTTAAACAGTGATGTGTATGAAGGGAAAAAATCTAGATCATTGAGTCCATCATCTGGAGGTGAGCAATATGATACAACTGGGTACCCCCTCTCTGCACCTACTGGTCAGGATTCTCTATATCTTAAAAGCGATGTGAAAGAACAGAAACAATACCAATTATCGACTCTATCACCAAGAAGTTTGCAATACAGTAATGAAACATCCCCCTCTACCACTCCTGGGCAGCATTCTTTCGATGTTGATGATGTGGATAAAGAGAAACCATTAAATATTTTGAGTCTGTCATCTGGGGTTGATCATTATAGGGAAGCAACGCCACCCTCTTCCCCAACGAGTCAGGTGTTGGGATTCATGGAGCTTGCCTATGACATGAATGAAGAGGAACCGTCAGAATATTTTAGACAATCACCAAAAGAAGAACACTATAAGAATGTAAGAGAAGATCTAAACTCACCCTGTCAGCATAATTTGGATTTTTATAATGATGTGGTTGAAGATGAACCATCAAAATCCACAAGTCCAGCAGCAGAACAGAAAGGAAAAGGAAGTCCATCCTTGATTTCCATGCAAGAAGTAACTTTTATGGATCTTGATAACGACTTGGATGAAAGAAAAGATGAAAGAAAATCAGCAAAATCCTTTAGTATATCACCACTCAAGGAGCACAAAGTAGACAAAACCCCACCCCATTCAGATTTCATTGAAGTTAATGATGACCAATTATTTGAGGATATTGTTGGACCAAAATCCTTGAGCTCTTCACCATGGCAGGACAACAGTGGAGGATCATCTGAAGTATCGCTGGCTTTCCAAAAGGATTCAACACATGTATCCTCAGGACAGGATAGGTATTCTTCAGCGAGTTCCAATGATGACATGTCGTGTCATGAATTAGTTCAGTTAGGTGTTGATAATGGTGATGATAATGATGACCAAGGAGTCATACTAAGAGAAAAGGTGTCATCAAAATGCTCTATAAGATCTCCATATCTAGACCAGAATAGAGAAGTGTATACATGCCTTGAAGACCGCAACGATTCAACTCTAGAACTTAATAGTGATTCTCAATCATCTTTCTCTGGCCAAGTATATTTGGAGAAAAACAGTCAACAACTCATCACTGAGGCTACCAGCTTCTCCACTTCTGAAAGTTTTCACATAGACAATAATGGCATTGCTGAACAGCCACCCGAAGTGTCATCAAAGTCCCCGAGTCATTTACCACAAACACTTAAAATACCATTGTCGCAACTTCTGGAAATGTACTTCAATGACGCGATAAAAACCTGCTCCAGCACCTTATTTCAGGCCCTGCTTAATGAACTGGAAGAACGTGTGGAATTAATGAAAGTAAACAAAGTGTCCACACAAGGACAGGACACAACTCTATTAGAACAAGAACAGGATTCTCACATAAGACTTTCAGAATGCAAGAGTCGCCTTCAACAAACCACCAGAAAGATCATGGGTGAGTACTGCTCTATAAACATGTTTTGGCACTATATTTGAGGCTTTTATTAGATAAATTAATTAGTGATAAAAACAGAGGATGAATATGTCAAATGTTACAAATCTCCTAGGAGACCAGAGTGACACAATGTCATGTGTTGCAGAGGAAGAACCTGAAAGCTTCATGGCAGGCCTGTACAGTGCTTATCAGCCTGCAGAGACACTGGGTGACTTGACAGGCGTCTTGTCAAGACATCAAAGCTCCAAAGTCAAACCAAATGGATCTGAATCAGAGTATGAACACCCTGTTCAAGACCAGCGTTTTGAGGCTTCAAGATATGAGGACACAGAGGAGTTTACAGAGGCTCGGTCAAATATCAAAGAAAACACTAAAACTTCTCCACCAAAATGTTGTGCTTCTACCACTCCTGAATTGAGGAAGATGCAAAAGCAGATGATCTCAAAAGACCTGAAAAGAACTAAAGTTTCTAAAATGAAAAAAAAAGTGGTGTGTAATTCAACCTCAAGTCCTCTAGAACCTCAGGAATCCCTCCATTCCTCGGAAGTCTTGCCTCTAGACGCGCCACTCCCATATAGAAAGTGCATTGGACAGGTGAAAAACTTCTTTGCCGGTTTGAGGAGGCTCAAAGTTTGTCCAGAGAAAAGCATAAATACTAAAGAGGAGACAGAACCTCTGCCGTTGGTGCAGGAACAAAAGACTAACATTTCTTTGAGACTTGTGAAAATGATTTGTCATCGATGAAAAAAGTACATTTCTTTTATTTACTCAAGTTTAGTTTGTGCTTTATCAATTTTACGAATGGTCTCGTTACAATGATCGAGGCCAAATGATCTGATACTGGCAAGACTTGTATTGAAGTGTTAAGACGTGCCGAAAACCTGCCTGGCATGTGAATATAAGGAACAGTAACAAGCATAGCAATATAGAGTAAATGTTGGCTTTGTAGCCCTCAAGCTAAATAACATTAATTATTAACATTAATAATTGCTTACCTCGAACAGGAAGATTTAACCTCGTAGTTTTTAGTTTATTAATAGGAGATTCTCACAAGCACATGCAGATGAAAATAAAACTTCCTCATATGTGCGTACCTCTAAACTTAAATAAAAATAAAAATCCAAAATGGAAAAAACTAAATTGGATTTTTTTGCTGTTTTACCGGTAACCAAGTGGGTAGCTCATTATCCTCACAGTTCTGGGGTCGTCGGTTCGATCCCAGGTCTGTCCTCAATGCGTTGAGTTTGCATGTGAGTTTTGTCTGGGTACTCCGGTTTCCTCCCATATATCAAAAGCATGGAGCCCATCCCAGCTGACTCTGGGTACGAGGCGGGTGACACTGAATTGGTGGTCAGCCAATCACAGGGCATGGGAAGACAAACCATTCATGCTCACACTCATACCTAGGGACAATTTAGATTGTCCAACTAGCCTGGAATGTGGGAGGAAACCGGAGTACCTGGGGAAAATCCACGCAGGCCCGAGGAGAACATGCAAACTCCACACACTTGGACCATCCTGGATTTGAACCCAGGACCCCAGAACTGTGAGGCCGACACGCTAACCACTCATCCGCCGGGCCACCCCTGTGTTGTCCTCATAAAAATAAATAAATAAATGAAATGAATGAATTAATAAATTATTTAATTATATGAATACATTAATGAATGAATGGATGAATTAATAAATTATATAATTAAATGAATAACTGATGAGTAAATGAATAACTGAAGGAATGAATTAATAAATCATTTAATTAAATGAATTAATAAAACATGGATAAATAAATTGGTATAAAGTTCCTTGCAATTGGCTTCCTTGCAAGTGATAGCTTGCTCTTTTGCATAAGTCACAACACAAGCATTTTTTTAACTTCATCTGCTTGAATTGAGAAACTGATTGTGTAGAACTGCTGGAAGCGTTACGTTTGTGGTCGGAGGATTCCCAAAAACACCCATACAAGATGACTGGTTGGATGAAAAATAATTTATCTGAGACCCAAAACAGCCAGGTGCCTCGGAGGCTGTGTTGGTCTGTAGCGTGGCCAGTCCGGCCAAAGGCACAAAGCTCTACCTGTATGGTGCTGTTTCTGTAAGGGTTGACAGAAATACATGACCCTGCATGTTTATACACACTAATTAAATGATTGAATATTGTCCAAGAGTAATAAAAATAAATTATTAAGACTCAAAATAGGTCCATACTTTTTTAAATTGTGCAATAAAAATATTTTTTTAAGTTTTCTGGCAAAGGACATTTGACTTGGAAGTCAGTTGAGACTCATTGATTTAACGTGTGACTAGTTGGAATACAAAATTGAAATTGGTTTAAAATCCTGAATAAAACCTTTATAGGAATATTTTACCATTCGTCCACCCGGAGGCTGAATCACAATAACACGGCGCAGGTGAGCAAGAGAGAGTGCCTAAAATGAAACACAGACACATCTCTGGCTCCATTAATATCAGCTCTCGGGCACCTACTGAATGGTAAATATCTTACATTTATGCCTCTCGACTCTCTAAGCAAGTATAGCAATTGAAAAACTAACTTATTTGAAAATAATAAAACCGTTGGGTGTGGGTGTGGGAGGTAATCTTGCTCTCCATAACCTGTCAGGTTAGTATCTGCCAAAGGCAGGGTGGGAGTGACTTGGATATACGAGCTGTCCCCCAAAAAATAGACATTTCACAGGCCAATAATTTTGGCTGTTCTGTAAAGAACTGGTTTCCAGCCATTCTTATTCATAGACCTTCGGACAATTTAGTTTCATCAATGAATATAAAATACATGTTTTAGTAAAATAGGAGAAAACCTTTCCTTGATGGTAACTTTATTTTTGATAAGCCAAATGAGCAGCCATTCTTATTCATAGACCTTTGGACAATTTAGCTTCTTCAATGAATCTAAAATACGTACATGTTTGAGTAATGTTGGAGAAACCTTTCCTTGACAGTAACTTTATTTTCATATGCCAAATGAGCAGTAGCATACGCCTTAATGTAATATTGACTCACCGTGTTTTTAGGACTGTTAGTGTGTGTGCACATGTGAGTGAGTCAATCTGCACAAGTAAATTTAACACATTTTTTGACTTGAAGAACTAAAAGAAGTGTGAGCATTCATGGCTTCACTAGGACAAATCATCTTCTACATGTAAGCAAAGAAACCTTTTTTTGTGTAAAATAAGTTATAATTAGTTGTATAGTTATCATTAATCATTTGCACTATCATCAATAGTACAGCCATTTGAAGACAATGTTAGAATGAATTACTATTATCCATTAATGAAAAATGATGACTAAATCAAAATGTAAGCTCTTATACTTGAATGAAGGCTAAATGTGTGTATATCTGTGTGTGTTTGTTTAGCATGGTCACGCTTATAGTTGTCTTCTCAGCATTTATCATCCTCATCCTGTCCTTGACACTTTCAGGTAAAACTTTTAAGATTAACCAAGTCAGACAAAGTTTACTACATATGTTTATATACACGCAATACAATGTAATTACAATTCAAATCCATTGTGAAAACATAATTTTAGTTATACATATCTCTGAAATACATTTGAGCATTCGTGTTTTTTGTTGTTGTTTTTTTCATTCACTAATATATCAAAATGTTATCAGTGCTCTTTGAGAATTGGGGGATTGTGGTAGAGCTGAAGGGTTGACACAATATAATGAAATCAATGTCTACTTTTTGGTTTTAATATTTCTTTTTAAATAAAGGCCACATTTAAATGATGTACCTCCTAATATTTTACATTATTTCATCACCTGTGGAACAAGCAGTGATTTTTAAATTTACATTTAAAAGGACATTTTCCTTAACACAGCATAATACTTCTAAAGAAATTATTAATTAATACATTTATAATTTATTCAAATAATAATAATGTTAGCTAATTCTCAGGATTTATGCTTCTACACTTCGGTGTTCCACTGTGGCACTAAAGATTTGTAAATGTCGCAAAGTTTAGCACAACTCGTTGGTGACATCTGTTGTTTTTGATATATAGGCCTACTGGGAGCCATTCTAGCAATTTGCAATAAACTTTTTTTCTTCAGGACCTTTTCTGCACTTGGATTCATCCATTGTTTCCATTTACCCGTTCTCCGAAAAATACAAATTAAATGATACTTTAAATATTTATTTGAGATTCAATTTCTTTCATTACTTGGTGGGTTAAAAAACAAATTACGTTTTGGTTGCCACTCTACGGTAATCCTAGTATTTTAAACACTCTTCCTAAGGAAATGTAAATTTACTCAGAAACTTCATGTTAATGTTTTGTGTTGCTAAGCAATTTCTTGAATGAGGTCTTGATGATTTGATTCCCCACTCCATTTTCTGTTATTGTTAGTATTTATGTAATCCTGCGTTTAACAGGCTCAACACCAAAACTGCCCCCCAATGATGGGGTTTGTGTTTCCCAGTGATCCTTGGAGCTATGTTGTCTGGGGCCTTGTGCTTCTGGTAGGGTCACCCATGGGAAACTGGTCTGAGGTGAAGGACCAGACAAAGAAGACCTCTTATGATGAGAAAAAAACATTAAACAGTGTATTCCCTTGGCCACTCTAGAGGCAGGCCTGGAGTAGGGGCACAATGTCAAGCGCCTGGTGGCCGGGCCGGGCAGAACCCGAAGAGACGACATGGGTTCCCCTTCACACATAGGCTCACCACCTGTGAGAGGGGCCAAAAAGGTCGGGTACGTCGCCAGTTGGGCGGTAGCCAAAGGAGGTATCGCTGGCGGTCCGATCCCCAGCTGCAGAAACTGGATTTTGGGACGTGGAATGTCACCTCTCTGGTTGGGAAAGATCCTGAGCTAGCGCGTGAGGTTCAGAAATTCCATCTCGACATAGTCGAGCTCACCTCTACGCGAAGCTTGGGTACCGGTACCACTCCGCTTTTCCACTCTGGAGTTGCTCACGGTGAGAGGTGCGGAGCGAGTGTGGGCATACTTATTTCCCGGCTCAGTGCCTGTATGTTGGGGTTTACCTCGGTGGACGTCTTCGAGTGGGGGGGACAGGATCTGACTGTTGTTTGTGCGGATGCACCAGACAACAATTCAGAGTTGTCTGAGTTCTTGGAAGGGGTGCTGGAGAGTGCTTCTTCGGGGGACTCCCTCGTTCTGCTGGGGGACTTCAATGCTCACGTGGGCAATGACAGTGAGACCTGGAGGGAAGTGTTTGGGAAGAACGCCCCCCTGAGTGGAACCCGAGTGGTGTTCTATTGTTGGATCTCTCCACTTGTTGTGGATTGACAAATAATCAACACTATGTTCACGCATAGGGGTGTCCATATGTGCACTTGGCACTAGGAAAACCTAGGCCTCAGTTCGATTATCGACTTTGTGGTCATGTCATAGATCCTGCGGCTGCATGTCTTGGACACTCGGGTAAAGAAAGGGGCGGAGCTGTCAACCAATCACCACCTGGTGGTGAACTGGCTCCAATGGTGGTGCCAGATGCCCGTGTGGCCTGGGAGACCCAAACATTTCGTGAAGGTCTGCTGGGAGCGCCTGGCGGAGTCCCCTGTCAGAAGCAGTTTCAAATGGCTGCAAGGAAATTTTGGTCCAACATCCGACGTCTCAGGAGGGGAAAGCAGTGCCCCAACGATGTGCTCGTCTGGACCCGCTTGACCTGGGAAACATGGAAAGTGGGATGGGTGCGGAGGGCTGTCAGTATTTTGAGGTGCACAGTGCATGGGTTTATCACTCATTCAATTTCATATGTCGTAAAGGAGCGCGGGCTTGGTCCCAGACCCGCAAGGTGTGCTTGGACGGACGGCACAGCAATTTCTGCCTCCAGAGATGGGAAGAAGGGGGATTGGTATTCCAGGGAACATCTGACAGACTGTAAGAGGCATTGGGGTGAGAGTTGTGGGCGTATTCGATCCAGGGCAGCTGGTCGCTCCATGTGGTCGGCTGAGCATGGGTGGTGCAACGGAGTGTAACTTTCAGCTGATAGTTAGTCCGCTAACATTGTCCGTTTGTTTGAGGGTGATAACCAAAAGAAAGGTTCACCGTTCAGTGCTGAGCAGAAAGCAGACCAGACATGGGAGGTGAATTGGGGACCCCGGTCTGAGACAATGTCTGTAGGTATTCCGTGCAGACGGAACACATGCTGCTCGAGTAAGTCCGCAGTCTCACGGGCTGAAGGGAGCTTGCAGAGTGCGATGAAATGCACAGCCTTGGAAAATCGGTCAACTATAGTCAGAATGACTTTGTTGACCCGAGACGTAGGGAGGCCTGTGACGTGAAGTCAACAGCAATGTAGGATCAAGGGCGGCTAAGAAGTAGGCCAGAGCTTGGCTTGGTGGAAGATTTACTGCAGGCACAGACGTGGCAGGCTGATACAAATGAGCGTGAGACCTCCCTCATTGTTGGCCACCAGAAGCGTTGGCGCAGCACCGCCACCTTGGGTGACTCCTGGGTTGCAGAGCAGGTGTGAGGAGTGGGCCCATTCCAGTACCCTGTAGCGAACCGAGGTCAGGACATAAAGTTTCTTTTGTGTACCTGGGATCAGGCTCCGAATCTTGGGCACACAGGACTTCAGCCTCGAGGCCAGTCCACAGGAGGGTGCTAGGATGTTGGTGGATTCCTCCTTGGAAAACGTGGGATAGTGCATTGGTTTCCCGTTCATAGAACCTGGAACATAAGACACAATAAAATTAAATCTAAGAACTGCAGCTAAGGAACCTGGTCCACCTGGCTTGGCGAGGGTTCAGCCTCTGGGCTGACTTGATGTATTCTAGGTTCTTGTGCACCATGCACACTCACACCCACACCTAGGGGCAATTTAAGTGTCCAATCAGCCTACCATGCATGTTTTTGGAATGTGGGAGGAAACCAGACTACCCATGCAGGCCCGGGGAAAACATGCAAACTCTACACAGGAGGACGTGACCTGGATTTGAATCCAGGACCCAAGAGCTGTGAGGCCGACGCGCTAACCACTCGCTCCACCGGACCGCCCTGCAGTAATTATAACCATTGAAAAAAAATCGAGATATTTCGACATTAGAATCACTTTGGCCACCACAACATCCGAAACTTCTGGTAAGAAAAAATTAATTTCTGTCATTAAAAAGCATCAGTTTCTCATCAAGATAGACTTATTTCTTTTTTTCAAATTGAATAATTTGATATTTTACATTTACAAAGACAAGCATATTAGCTTCCTTATGATATTGACCATAATCATGTTCTTTTGATTCATACAGTATCTCAGAAATACCACAAACAATGATATTTCTTAAGATTTTTACCGCTAAAGTAACCCATTTGTACTCCTATTAAAACCATGAATATGGAGGTGAAAATGGTGAATCAGGGGGCGGCTTATGCATGAAAAAATGGAAAATTCAACCATTTTAAAGGCAATTTTAAAGGTGTGGCTTATATGCGAGAAAATACAGTAAATTGGGACTTGAGATCACTTAATGAGGCTTCTGCTGATTCTGACCAATGGAACGGGGACTTTGTGGATGTCAGTGCTGTGAGGGGGCGACAATACAACTATAGTCCCCAATAAAACGCGTATAGAAGTTTGCGAATCCCAAAAACCACTGTAGCCTCTTCCTTCCACCAGGCCTGGGCCATTGACTTGACCGTCGTCAACAAGAAACCTGAGAAAGGTGGTCTGCCGGACATGAAACTTCTCGGGCTTTACGTAAAGGCAGTTCTCCAGGAGGCATTGCAACACCTGGCGCACTTGCTGTTTTTGTTCCGTAAGAGTGCAAGAAAAATCTAAAATGTCGTCTAGATATACAAACATAACATACCTCGGAGGACATCATTTATGATGGCCTGGAACATCGCTGGTGCTTGCAGAGACCAAAAGGCAACACTAGGTACTCAAAATAGCGCAGTGGGTTGGTGAAAGCCATCTTCCATTCACTCCCCTCCCGAATGGAGTTATCAACATGCTGTCTGGGCTCTGTGTTCCCTGCATTTAGGTCCATCTCCCTTTTTCATGCCAGCTCGTCCGTACTTCGTGACAGATATTTGCTGGGTGAAAGCAGTAATAGGCAGTATTCATTTTAATTAAGCAACTTTAATATTGCACTCCTCAAGTATTTTTGCGGTGATATTTATGAGCTCACCCAGTACCCTTTTGCTGTAGCGTCATTGAAAGTTTCTTTTTTGTCTGTAAAGGTAAATTATCCCTGGTGCAGAGCCTCAACAGACTTCCTGTTGCCAATATTGGTAAAGACCATATACTCAGCTGCTTCTTGCCCCAAGACAGCGAGCAGAGTACACTTGAAAAGGTGTCTGTCACATGGAGGAAAAAATCACTGGCAGGAGTCGTTTACCGTTATGAAGATGGTGCCGAGAGCAACGGCGAGCAGGACTCACAGTTCAATGGCAGGGTGGAGATCTTTACTGATCTTGTGGTTAAAGGAAACGCTTCACTGCTGTTGCGGAGGGTCCGACTCCGCGATGCAGGCGAGTACACATGTTCGCTCAGCCACTCACGAGGCAGCGGGAACGTCAATATCAAGCTCAGGACAGCAGGTAGGAAAAGCTGACTGTCGAGTTGCACTGCTTGCTTTGATAATAAAAGAGCAAGAACCTGCAAATGCAAAATGACTGTTTTACCTTTTTCTTGTTGGTGTTGTGAACTCCAAACAAAAGCAAGAATGTAAATAACCAATTTCATAACAAAACAAAAAATATCGATTATTTTGACAATGATATGAAACTTGCTGAAATTACAGTCTTCCACGGTTTGATTCAAGAGCCTTTGGCCGATTTATTACATTATTTCATACACATTTAATATACCTGGTTACATTTTACCTAATGAAATTAAATGAAATCTGAAAGTTGTTGAAGATTTATTTGCAGAAAAAATCAGACATTGGAAAATAAACTATACTTGTTTTTGCCCTTATACTAATTAAATGAAGAGAAGAATAAGCAGTACAGAAGATTGATGAATCTATTGAAATAATATTCTTAATAATCTTGCAAAAAAATCTAAGAATAAAGTGAAAAAATAAAATGAATATGTGCATTTATTAAGCCACCTCATGGTGGAGACGCTCACTCGCCTGACTTCGCTGCGGGCAGGCGTGGGCTCGATTCCCACTAGTGGCAGTATGACTGGTTGTCTCTCTGCGTGTCCTACGGCTGACTAGCGACTAGTCTAGGGCGCTGTAATCTGTCTTTAAATCAGCAGGGATAGGCTCCGGCAACACCAACAACCCTTACGAGGATGCGCGGTATGGAAGATAATTGCAATGTATTTTAAAGCGGCCTGGTGGAGCGAGTGGTTAGCGTGTCAGCCTCACAGCTCTGGGGTCCTGGGTTCAAATCCAGGTCATGTCCATCTGTGTGGAGTTTGCATGTTCTCCCTGGGCCTGCGTGGGTTCCCTGGGGTACTCTGGTTTCCTCCCACATTCCAAAGATATGCATGGTAGGCTGATTGGACACTCTAAATTGCCCTAGGTATAGGCGTGAGTGTGCATGGTTGTCCGTCTCCTTGTGCCCTACGATTGGCTGGCCACCGATTCAGCCGGGATAGGCTCCAGCGCCCCCCGTGACCCCAATGAGGATAAAGCGGTTTAGAAAATGAGATGAGAGATGTATTTTAAGGTATATAAAAAAAGAACAATAGAATAAGACTCATTCATTTTCCGTAACGCTTATCCTATCCCAGCTAACTATGGGGACCAGTGCGGGAGAAACTCTGAATTGGTAGCCAGGCAAACACAGGGCAAGACCATTCACGCTCACACTCCTCATACATTGGGGCAATTTAAAGTGTTCAACCACCCTAAGATGCATGTTTTTGGGATGTGGGAGGAAACTGGAGTATTTCGTGAATACCCACCCAAGCCCAAGGATGTCATGTGAACTCCACAGAGGTTGGAACCAACTGGGGATTGAAACCTCCATCCCAGAACTATGAGGCTGTCATGCTAATGACTCACCCTCCAGTCCACCCAGAATAAAACTACAAAAATAAAATAAATACCTGTCTTCCTCAATTCATTAACTTTCCCAAAGTATCTTTCTTGGTATATTTTCCTCAGAACATTATCCCTATGTTATTATTACTCTATAACCAATTACATTACTAAGATAGGCCAATAAATACATGAACAACAGTATTTATTCAGTGAAGCAGTCTGTTAGGGTTAGTTGGGGTTTTGGTTAGTTTGTTTACTTTTCGCCTCGTGTGTCCCTCCGGGCTTCCCTTCCTCTCGCAACCAGCTGCGTGTACTTTGTTTTCAAACCTTGTCTGTCTATTCAAACCCTGTGTGTTTGTTAGTCATTGTCGGATCGTCTGCCTTGTTCGCTTCATGCCACGTTTCCTTTCCATGCTCCATGTTCTTCATTTCCCCTTGTCAGGTTTGATTTTGTTATTTATTGCTAAGTCTTTATTATTTTTTTGAATCCCCCCCTTCCTCAAGTATTAAAGTTTTGTTAGAACACTCGACGTCTTTGTCCCCGTGATTGCTTCCCTGCAATTGGGTACAACTACGACGCCACACTTACGTAACACAGTCAGTCCCTGGAATGTGTGTCCTCGATTTTCCAGTATGCACACATGTACGGATAAAGACATAATCCACCATCAAAATAACACATTCATATCTACATTTTTGTGGTGCCAAATAAAAACTGAGAGCGACTTTGAAGGCCTACTTTTGATTCATGTTGACACTGCTGTGTGGAATACTAGTTTACTTTCTACAGCACTTTAATGATGCCACCTGATTGATTGCGCAGCCTTGATCATTGGACTCGTGAGGGTTAATGTCCAAAGCAGAACATTTTGTGTAGTAAGACCTACCTACCTACCTAGCCACCTACCCATTCCAAAAGACTGTGTTATCTTCCATTATCAACATTACAAGCGACAGTACGTCGACCAATAAGATGAGTAGTATTGTCATTTTCATAATTTTTTTGCTCATTGGTCACAAAACAGGAGAAGCAGGGAATGCCTTTTCATGCATTTTCTCTTTTCTATTCACAAAACGGAAAAGTATTTTCAAGTTTAATGATAATTCACGACAAAACATACCTTGTAAGCGAAGTACGGGACGCATACTTGTTTCTGAATACGGGAGAATTACGTTTTTCAAGTTGGCAATCCTAAACACAGGTTAGGGATTCCCAAATGCACGCACAAATAAGAGGAAAGACAGTCTTCTGGTATTTTCACTATCAAGAAGAGAACGGCCGTTGAGGCAACCTCCCAACTCCGTTCTGACCTTACACGTCTTTTCTGTTGTTATATTAAATTCAAAGACCCTAGTTACAATGTGCGTCTCAACTCTAAAGGGGAAGGGTGGAAACACAAGTGAGACGTCTATGGGTCAAGACTCAAAACAGATGATGGTCTGGAAGTCTTGTGGAGTCTGTGGTGGACGCAGGTGCAGTTCCCAGATAAGATTCGCAGAACTGCAAGGCCTTCTGGATCCTTTTTGTTTAGGCTTCCAGTGGTAAAGTTTATTAGCAAAGGCAAAACTTTAGGATTACACTCCGTTATGGCTCCTCTTTGTTTAGACTAACTAAGGTTATCAGGAGCAAAGTATTTAGTTCGTTGCAAGCAAACACATAATGTGAAACTAATAATAATGTGTAAAGTAAGTGTAATAGTAAAGCAAAGCAAATTCTTCATTGCAAGGAAATATATAATAATGTGAAACTAATAATCCTGACAACAGCTATCATTTTTTGCAAAATACGACCACACGCAACATACCAATGCTCTATTGTGGCCAGGGCTGTGCCTTTACAGCTGCTTGCATTTAAAACTGGCTACTTATTTACTTCTTATTTTTTAATATTTTTAGGTGCTTGTGAACTACTGTTCGACACTCCCAATATCTAAGAAAAGCTACACCCCTCTGATTTCTGCAATTCAAAATAATTCAAAACACAGCAATGAATGTGAAAAATTGTGCCAGCAAAGGTGAGTATACCCCAAGTGAAAATCTTAAAAATTAGCCCAGAATCTGGACCAATTAGACATTTGCCTTCTCTGTGTGTCAGGTTCGCCATTAGACATTTGTTTGTAACAGGAGGACGGAACTAATTACGGACACAGTGGAAATCACCTGGTGTCAGGTTCGCCATTAGACATTCCCAAAGATCTAATAAAAATTGCAGAAATAAGAGGGGTGTACTCACTTTTTGTGAGATACTATGAGTCCAGTCGTTTCTGAACACAAATGAGCTGCTCAAGTATCATGAATAGTGTGAAAATGAGTGGAATTTGGAAATCGTGTATAACATTAGTGTATGGAGTGGAAATATTCCACAAATTAATTAACATTTGCACTCTTAAATTTTCTACTTGCATTCTAAAATGTTTGAGTTTGTCAGGAACACTGACACATTGTTTATTTTTACCTCCTGTAAGCCTTCACAGCCCCCACATTTACATTATCAAGCGGTGTCCTGACTGCTAATGCAAGCAGGTGGTTCCCCAGGCCCAACGCAACATGGCTAGATGCTGACGGCAACGTCCTCCCGGGGAATACGGACATTATAGAGGGCTCTCCAGGGATATTTCAAGTGATCAGCATACTGCAGTCAGTCAATACCAGTGACACATACACCTGCAGGATAAAGAACGACTTGGTGGCATCAAACTCAGAGGCCATTGTAACATCAGGTAAGTTTCCCAGTGAAACAACAAACATGTTGTATTTTGGACCACTGCATTTCAAAACCTTAACACATTTGAAGTTCATATTTTTCTTTTCCCAGGCTCTGTTGTTACCAAAGAAACATACTATACCTACAGCACTGCGCCAACCTTTCTCACGTCATATTTCAGAATAATAATGTGTGTGATTTGTGCTACATCTTTAACTTGATGCAACTTTCTTGTTTATGTGCATCCCAGCAGAAGGTATCTGGTATTTCTTCTGGTGTGTAAAAGTGGTGTGTGAAAATAAAAGCCACTGTTTCCAGCAAGTGTCTCCCTTTAGCGGGGGCATAATTTTATCAATGCCAGCATGATTTTAGCTGATGAATTTTGAGTGTGCCAGATTGCCCACCCTTCCTTGTGATGTCATTTAATACCCATTGTTCCATGGACCTGTTCAAGTTTACCTGGGGCTTCACTGTGCTGCCAGGGTGTGGCATCAGAGAAATCAAGGCCACTTACAGGACAAGATTGAGAACTGCTTCCAAGCAACTACAGGACTAGCGATACTACTTGCATACTGTTAGCTTCCTCTTGTTCCCCTGCTTTTCAACACGGATAGATTTTGTGTGTTTGTTATTCATTTTAAGAGATTAATACGTATATAATGTTCTTGTTTTTCTCACATCTTTCATACAAATTAAATCATTAAATCAAAATATGTAATTTCATTGATAATTTTTATATTAGCCTCTCAATTTTGTATCATCAATTGTTATCAGAAAGATCAAAAATCTTCAACAAAGCCAATCTTGAGGAAAAAATAACCATATCGATCACCGTCAATGGTCCCATATTGCAAATATTGCAATTGCCAACCACTAAGGGCCTGCACACCATAGTTTTGAAAGGGATCCTCCTTTCCACGCCCGTTCATTCGCGCTCACTCAGAGCGACCTGTTTCTCACACGCACACACACGCAAGGGTGGACACAAACATACAAGTTTCGTGAATAAGAATCTTATCTCACCAAGACGACAATCTCAGATCATTGCCCACAGACTCTACTAGAGTTTGAATGTTTGTGTAATTTGTGCAGAAATAAAATCTAGTTACCTTTTTTGGGGCACTAAGAGTCCCCTGGACGCCTCCCTCGGGAGGTGTTCCAGGCACGTCCCACACCGGGTGGGAGGCCACGTGGCTGACCTCGGACACGCTCGGGAGACTCCCGGAAGAGTTGGAATCTTCCCTGCTGAAGCTGCTGCCCCGGCGACCCGACTTCAGATAAAGCAGGAGAAGATGACATGAGATGAGAGATGAGACTTCCCTGCTTTAGAAGAAGGGACTGATGGTTACTTGAGTGTGAGAAACCAAGATCGTGGACTGTAGAAAAAAGCCTCTTAACTGAGTCTACTGAAAAAGAAGCACGTTGTCACGTGCTCAACAGAGAAGTTACCGATTGGACAAGGAAAATGGTCATTGTCTCACGATTGACTGCTTTTGCTGAAATACCCGGGTGAGAGACACAAAAATCAGAAAAAAAATGAATTTCACGATCTAAATTTTCCAACTTGAATTTTAACTTCACAATTTTAATTTTGGTTTTGCAAATGTTGGCCTCACAGCTCTGGTGTCCTGGGTTCAAGTCCAAGAGTCAACAGTTCCAAACATGAGCATCACTATGCACCAACAGTGTACAAATCTGTTTTATTTACTTTAGGTGACAAAACGATTTAACCAAATGGCTATAACGTTTACGCAGCAAACAAAACATGGTTTAAACATATGGTAATGTTCCATTACTATGTTTGTTGGCATCTCAGACACTCCAACTTATTCCAATAGTGAGCCTCATGACTGAGTCTACTGAAAAAGAAGGACGTTGTCACGTGCTCAACAGAGAAGTTACCGATTTGACAAGGACCTGATCATTGTCTCATCATCGACTGCTTTTGCTGAAAAAAATGAATTTCACGATCTAAATTTTCCAACTTGAATTTTAACTTCACATTTTTAATTTTAGTCTTGCAAACAGGGTGGCCCGGCGACGCGAGTGGTTAGCGCGTCGGCCTAACAGTTCTGGGGTCCTGGGTTCAAGTCCAAGTCATGTCCATTTGTGGGGAGTTTGCATGTTCTGCCCGGGCCTGGCTGGGTTTCCTCTGGGTTCTCCGATTTCCTACCACCTTCCAAAAACATGCGTGGTAGGCTGATTGGACACTCTAAATTGCCCCTAGGTATGGGTGTGAGTGTGCATGGTTGTCAGTCTCCTTCAGGGTGTCCCCCGCCTCTGGCCTGGAGACAGCTGGGATTGGCTCCAGCATCCCCGTGACCCTAATGAGGATAAAGCTGTTCAGAAAATGAGATGAAATGAGATGAGATGAGTTTTGCAAACTCATCTCATCTCATCACATTTTCTCACCCAGAGAAAACCCACGGGGAGAACATGCAAACTCCATACAGGACCGACCTGGATTTGAACCCAGGTCTTCCATTGTGGGGCCACCCCTGTTTTGCAAACTGAATGTGAAAAATACATTTGAATTAGATTGGATTAGGTTAGATTAGAGTGGTTCAGTGGTTCTTTACCTGGGTTTTATCGAACCCTAAGGGTTCGGTGGAGCCTCTGCTGCGGAGGTCAAGACACATCAACTCATCATGCCTATACACGATGGCATGCCCCGCTTGACCATCAGTGGCTGCAGATGATCACGTGACATTGTTTGGCCAATCAGTGCTGTGAGGAATTTATATATTTTAAATTTTCGAAAAAATGATTTATTTTACACTAAAGTAGGGTTCAGTGAATCCGCGTATGAAATTGGTGGGGTTCAGTAGCTTTAACAAGGTTAAGAACCACTGGAATAGATGATTTCTAATTAAATTATTCACATTCAGCTTTCAATGCAATGATTTTAATAAAAAATACAATTCTAAATTATGTTATTTAGATTTAATTTAAGTTGCTGAGACTCGAGTAAATCATTCAGATTCAAGTTTAATAATTCAGAAGAGTTTAGCATTTTCACAGTCAGTTTCTGATGGTGCAAATATCAGACCGTACAGTAAAGTGGTTTATTGGTCTCATGATTTGAGCAGTTTGGAATAGGCGCAGTGCCACAGAAAAAAACAAAACCTATTCATTTTGGGGGCGTGGGTCCAATCCCCGCGTTAGAGGAAACATTGGACACGAGGCTCCCTAAAAGTGTTTGGACCGCCTCCGCAGAACCCTGGCGTCCTTCCATTGGCCCACCGGTGACAAGAGGTATCGAATGTCCCATTGGGACCATGAACACGCCAGCGCCTGCATTCCTCTGGGATTTCACAATGAGGGCAAGTTTAAAAAGTTATATTTTAATAAACTTTTAATGGGAGCGAGTGTGGGAATCTTCAGTACTGCTGACGGATTTTGAAGCAAGTGGGGCAAAAAGTGTGGTTTGTTTATTTGGCGCCGACAATGTCCGAAGAAAAAGATCTTTCGCAACAGCTGACGAAAATTGGAGTCGAAGAAGACGGAGTGTTAGCTAACCCCAGAACAGTTTGTACAGTGTGTAAACACTTGTATCGGGAACCTAAAATTCTCCCGTGCCTACACACATTCTGCCTCGACTGTATCAGCCGTCTGGAACCCTTTTCGGTTGCCGCTAGTGGCCAAAGGAACTGTCCTCAACAAGGAGGAGCGCAGAAAGAGGAGGCGGCAGAAAAAAACGTACGGGTCACGGTGTTATGCCCTCACTGCGATTCCGAGGTGGACATTCCTCCTTCGGGGCCGGCTGGCCTGAGCACCGACCATCTGGCGCTGGATGAAGTGTTCCTCGAGACCTTGGTAAGCGATGGCCCGCTCGGATGTGACCTCTGTGGCGAAGGAGGCGCCGAGAGCCGTTGTGAGGTCTGCTGTGTCAACTTATGCGAGTTCTGTTTACAAGCGCACAGGTATTTATTTCATGACTATGCGCCTCACTTTCTCCTACCGTACTCCTCTCGCAGCATTATCACAAATACCTACTTTGGTATATTTTCATTATCTTTAAAGGGTTTAGTCTGGGCGGCGTGAGTGGTTAGCGCGTCGGCCTCACAGCTCTGGGGTCCTAGGTTCAAATCCAGGTCACGTCCACCTGTGTGGAGTTTGCATGTTCTCCCCGGGGCTGCGTGGGTTTCCTCCGGGTACTCCGGTTTCCTCCCACATTCCAAAAACATTGTCATAGTCAGCTGGGATAGGCTCCAACACCCCCCACAATCCTAATGAGGATAAAGCGGTTCAGATGAAATGAGATGAGATGTATGTATATGTCAGTGGTGGTCGGTGCATTTTCTCGTAGCGCCTTCAATCCAGCCCTCAAAAACTATTTTATGGCTATAAACCCTCTACTGCAGCTAGAGCTGCAACACATAAAAAATCATCAATAAATCAAGGCACAAAAATGGGGTAAAATCCACTTCCTAGCAGCATTTCATGATTAAATACAAATACTGGAGCTTTTCAGACATTAAAACCAGGCCAGGGGGGCGATTTTCCCGGGAAAAGACAGCGATGAACGTCAATGGCGTACGGGCAAACATTGCCCGAAAATGGGGTAAAATCCAGCCGAAAAACGCATTTATTGATTAAATACAAATACTGGAGCTTTTTAGACATCAGAACCGGGCCCGGAGTATCATTTCCCCGGTAAAAAGACAGCGATGAACGTCGATACGTCCATACCTGAAATGACAAAAAATGCACTAAAATTAGGTAAAATCCACTTCCTTTGCAGCATTTATTGACCGAATACAAATACTGGAGCTTTTGAGACATTACAACCAGGCCAGAGGGGTGATTTCCTCGGGAAAAGACAGCGATGGACGTCTATGGCAAAACGGCAAAAATTAAACTGGGGTAAAATCCAAATCCTAGCAGCATTTAGTGATTACATACAAACACTGGGAAATATCTGAATCATATATTATATTTTGTCCATCAATACTTATTAAATAATTCCAAATTGTCTGTTAGCTTCCTTTCATTGCTTTTCCCCCTGGTTGCACTGCTTCCAGATGTGTGTTTTCATATTGAAGCATTTAACCAATCACATTTCAGCCATTATTTGTTGCCAGGGTCAGAAATCTACCTCAAGGCTTTCACAATCAGTTCTGCAGGCTCTGCTGCATTAAACAAGCGTCGATAAGACTTGCTTTAACCAATCAGATTTCGAGTTGGCAACACCACAATGCCTTGTCGCAGGCGTAGGGATATGTCATTGCCTTCACCAACTATGATTGGCTAGTGATTAGCCAGAGCTACCAAACTGTATCTGAAGCGAGCTGCACAAGCAAATATATTGTTGTGTTGATTTAAAGCCATTTTCAAGACGGACTATGCCAGAAATACGACAGGACAGGCTCGACTTTCAGCATTAGCTTCGATGGTGATAGAAAAGAAGGAAGAAAGAAAGGAGGTTGGATATTGTGTACAGTTAAAAAGGATTTTTGGTGAATAAAATGTGGCTATATTCCTAAATAATATTTCAATTGTGGGCCCGGTTCTGATATCTGAAAAGCTCCAGTGTTTGTATTTAATCACTAAATGCTGTTAGGAAGTGGATTTTACCCCATTTTAGTGAAATTTTTGCCGTTTCGCCATTGACGTCCATCGCTGTCTTTTCCCGGGGAAATCACCCCCCTGGCCCGGTTGTAATGTCTGAAAAGCTCCAGTATTTGTATTTAATCAATAAATGCTGCTAGGAAGTGGATTTTACCCAATTTTAGTGCAATTTTAGTGCAATTTTTGCTGTTTTGCGTATGGACGTATATGGACGTATCGACGTTCATCTCTGTCTTTTTCCCGGGGAAATGATACTCCGGGCCCGGTTCTGATGTCTAAAAAGCTCCAGTATTTGTATTTAATCAATAAATGCTGTTTTCGGCTGGATTTTACCCCATTTTCGGGCAATGTTTGCCGGTACGCCATTGACGTTCATTGCTGTCTTTTCCTGGGAAAATCACCGCCCTGTTCCGGTTGTAATGTCTGAAAAGCTCCAGTATTTGTATTTAATCATTAAATGCTGCTAGGAAGTGGATTTTACCCAATTTTAGTGCAATTTTTGCCTTTTTGCGTATGGACGTATATGGACGTATCAACGTTCATCTCTGTCTTTTTCCTGGGGAAATGATACTCCGGGCCCGGTTCTGATGTCTAAAAAGCTCCAGTATTTGTATTTAATCAATAAATGCTGTTTTCGGCTGGATTTTACCCCATTTTCGGGCAATGTTTGCCGGTACGCCATTGACGTTCATCGCTGTCTTTTCCCGGGAAAATCGCCCCCCTGGCCTGGTTTTAATGTCTGAAAAACTCCAGTATTGGCATTTAATCATTAAATGCTGCTAGGATTTTTTATGTGTCGCAGCTGTAGCTGCAGTAGAGGTTTTATAGCCATAAAATAGTTTTTGAGGGTTGGATTGATTCGTTGAAGGCGCTACGAGAAAATGCACGGACCATCACTGATATATACATATATACCTGTAATAAAATTGAAAGCTCAACCACAAATCTGACTGAAATATGAATTGTATTCTTATATTTAATCTTGCACCCTTCAGCACTTTTATGAATTTAAAGTCACTAGAATAGAATTTTTACTGACACCTACAGGTAAAGGCCTGTAATCACTTTGTATATAGCACACCTCCCCTTTTGTATTCCCGCCTAAAGTTTGTTTCCGCCTACTTCTATTAAATACCATCACCGCCCGTTCGGACGGCGTATCTGGCTGGTAGACGTCTACACATGAACGTGGGTTCTGCCCACCCCCACCCGGCTACGAAGGGTGGGGGCTAAAGAAGAACAAAGAAAGCAGAGCGGGCAGCGGCCATTTTGAAAACCGTTCAGATGAGTCTCCCCCAGATAACCTCCATCGGCCGGGAGTCAAAACTACTGTGTTTTCTACTTCCTCTGTATGAAGATTATTGTCGAGGCAATCCAGCTTTGACACTGACCACAGACAGACACATCGATCCATCAATGCAGCCAGAGAAAACAAGCATTTTGGCTGGTCCCACAAATGCTAACGAACCAATCACAGCAGAGGAGCTGACGGCCATTACTGCCAAGTTGTGTCCAATAAACCTTACTCTTGTTTATTAATTATAATGACAGGTATCTCACGTACCTAATATATTATCATTTCTTACATTGCTACCAGGGCGCCTGGTGGAGAGAGATGAGACATTGCTACCATTGTTATATTTTATTTTATCATTAGAATAGCAACACCAATTAAACTAAGAGTCTCATCTCATTTTCTGAACCGCATTATCCTCATTAGGGTCGCGGGGGGTGCTGGAGCCTATCCCCGCTGACTCCGGGCCAGAGGCAGGGGACAGACACCCTGAATCGGTGGCCAGCCGATCGCAGGGCACAAGGAGACGGACAACAATTCACACTCACCCATACCTAGGGGCAATTTAGAATGTCCAATCAGCCTACCATGTATGTTTTTGGAATGTGGGAGGAAAACGGAGTACCGGGAAGAAACCCACACAGGCCCGGGGGGAACGTACAAACTCCACACTGGTGGACGTGACCTGGATTTGAACCCAGGACCCCAGAGCTGTGAGGCCGACGGGCTAACCACTCGCTCCACCGGGCCACATTTTTTAAATATATAGATGATAATTAGATTAGTACAGTGGTACCTCGTGAAACGACCGCTCGTCATACAAAATTCTCTTCTTACGGCGGAAATTTCGATCGAATAATTCGCCCGTCATGCGGTCAAAATTTCGTGATGCGACCAAGCCAGGTCTTTTTTGCATATCTTTCGTGTATAACAATATTTACGAGCACGGAACGATTAATTCAGACGAGTTTCTCCTAAGACCAGGAAACGCCCAACGCGCATGCAAAAAGAGGGCTTTCTGGGTAATGAAGTACACTCGTGCACACAACACCCGTAGGCAATGGCAACC
Source organism: Stigmatopora argus (assembly GCF_051989625.1). Taxonomy (NCBI): domain Eukaryota; kingdom Metazoa; phylum Chordata; class Actinopteri; order Syngnathiformes; family Syngnathidae; genus Stigmatopora; species Stigmatopora argus. The sequence continues at coordinate 3,507,170 of NC_135399.1, forward strand.
TTTCTCAGAATAAAACTTCATTACCCACAATCAATACATGGGTAAGCTCAACTATTGTATTTCCTGTTATTCTTTCTAAGGAAAGAAGCACCCGTGATCGTTCTTTAAAGACTATTTCTCGTTGGCAAGTGGTTGTGCGTTATCCTATTGTGAGGACATTTGTGTGCATCATTTTGGGAATATTTTGAAGGCAATACAACAGCAAACAGTCCATCGATAGCGAACGTGAGGGTGGAGGCGTGGCAAACCACCTACCCGGAAAACGAAGGTAACAAAAGATTACAACAAAATTAGAATTCAGTTTTGTGTAAAGTTACATTAAACGTATGTTTGAGTGTCTGTATATATTAATCCAAGTTAATTTAAATTTGTTTGTTCCGTTTACGAGTGCGTTGTCGTGGAAAAAAAACGAACCACCCCCCCACGCCCGCAAACGTCTCTGTCTCCCGTCGGCGAAATCTGCCCAATTTTAGTTAGATTAAATACATTTTATTACTATTAAACCACTAGTTATGTGTTACTTTGTTAATAGATGGCGAATTAGAAGAAATAAAACATTTTTTCCAATCCAATATCCTGTTTTTGGTGTTTTTTCATAGGGCTGGAACGAATTAATTTGTTTTCCATTCATTTCAATGGAAAACGTCCGCTCGAGTTACGAGAATCTCGTCATACGAGCTCACTTCCGGAACGGATTAAGCTCGTATCTCGAGGTACCACTGTACATTACAGCCAACAGCCATCTAACACATTTAAGATGATTGGCGAAGAGGTTCAGAGATGGGAGTTCACCTGTGTTAATTGATATTGTGTTCCAGGAATGGGCGGGACGGTCAGAAAATGTGTTTGGCTGAATGCACTCTTTTTGAAGGGAACTACACAGTCACCTCTTGAGCCAGCCCTTGTTGATGTGTTGGAATTTTTTCGTACAAAATCAGTGGAGGAGGAGATGGAGATGATTAGATCCATGTACTTATTATCCTCATTCATATTATTATCTATTTATATCTATCTATTTATTATTTATTTATGTATTATTATTAATGTACATTTAATAATATTAATGCTACTACACTAGTACTATAGATTGTTTTGTGAGATGTATAGAGATCAAAGGCCAATGGCGCACTGCACCTCAGGGTTGCCAGATCACAAAAACTCCAAACCAATTACTCCTTAAATATAACCCATTCAGTTCGGCAGGAAATTGGCCCAATCTGTCAACCTGTTAATATTCCAAACTTTATTTTCCGTCAGATGAGACATCCACAAACTCCTAATTCTGACGAGACTGCTTTTTTCTGGTCCTCCAGTATGAGACGCCGCAGAGAATCCTATTCAACATGGATGTCGGTCGAGCTGTTTAATATAGTATGCGTTTTCTACATCTTTTCCGGGATGCTTGAAAAGTGACTCTAATATCGCATTTTTGTTAAAATTAGTGTAGACTTTAAGAATCTCGCCCTCCCACTTGAAATAAGAAAAGTTGTTATAATAATAAATAATTGCTCTTGTGCTACTGAAACTCCCGGCTACGCGATGGACCGCAGTTATTTGGACCGCACAAACTGTACTGCAAACGGATACATGACAATATCGCATGGTGTACTGTGTACTGCACATATTGCGGTATGTATAGTTGTGGTATCGGCTCAGCACTAATATATAACTGTATGTGTATGCAATGTATGTCGTCCACAGGCGTCAGACACGCACATCATCTCATTCCATTCAGCCATTACAGGATCTTAAATCCCGGGGTCACCTCTGCCGTCCTGTCCTGTGTACTCATCATCAAGGCCAGGAGTTGCTACTCTTTTGCCAGCTTTGTGACCTGCCAGTGTGCATTGAGTGCGCCTCAACTCTGCACTCGGAACACCACTGCTGCCCCGCCCATGAAGTTATAGGTTGCCACAGGGACCGCATCAAGACGCTGATAACTGCCCGCCTGCGACCATATCTGCAAAGACTAGAACAGACATTGCAGAAGGTGTGGCAAGTTGGTCATGTCCTATTCTATTTCATTTGCACGTGTTTTCAATGTTCTCTAGGTGGAGGTTTCCCAGGAGGCTTTGCGGAACAGAGTGGAGGCTGCTGCCACTGAGGTGCGTAAATTTGCTCAGGGCTATGCCAGTGCGGTGGAAACGCACTGCTTGGACTTATTGCGTCGACTGGAGGAACTTCACCTTGAACGCCGGTATGATTCCAAGCCACCCATGATATGTTGGATGTTGACATGTATTGCATGTTGGTTTCAGGAGAAATAGTGACATATGTTGATAAAATGGATTCTGGATGACATGCACATATATTTTCAAGTAACTTTATTCTCAAAAGTTTTTTTTTCTCCAAATTCCAAGTATTAAAAGTCCCACTTTTTACACGTTAATTAAATGATAAGTCATCACCTTATTGTTTTGTTGGGGTATGTGTCCCAAGGATCCTACGAGCTATGTTGTCTGGGGCCTTGTGCCCCTTGTATGGTCACCCGTGGAAAGCGCCAATCAATGCATTTTTCCCCAAAAATAACCGATAAGGAAATGCATTTACTTTTTAGGGGATTTCATAACTTGGATCTTTTTCGTATCTCGAGTCACTCATTAACGCATAAAAAGTATATATATATATATATATATATATATATATATATATATATATATATATATATATATATATATAGTAGAGGCATGACTACTTAAATCTCATAATATTACGATTTGAATCTCGTAATAGTGAAAGCTATGATTTAATGTTTGTCACATTCTGATTTTAATCTCATAATAGTTCGATTTCAATCTCTTAATATTAGACTTTTCTCTTGAATATTACAATTTCTGACTTCTTGTAATTTTTTGCAGCACACCTGACCGACCACTCCGTGGTTGAGAAATACTGCCTTAGACTACACAAATCAACAATTTTCATTATATAAACAATTGACTTTCTTGTTCCTTTTGGTTTTATTTTACGGAAGAAAAGGATTAGGGGTCTTGATTCAAAGTGTATTCTATCGAATTCAGTCAAGTGCCCCTGTGATAGTGGGCCTTTCAGGGCACCCGTGTGGCTCACACCAATATTGAAATTTACAATGCAGCTGCACTAGGGCCACAATAATATTACCAATGATGGCCATGCTACGGAAATAAACTCAGTCCCCATTCATATCTTATCCAAATAGAGTGCTCTTTAAATGATTAAAACGTATTATCTTGCAAAATAATTGAATATGTTTACAAACTAAATGGGGGGGGTTTCTGGGGAAAAACGTAAATTTTCTTCACTTATTGTGTCTTTTGGAATTTGACATACTATCTTTTATTATGCTGAACACATGGGATTCTGGACTGCTAGACAACATGCGTTACCTGCTTTACAAATTGTTGGGCAATAACATGTTGAATGATGTCATCAATAATTTTAGTCAAGTTTGCTTAAGAACATCTTAGCCATTGATATGCAGTGAAAAATGTTGTGACATTTGTCACGCTGAATGACATCTTATTCAGGACCATTCACCTTGTATGGCAGGAACCAGCTACATTTGCAGAGGGTGCAGTTGCAACAGGCACTGTCGGACATCCGGGGCGGTGTGGACTTTGCTGATAGGCTACTGACCTTTGGCTCAGATGCCAAGATACTCAGCTCTAAGGGCGTGACACTTAGGAGGCTGAGCAGCCTTGCGGAGAGCAGCTGTGGCGATCACTTGGCAGCATTCGTCCCCAATGACGGCAGCAGTATCCGCTTTGATCCCCAGGGATTGGCGGGGGAGGTGAGCGGGTATCCAGTAGTGGGCGTGATTCATTTTAAGGCCCTGGATCCTAGCAAATGCTCTTTAGACGAAGAAGGTGAGAAATCATTGGTCTTGACTGGCTGCTCATTCTGTGATTATATGTTTATACTATTATAGCTATCGTATTTAATGCTTTATAAGGTAACATGAGCTTATCTGTAAGGACTTGATATAATATGTATTTATATGTATCTAGCCTCACCTATTATCATGTCAACAGGTCTGAAGCAGGTTATTGAGGGCCAGCAGGCTCACATTACCCTGGTCTGCCGAGACTCCAGTGGGGAGCAAATGGCACATGGAGGGGATCATGTCTTGGTCAGCATTGTTCACAGGGAGAAGAAGAACTGGTGAGGCCATGCTAATTATCCATCCAGCCATTATACATTATACTTACATAGTATATATACAGTGGAACCTCTTCTTACAAAATGAAATAGTACCAGTGCTTTTGTGTGACCGGATGTTTCGTCGAAAGACGTTTGGTCGACGGATGTTTAGTCGACGGACGTTTGGTCGACGGACAGTTCGTCGAACGGACGTTTCGTCGAACGGACGTTCCGTTGCCGGGTTCGCTCGCTCTCAAAATTATAATCATGAGAGAGAGAGAAAGAGAGAGACAGAGAGTTTACTGTTGAAAGCGATCAACCAGGTAATCTCTTGCTCTCAAAATTATAATCATGAGAGAGATAGTGAGTTTGTAATTGCATTGACAATGTAAGAGCATTAATATCTAAATATCAAAATTATCAATAAGTTGCGTATAATCATGAGAGAGAGAGAGTTTATAATTGCATTGACAATATAAGAGCATTAATAACTAAATATCTAATATCAAAATTATCAATAAGTTGCGTATTATTGGCGTGTGTATGTACATGTTACTCGTCGCCGGATTCCCTCGCTCGCCCTGCCTCTGGATTCACTCCTATTGGCGTGTGTTAATGTTTTTCAAACTACGGCCCATTAGGCTTTTTAATAGTTGATGTTGTCCAAATTATAGTAAAAATCAATGACCTCATTCATTTCCCTTTGCCCTGCAAACCGCTCATAATAATAATAATAATAATCGGACATTGGCCCTGTCGTCATCATCAACAACAAAAGCCTAATTGTCATCACACCCAGAAACTGCTTATGACGAAATTGGTAGTGCTTCTCCATAAGGTGCATTTTCTCGGCAAAAGACCCCAAAAAGTGATAGTTTCGGACTCGTAATTTGGCCTTCTGCCGTTGTGGATACATCGCATCACCCCCCCAAGCGGATCACTTACCTCTCACTGTCTTTCACTTACCTTCAGTCAGCCAGTAGGAGGCAGATCACCGCCCAAACGTCTTTTCATATTACCTCCCCCCGAAGTTATTAGACAGAAGGGATTGTGTGTTGTGTTACCGCAAGTTTAGAGTTATGATGGATGTGGGGAAAAAACTGTCCTTAAGCCTATTTGTCCGTACTTTGTGGGACCTATAGCGTCTGCCAGAGGGCAGCGGCTGGAACAGATTGTGACCAGGGTATGGGTCCCCGATGATGTTCCTGGCTCTGCTGAGGTAACGAGGGCTGGCAATGTCTTCCAGTGAGGGCAGAGAGCAGCCGACGATCTTCTGGGCAGTGTTAATCACTTTCTGCATGGCCTTTTTGTCTGCTGCCGTGCTTCCAGCGTACCACACTGTGATGCAGTATGCCAGGATGCTCTCCACAGTGGTTCTATAGAAGGTTACCAGAAGCTTGGTGTCCAAGTTGTTCCTCCTGAGTACCCTGAGGAAATGGAGCCGTTTCTGGGCCTTCTTCACTACTGCCGTGGTGTTTGTAGACCAGGAGAGCTTATCCGTGACGTGGACCCCCAGGAATTTAAAGGACTGGACCCTGTCTACACATACTCCATTTATGAGGAGTGGGGCCAGATATGTGCTGTGTTTGCGAAAGTCCAGGATTATTTCTTTAGTTTTCGTGGTGTTCAGTGTGAGATTGTTCACCGAGCACCACGAAGACAGTTTGTTGACCTCATCTCTGTAGGCCGGCTCATCCCCTCCTGAGATGAGTCCGACCACAGTGGTGTCATCGGCAAATTTGATGATGGAGTTAGACTGGTTGATTTGTGTACAGTCGTATGTGTACAGGGAGTACAGGAGAGGACTCAGTACAGAGCCTTGAGGGGAGCCAGTGCTCAGTGTAATGGAGGAAGAGAGGTGGGGACCAAGTCTAACAGTTTGTGGTCGGTTGGTTAAGAAGTTCTTTATCCAGCAGCAGATGGAAGAGGATAGTCCAAGGTGGGAGAGTTATTCAGTCAGAATGTCCGATTTTATAGTGTTGAAGGCTGAGCTATAGTCAATGAAAAGCATCCTCACGTAATTCCCATGGTGTTCCAGGTGGCTCAGTGCTGTGTGTAGAGCAATGGCGATAGCATCCTCAGTGGACCTGTTTGCTCTATAAGCAAACTGGTGAGGGTCAACTCAGGGAGGGATTGTATTCCTGATATGAGGGGCTACCAACTTTTCAAAGCACTTCATGATCACAGGCGTGAGTGCAACAGGCCTATAATCATTCAGCATACCTGTCAACCTCTGCCGATAACTGCCCTTATAAATGATTATGATTCCCCTTACAAACCCCCCCAAAAACTTACAAACACTGTACGAGTCGTGTGTTTGTAAGGTTTTTTGGGGGGTTGTAAGGGGAATCATAATCATTTATAAGGGCAGTTATCGGCAGAGGTTGACAGGTATGATTCAGGCTGTCAATGGTTGGCTTTTGGGGGACAGGGATAATGGTGGCAGTTTTCAGGCAGGATGGAATGATGGATTGTTGCAGGGGACAATTGAAAATGTTTGTGAAAACTCTAGTCAGCTGGTCAGCACAGGCTTTGAGCACCTTCCCAGGTACTCCGTCAGGGCCAGCAGCCTTCCTGGTGTTCACAGACCGCATTACCAGTCTCACTTCCTGGAACTTCAGTGTATTGCTGCAGTGTGGTGGTGGGGGTGTTAAGACTGGGTCTGATTTGTCGGTCTGAAAGCGGGCAAAGAAACGGTTCAGTTCATCCGCTAGTGAGGCATCTGCGTTTCCCTGCCACATCTTCTTTGGGTTATTTTCTGCGAAGTGCTCCTCAATTTTCTTTGTCTATGCTGCCTTGGCCTTTTTTAATGCCTCTTTTCAGCTCTGCTCTGGCAGCTCTGTATTGAATCTTGTCCCCTGATCTGAAGGTGGTGTTACGGCATTTGATGAGTGCCTGTGTCTTTTTGGTCATCCAGGGTTTTTGGTTAGGAAAAACCCGTATCTGTTTATTAACAGTGACGTTGTCCATGCAGTTTTTGATGTAGGAAAGTACAGTGTCCGTGTAGTCCTGGAGGTTGTCGTGTTCGAAAAGTTCCCAGTTGGTGCGGGAAAAACAGTCCTGCAGCTGAGAAAGAGCGTCCTCGGGCCAAGTTTTTATTATCTTTATTTGTGGCCTTGTTAGCCTCCGGAGTGGAGTGTATGCGGGGGTGAGGGATAGGCAGAGGTGATCTGATCCAACTAGGTGAGGGAGGGAAGTGGTTTTATAAGCATGTTTGATATTAGAATAAAAATGGTCAAGTGTTTTATCTCCTCTAGTGTGACATTTTACATATTGAATAAACTTAGGTAGAACAGTCTTTAAACACACTTTGTTGAAATCACCAGCGACAATAAAGACTCCATCAGGGTGGTCAAGCTGCTGTTTGTTTACAGCCGTTAGCAGGAGGTTTAGTGCCGTGTTAACATTCGCATTCGGAGGTATGTAGATCGCCGTTACTACGACGACCATTAGCTCTCTCGGTAAATAATAGGGCCTACATTATATTGCCAATAGCTCTAAATCCGGGGAGCAGTGAGTGTCAATGATCCTACTGTCACAACACCATTCATTGTGTATAAACACACAAAGTCCCCCTCCTTTGCTTTTGCCTGTTAATTCTTTTGAACGTTCGTTTAGAAAAAGCGTTCGGCTAGCTAGCGATACCGCGGCGTCGGGGATTTGCGGGTGTAGCCACGTTTCTGTGATGAGAATAATGTTACACTTCCTAACAAAGCTGTTGGTAGCAATTCGAAGTTCCAACTCATCCATTTTGTGTTTGATAGATCTGGCGTTGGTCAAAAATATACTAGGAAGCGGTGCTCGGTGTGGTTGTTGTCTTAGCTTAACAGCAAGGCCCGCCAGGCATCCGCGCTTTTGCTTTTTCTCTCTTCTCCGCCTTCGACGTACTCTGAGTGGGCTGACTATCCACGGAGATCCCGGAGGTCTCGAGATGTCCTCAGGGATATCGTAGGTCCGTTGGTAGTGTGTTGTGAATTCGGATATATCGCATCTCCTTCCGAGAGTAATTAAATCCTGGCGACTGTTGAATAACGAATGACACCAAACTTTCTCTTCACTTTTTTCTGTTCACCCATAATAAAGTCATAAAAGAAGCAAACTTCATGAATGTTTTTTGACAAAGAAGTATCTGTTCCAATCACTCTATCAGAGAAAAAATCAGAGTGTTAGAAATAACTGGGAACTCAAGAGAGCCATGACATGTTCTTCACAAGTGTATGTAAACTTTTGACCACAACTGTAGGTTAAATTTAGTGTGCAACCAGCCTACCATGCATATTTTTGGAATGTGGGGGGAAACCGGAGTTTCTGGAGAAAACCCACTCAAACCCGGGGATTACATGCAAACTCCACACAGGAGGTCCGACCTGGGTTCGAACTCAGAATCCCAGAACTATGAGGCCGACACGCTAGCCACTCATCCGCCAGGCTGCCTGTGATGATATTAATAAATAATAAATGTTATTTGGCTTTGGACTTGTTTCTTTTGCCGTCATTTTGCATTGCACTGATGCCCTTTTTAATCTATGAATTGTTTTGGTTTCTTTCAGCGTGGTGGAAAGCACAGTGGTGGACAACAATGACGGCTCCTACAAAGTCTCCTATACACCGTACGAGGCAGGGATGTATTCGGTGTGGGTTTGTGTCAAAGCTCAACATGTGAAGGTACAGCATGACTCCATCTGATTATAGCTTCTATACAGTATGTACCCCATGTAGACAAAAAGTATCAAGATACATTTCTCGTCAGAAATATAGACTTTTTAGTTACATTGAATTAAAAATAATATAAAGACACAGTGAATGACTGGTTAGTACATGTCCGTCTCAGGGAAGTCAAAATAGTTGCGACATTTCCATTCTGGGCACAGGTCTACTTCCTCTATTTTTGTTGTTTGTTGTGGCTGTTTCAAATGTTTTCGTTTTTTAAGTTGATGGTTTAATGCAGGGGTGGGCAATTATTTATTTTTTCTATGGGGCCACATGAAAAATAGAAAATATTGTGCACCAAAACATGTCAAAACGTCCTATGCATTGACCGCGTTGCTGCTAGCTTGAATTTCCATATGTCATCATTTTGCACGTGAAGATAACAATGACTTCAAAATAAAAGCAATGCCTGTTTAGTCCATGCGTGCAGTAAAATTTGAAATAATGTTTATTTTGTAATTTCCAATCAACCTTACGCAGGCCGGTCTCAACTGGTTCAATGTATTAGATGTCAGTGGTCCTCGTAATGAATTAGAAATAAATTAGTACCTTGGACACAAAACTTAAATATTAATGCATTAGAACACTCCTTACTGAAAAAATGGGGATTTATTAGAGCAGTGTTTCCCATCCAATGTGCCGAGGTACACTGCTGTGCCGTGAGCGATGGTCAGGTGGACCGTGGGAAATAACCTGCCATGCATACATTGTAATATTTTAAGAGTAAAAGTAAATGTAGAATTGAAATATTACAAACAATGAGTTCATATTTTAATATTACAAGATTCAAATCGTACTATTACAATATTAAAGTCCTTTTGTTGCTTATTTTCAATGTTAAGAAGTGGAAGTTGTTTGGTTTCATGGGCATCAACTTTTGGCAATGTAAAGTCTTGTGCCTATAAATCTGCTTTTCGCATAATATTAAGAGAGTCTAGTAATCTTGGGAGAGAAAGTCATAAAATTACATGAATAAAACCGGTACATTACTATGGAAGTTGTTCTGGGTTCGCAAACTTCAACTGTTGGCAATGTAGTTGGTATAAAAAATGAGATATTGAAATACTTTTTTGTGTTACGTTGATTCCTGTTGATAAAACATTGATGAGAATTCAGAGGGAGGGAAGGTGAGACACCTCTCATTATCAACAAAAGGTGCCAAAGGCAGCTGTGACAGGTCGCTTACGTTAGCCGAAACTGTCGGCACCACGGTTCAGATCCTGATCAGAGCCTAATGATTGTTAAATGAGTCGCGATATGATATCCAAACAAAGGTTGAATATACTCGGCGTATTCTTCCTCCCTGCGGGAATGTGCGAGGCAACAGCGTCACATGTCTAAGCCAATTATCTTGCTAGATTGAGTGAAATGGGCGTTCCCTGCTTTCCGTGAGCTTGAGCGTAAATTTTTAAATTTTAATAAAATTTTAACTGAGGCTGCCAATTTCGAGTCACCAAGTGGCGAGGGATGACTTTCAGCTGGAGGTGTGCCTAGATATTATTGCACTGCAAAGAGTGTGCTGCAGCACAAAAACGGTTGAGAAACAGTGTATTTGTGGTAGGCGGCGGAAGAGCGAGCCCCGTGCAGGGTAGCGGCCAAAGTGGGCAACAGGGAAGCACGGTGCCAGCTCGACCTGAAAACGGGCCGCCCTAGGCAGACGCGAAAGCCGTCCTGGTCAGATTTACCCCACAGGTGACACGTGAGTGTTACTGTCTGAGAAATAGCCCCTTTTGGGCACTTTTTTTTATCTTCTCCGAGACCATGGCTAATCAGTTCCGGCCAGCTGTGAGTTCCTGATTCGTTTGACTTCGGCCTTTTTTCGTCTCGTAGTTGTTTAAGTTTTTCTGAGTGGTCGTAACATACTTTTAAGTTCTGTTTTTACATGTGTGTGTGTACATATGTTTATCTAACCTCCACTCACAGTTCCACACCATTGGAAAATGTCTTTGCATTTCTTATTCAGTTTTATGCACTAGTAATTATTTTTCTCTTTTTTCCATACATTTATTCATTTCCACTCATTGCATACAAAATTTAAAGGAATTAAAGTGTAGTATTAAAGATCTTGGAATTAACAATGCTAATTTCATGTACCGTATTTTCACACCTACGGGACGCGCCGTCTCAGTTGCGGCTGTATGTTCTGTTTTTTTGCCAATAGAAAAGGCACTTCATTTAAAAGGACGCACTGCAATGGTTATGCTAGCATGACACACACGTTAGCATGCATGCTAGCGTATGTTTTAAAAAAGGCAATAGGAGCAAAGCTGTGTTTGATTTTTTTTTTATTGACGTAATGTATATTCGCGATAACATAAGTCAAAGCATTCAAGCATCTACAAATCTGTCAAAGTCCTCATAATCTGTATCCGACATAAAGTGTTCAGCCAAGTGGGTCAGTTCGCCAACAATGCTGGGTTCCATAACATTGTCAGGGTCAGAGTTGTCGGCGTGGGGTTTCGTAATAGCGATTCCAGCTTTGATGAAAACTCAAACTACAGTTCTCGCTTTAGCCCAGGCATTGACAATCCATTCCAAATCATCATGTACTTGTGAGACACTGCCTGCCTGTCTTTGTATGTAACTACTATGTTTGCCATCCGACATTCATCACTCCTAAGCCGTTCGCAAAGCTGTTTCTCCTCGCTGTTTCTCCTCGCTGTTATATCATGTTTGACCCATTGCTTCAGTCCATTTTCCAAGCGTTCACATCTGCATTCTGTTGTCATTCACGTCAGGCCTTTCCTCTGTATGGGTCTAATGTGTTGTTTCTTTGAGTGTTGAGAGTGTTTTTGAGGGTTAAAAGCGCTACGTACACACGGAAGTCAACTGCCTTGCTACTCGTCTGGGATGTTTTGAATGGATTTACCGTAATGCTTGGATGCATCTAATGTATCTTTTTCAAGATGGCGGCGCGCACAGGTGCAGCGGCTCAATGCTCTCCAGTTTGCTGTCGTTCGTTATTTACTAACATCTGCAAGGCAAACTTTTTGTACAGTCGCCAGGATTTAATTACTCTCGGAAGGAGATGTGATATATCCATCACAACAGACTACCAACGGACCTACGATATCCCCGAGGACATCTCGAGACCTCCGGGATCTCCGTGGATAGTCAGCGCACTCAGAGTACGTCGAAGGCGGAGAAGAGAGAGAAAGCAAAAGCGCGGATGCCGGGCGGGCCTTGCTGCTAAGCTAAGACAACAACCACACCGAGCACCGCTTCCTAGTATCTTTTTGACCAACGCCAGATCCATCAACCACAAAATGGATAAGTTGAAACTTCAGATTGCTACCAACAGCTTTGTCAGGAACTGCAACATTATTCTCATCACGGAAACGTGGCTACACCCGCAAATCCCCGACGCCGAGGTATCGCTAGCTAACCAGACGCTATTTCGAAACGATCGTTCAGAAGAATTAACAGGCAAAAGCAAAGGAGGGGGACTTTGCGTGTTTATACACAATGAATGGTGTTGCAACAGTAGGATCATTAACACACACTGCTCCCCGGATTTAGAGCTATTGGCGGTACGGTGCAGGCCCTTCTATCTACCTAGGGAGCTAACAGTTATCATTGTAATGGCTATCTATATTCCACCGGATGCTAACGTCAGCACGACATTTAACCTCCTGCTAACGGCTGTAAACAAACAGCAGCTTGACCACCCCGATGGAGTTTTTATTGTCACTGGTGACTTCAACAAAACGTGTTTAAAGACTGTTCTGCCTAAGTTTATCCAGTATGTGAAGTGTCACCAGAGGAGACAAAACTCTAGACCATGTTTATTCTAATATCAAACATGCTTATAAAGCTACATTAGCCTCCTGCTAGCGACTGTAAACAAACAGCAGCTTGACCACCCCGATGGAGTCTTTGTGGTCGCCGGTGACTTCAACAAAGCATGTTTAAAGACTGTTCTACCTAAGTTTATCCAGTATGTGAAGTGTCACACCAGAGGAGATAAAACTAGACCATGTCTATTCTAACATCAAACATGCCTATAGAGCCACACCCCTCCCTCACCTGGCTGGATCAGACCATCTCTGCCTGTCCCTCACCCCAGCATACACTCCACTCCGGAGGCTAACAAGGCCACAAATAAAGATAATAAAAACTTGGCCCGGGGACGCCCTTTCTCAGCTGCAGGACTGTTTTTCCCGCACCAACTGGGAACTTTTCGAACACCACAACCTCCAGGACTACACGGACACTGTACTTTCCTACATCAAAAACTGCACAGACAACGTCACTGTTAATAAACATATACAGGTTTTTATTGACCGAAAACCCTGGATGACCAAGGAGACACAGGCACTCATCAAATGCCGTAACACAGCCTTCAGGTCAGGGGACAAGGTACAATACAGCGCTGCCAGAGCAGAGCTGAATAGAGGCATTAAAAAGGCCAAGGCAGCATATGCAAGGAAAATTGAGGAGCACTTCACAGAAAATAACCCAAAGATGTGGCAGGGAATACGACACATGACCAATTACAATGCCAATAATGTCTGTTAACGCAGATGGCTCACTAGCTGAGGAACTGAACCGTTTCTTTGCCCGCTTTGAGACTGACAAATCAGACCCAGTCTCAACACCCCCACCACCACCCTGCAGCAGTACACTGAAGTTTCAGGAACATGAAGTGAGACTGGTAATGCGGTCTGTGAACACCAGGAAGTGCTGGCCCTGACAGTGTACCTGGGAAGGTGCTCAAAGCCTGTGCTGACCAGCTGACTGGGGTTTTCACAAAGATTTTCAATTGTTCCCTGCAACAATCCATCATCCCATCCTGCCTGAAATCTGCCACCATTATCCCTGTCCCTATAAAGCCAACCATTGACATTCTGAATGATTATAGGCCTGTTGCACCCGTGCCTGTGATCATGAAGTGCTTTGAAAAGTTGGTCGCCGGCCATATCAGGAATACAATCCCTCCCTCAGTTGACCTTCACCAGTTTGCTTATAGAGCAAACAGGTCCACTGAGGATGCAATCGCCATAGCTCTACACACAGCACTGAGCCACCTGGAGCACCACGGGAATTACGTGAGGATGCTTTTCATTGACTATAGCTCAGCCTTCAACACTATAATGCCGGACATTCTGACTGACAAACTCTCCCACCTTCGATTATCCTCAGCCATCTGCTGCTAGATAAAGAACTTCTTAACCAACCGACCACAAACTGTTAGACTTGGTATCCACCTCTCTTCCTCCATTACACTGAGCACTGGCTCCTCTCAAGGCTGTGTACTAAGTCCTCTTCTGTACTCCCTGTACACATACGACTGTACACCAACCCACCAGTCTAACTCCATCAGCAAATTTGCCGATGACACCACTGTCATCGTACTCATCTCAGGAGGGGATGAGTCGGCCTACAGAGATGAGGTCAACAAACTGTCTTCGTGGTGCTCGGTGAACAATCTCACACTGAACACCACGAAAACTAAAGAAATAATCCTGGACTTTGGCAAACACAGCATAGATCTGGCCCCAATCCTCATAAATGTAGTATGTGTAGACAGGGTAAGCTCTCCTAGTCTGCAAACACGTCACGGACAAGCTCTCCTGGTCTACCAACACCACGGCAGTGGTGAAGAAGGCCCAGAAACGAATCCATATCCTGAGGGTACTCAGGAGGAACAACTTGGACAGTAAGCTTCTGGTAACCATCTATAGAGCCACTGTGGAGAGCATCCTGACATACTGCATTACGGTGTGGTGCACTGGAAGCACGGCAGCAGACAGAAAGGCCATGCAGAGAGTGATCAACACCGCCCAGAAGATCATCGGCTGCTCTCTGCCCTCACTGGAAGACATTGCCAACCCTCGTTACCTCAGCAGAGCCAGGAACATTGTCGGGGACCCATACCACCCTGGTCACAACCTGTTCCAGCTGCTGCCCTCTGGCAGACGCTACACGTCTCACAAAGTCCGGACAAATAGGCTTAAGGACAGTTTTTTCCCCCACATCCATTAGGACTCTAAACTTGCCTCAGCACGACACACAATCCCTCTGTGTAATAACTTCGGGGTGAGGTAACATGAAAAGACGTTGAGTGGTGATCTGCCTCCTACTGGCTGACTGAAGGTAAGTGAGGAGACAGTGAGAGGTAAGTGATCCGCTCGGGGGATGATGCGATGTATCCATCACGGCAGAATGCCAACGGGTCTGAAATTATCACTTATTTGGGCCTGTTGCCAGGAAAGCGCACCTTATGGAGAAGCACTACCAATTTCGTAATACGCAGCTGGGTATGATGACAATTAGGCTTTTGTCGAGTCAATGATGATGACAAAGCCTATGTCCGATTATTATTATTATTATATGCGGGGAGGCTGTTTTTAGAGTGAACGTCTGCTGGGTTGATTGCAATAAGTTGTGTCCGCAAGAAATGAAACCAGTCAGTCAAGTGGTCAGGCTTATACAAATTTTTTAATTTAGTACATAACCAAGGTGCACCGAATGATTGGGCGCCCCTCCGTTTTAGAGAAAATTTTAGATTTTTAAGTGCGCCCCAGGTGTGAAAATACGGTAAAATATGGATCAACAATTTACGAAATCAGCTCTCGAACCAATTAATTCAGAGAGTAGAAATACCACTGTGTATATATTATAAAATGTATTGAGCAAAAAAATAGAGGTAAAATGGAAAAAAGAAAATGTAACTTCTGTAGAAACTCAGAAACAAACCTATAATGTTTTTTGGAAAAGATGGAGGTCACCAACCGAATACTATAACAATTCTCAGCATTGCATCCTGTTCTGTAGGGTTCTCCATTTCTTTTGAATGTGAAGAAGAAGCTGAGGATTCATACTGGAATTTTCCATTGCTGCTCCTTCTGTTCCAGTGGAGGAGCCAAGGAGGCTCGATGTGGCTGTCCAGGAACAATGCCGGGTACAAGGCGTTATTCCTCATCTTTTCTCTGTCAACACCATCTACATACTTTTTACAATACAAATGAGTTATAAAACAAAAACAAACAAAATGGTGTTTGGATCCAGTTGAAGTTGGAAATGATAAAAAAAGTTTCAATATAAATGAATAATGTGCACAATAAATTACTAATGTATACATAGTATGGCTGTCCCTTATAGGAATTACCAGAGGGGTGGACTCGAGATGTATGACAGCATCTCTAAACCCTTTAAACATTATCAGTGTCCCAATTTTGTATGAAAGACATGAGAAACACACAAAAACATAAAGAATGATAAGAAAATTGTGTATTAATGTATTCAAATGAATAACAACCATGCAAAAACATTTTCTATTCATGCAGATACATAAATGCAAGGAGCAAGATAACATTAGGCAACAAAAAAAGTACACTAACACATGCACATAAACACGCATCTAAACAACTTCAAATTATGAATTCAAAACAACTTAGCATTAAATAGCTTCTTTTTCAGAAATTATTGACTGTCACTATGTCCTGCAATTTCTTCCTCCTCTATCCAAAGGAGTAACATCTCTCCATCTTGTTGTTCAGTGACTACGTATTTTTTTAAATCACATAGACCATGTCAATGAGTCATCGCTTTTAATGCTTTTTTCTGCTTCATATCGAAGCGATGGTAGGTGAATTATGGGCGTATTGCCTTGTAATATCAGACTTAGATGGATAACAGGGACAACGGGCCAAACGCACTACATTGCCAAACACTCCCAAGGCCCATGTTCAAGCATTCAGATCTTTGAAATGACAGACAAGTGTTAGATTTGTCTTGCTTTTGTAGGTGAGCGTGGCTAAATATCTCAGTGGCGGGCGATTGATTGTTTCACTCAAGTTTTGAACAGCCATAACTCGGCTGTATTTTAATGTGTGTTTTTCTGGATATTAGCTACGGTATTTTGCACGTGTTCCCGGTGACCCAAAAAGTATACTGCTTTGGGTTTGGTAGGTGGGTGTGACCACAAGACCTCAGTAACAACCCCTTCAATTTCTTCCACAGGGTTCTCTGTGCGAACGAGCGATTTTGCTAACCCCTAACCCGACACTCCAACCTGCCTTTCAGTTCAGAGCGGAGGCAGCTGAGGCTGGGGCTCATTAGCACTAAAAAGCACCGAATTGAGGCATAATTGTGGCACGCATTTGAAGTGTCCAAGATCAATGTATCACTTAACGAGCAGCTGTCACAGCTAATTTACGTTAAGAAGATAAAGATTATAAGGTCCTGATGAGAACCTGAGGTTTTTTTTTTAAGCCAGATATGACCGTTCAACAATAATACATACTGTGATCTTTCACCACTTCACGGCTTTGGTACAATACATTTTTTATAATTATGTATAAAAACAAGTTCATAACAATGTCAATATTCATGCTGAAACCTCGCAAGCGGAAGACAAGAGATGAAAAATGGCGGACGTTAGGGGACTGCTTCTTTGGCGCTGAAATGGGTGGCACTCGGCACAGAAGAAGAAGCAAAATTTCACTGTCGAAGAAGAATGACGAGCATAATAACACAAACGGCCGAGAAGGACGCCGTCTTGCCTTTTCATCTTTTCCTCGGATTACATTTCGCATCGCGCGCAGGTGCACAGAAAGACAATGACGCCTGACGCTCATCATGCGTGGATATACTGGTGGCTGGCTTCATGGTAAAGCGAGCCTTAATCTACAAGTTCGAAGCTCCTCATGCTTTAAAAAAAAACAAGAATAAAGCCTTGCTCCCTGTCTACCGGATGAGCAACAGGAAAACGGACTGGATTACGAACGCCCTCACAAAAGTTCAACTGTTGCATCTGGAACGCAAAGCTGTACCTTTCTGAAAGGGGGCTGCCTTTCAAGGTCCTTTCTTTCGTTTTTCTGAGTGCCCGTAACAGGAATTTTATGTTGTTAAGTTGTGTGTTTACGTGCACGTGTAGGTATGTTTATTCCCCCGGATTGATACTCCCTGCCTGTCAGGGCTGACTCTTGCATCTTCCCGGATTGCTCTATCTTCAGATAGGGATGGCGGTGTCCTTCCTCGTCCCGCCCGGTCATTGCTGCCGCGAGAGGGGCATCTGAGTGTGGATGGTTGTCCGTCTCCTCATACCCTACAATTGGCTGTCCACCGATTCAGGGTGTCCCCCGCCTCTGGCCTGAAGTCAGCTGGGATGGGCTCCAGCACCCCCCGTGACCCTTGTGAGGATAAGGGGTTCAGAAAATGAAAGAATGTACTGAATCTGTTTTTTTAAAGAAAATAAGTATATCGGCTTTAGATATTGGCAATCGGCCTTTAAAAATCCCATATCGGTCGAGCTTGATAAGAAAAATTTCTTGAACCAATTCATTTCTTAAGTAAAGGTATCACTGTAGAAGCCCCCTCGTGGAGTAGCGGTTCACTAGCCTGACTTTGTTGTGAGCTCCATTCCCGCTGGTGACGGTATGATGTGAGTGCGTATGGTCGTTTGCCTCTCTGTGTGCCCTACGGCTGACTGGCGACCAGTTCTAATCAAAAGCCTTTATTGTCATCATACACGGCTGCGTATAACGAAATTGGTGGTGCTACTCCACAAAGTGCGTTTTCCCAGTAAAAAAACATGAATAAGTAATATAAAAATATAAAGAGTCACATCCTGGCAAGGTACATTCTAAAATATTGCACAATCTAAGATGTTGCACATTGTTATTGCACTCCCTGAAGTTATTGCACAGAAGGGATTGTGTGTCGTGCTAACGCAAGTTCAGAGTGCTGATGGCTGTGGGAAAAAAACTGTCCTTAAGTCTATTTGTCCGTGCTTTGTGAGACCTGTAGCGTCTGCCAGAGGGCAGCAGCTGGAACAGGTTGTGACCAGGGTGGTATTGGTCCCTGACAATGTTCCCGGCTCTGCTGAGGTAGCGAGAGCTGGCAATGTCATCCAGTGAGGGCAGAGAGCAGCCGATGATCTTCTGGGCGGTGTTGATCACTCTCTGCATGGCCTTTCTGTCTGCTGCCGTGCTTCCAGTGTACCACACCGTAATGCAGTATGTCAGGATGCTCTCCACAGTGGCTCTATAGAAGGTTACCAGAAGCTTAGTGTCCAAGTTGTTCCTCCTGAGTACCCTCAGGATATGGATTCATTTCTGGCCCTTCTTCACCACTGCCGTGGTGTTGGTAGACCAGGTACAGAAGAGAACTCAGTACACAGCCTTGAGGGGAGCCAGTGCTCAGTGTAATGGAGGAAGAGAGTTGGGGACCAAGTCTAACAGTTTGTGGACGGTTGGTTAAGTAGTTCTTAATCCAGCAGCCGATGGAAGCGGATAGTCCAAGGTGGGAGAGTTTGTCAGCCAGAATATCTGGTATTATAGTGTTGAAGGCTGAGCTATAGTCAATGAAAACCATCCTCACGTAGTTCCCATTGTGCTCCAGGATGCTCAGTCCTGTGTGTAGAGCTACGGCGATGGCGTCCTCAGTGGACCTATTTGCTCTATAAGCAAACTGGTGAGGGTCAACTGAGGGAGGGATTGTATCCCTGATATGGCGAGCGACCAACTTTTCAAAGCACTTCATGATCACAGGCGTAAGTGCAACAGGCCTATAATCATTCAGAATGTCAATGGTTGGCTTTATAGGGACAGGGATAATGGTGGCAGATTTCAGGCAGGATGGGATGATAGATTGTTGCAGGGAACAATTGAAAATCTTTGTGAAAACCCCAGTCAGCTGGTCAGCACAGGCTTTGAGCACCTTCCCAGGTACTCCGTCAGGGCCTGCAGCCTTCCTGGTGTTCACAGTCCGCAGTACCTGTTTCACTTTATATTCCTGAAGCTTCAGTGTACTGCTGCAGGGTGGTGGTGGATGTGTTGAGACTGTGTCTGATTTGTCAGTCTCAAAGCGGGTAAAGAAACGGTTCAGTTCCTTTGCTAGTGAGGCATCTGCGTTAACAGACACATTATTGGCATTGTAATTGATAATGTGTCGTATTCCCTGCCACATCTTCTTTGGGTTATTTTCTGTGAAGTGCTCCTCAATTTTCCTTGCATATGCTGCCTTGGCCTTTTTAATGCCGCTCTTCAGGTCTGCTCTTGCAGCGCTGTATTGTACCTTGTCCCCTGACCTGAAGGCGGTCTTATGGCATTTGATGAGGGCCTGTTTCTCACTGGTCATCCAGGATTTTTGTTTAGGAAAAACCCGTATACGTTTATTAACAGTGATAGTGTCCGTGCAGTTTTTGATGTAGGAAAGTACAGTGTCCGTGTAGTCCTGGAGGTTGTGGTGTTCGAAAAGTTCCCAGTTGGTGCGGGAAAAACAGTCCTGCAGCTGAGAAAGGGCGTCCCCGGGCCAAGTTTTTATTATCTTTATTTGTGGCCTTGTTAGCCTCCGGAGTGGAGTGTATGCTGGGGTGAGGGACAGGCAGAGATGGTCTGATCCAGCCAGGTGAGGGAGGGGTGTGGCTCTATAGCAGGGGTCTCAAACTTGCGGCCCGCGGGCCAACTGCGGCCCTCGGGACGATAATTTGCGGCCCCCGTCTTAATATGAAAGATTAATGTTCGTGCGGCCCGAAAAATTGATATGAATGACACTTGTGTTCGGAGCAATGTTCCCTCTAAGCTGCGCGCGTGCGCAATTGCGCACTACTCTCGTCTTCTCTGCGCAGTAGCAATCATATGGCGCGCAGTAAAAAAAAAAATCAAAAATTTTTTTTTTTTAATTTTTTTTTTTTTTTTACCCCTTTCCCCATGATGGCGCCGTTTAAGTGGCAGTCAGTGGCAGTAGCTCTGTCCACTCATGTTTTTCGTGTTTTACAGCATGTTTTACATGAAAAATTAGAGGGAACATTGACATGCACCTGCTTGTGGCAGGTGTGATACTGGTGTGCCCATAGCGAGCAATGATGATGTCGTGACCGGATGATTCGCCTAAAGACGTTTCGCCGACGGCCGTTTGACAGACGGACAGGTCGTACTAGTATTTGTTAGTTTAATGATTAAATACAAATAATAGTGTTAGGTTCATCCAATTGTATGTTTATCCTTAGGTTTTTCCAATTCAGCTTTCAATAAAAAAGGCATCTGTAGTCACATCACATTTAATTCTTGCAAGAAGAGAATACATCCGGCAGCTCGCCCCACCCAAGATTATTCTAAAGAGCGGCATTATGTCCTGCCCATTTAAGGCTTCAAATCAAAACAATTACAAGGTTATCGATTCCATTTGCGTAAGCAAGAAACAAAACAATTCCATAATCAAGCAAACCTAGCGTCAAACTAGCGTCACAAATTAAAACAATATGCTTGATAGCCATCCGCTGACCCAACAACAATTTAAGCGTCCTTCACCGATCTTCATTGCGAACTCGCATCTGGGGCAGGGGTTGACGCGTATCTTCCAGTAATCAGTCCTCGGAGCAAGAACTCAGTGGATTGTTTTATGTCCTTTCGAACTTGTATCTCTCGCTGGACCCAGCTGTCCTGGAGAGCGACCTTGGCGTAAGCGTTTGTCTTCGTTGAAAGCGATCAACACATATAACTATATTGTTTAATATAGTTACACATTTAGGATGAGCATTACTATTCCTAATAAGCAAATATATTGATTAATATAGTAAGCATGTATATTATAAGGATTTATATTCATTGCAAACACATTTATAATAATGATTACCCCAACATTCCCCCCTATATTATAAATTTGCACATGATCCCCTTAATAAAACTTCCTTTCAGCTTTATTCCATTAATTCCAAATGAACATATAGTAACATCCCAGAATTAACCCAACAAATAGTATTTGTATTTAATCATTAAACGCTGTTTTCAGCTGGATTTGACCGAATTTGAGAGCATTTTGAGCCGTTTGGCGAATGGACGTCTATAATGGACGTCTATAGACGTTTTTTTGCCTCCATCGCGATATCATCCAGTATTTGTATTTAATCATTAAATGCTGTTTTAGGATGGATTTGACCCGATTGCTGTCATTTTACGGCTCGGTTCTGCTACATCTGCCTGCCCAAGAGTGCTTATTCCCGGACTGCCATGCCCGCCCAAGAGTGCTTATTCCCGGGCTGCCATTGATGGTAGACGAACATTGATTTTTACTATAATTTGGACAACACCGGCGGCGGGCCAGATTAAAAATCCTAACGGGCCGTATATGGCCCGCGGGCCGAGGTTGAAAAACTTGTACACACACGATCCGGCGGGGCGAGCGCGCAAATCCCGTTTCGGTGAAACCTCCATTCGGCCGAATGAACGTTCGGTGGAACGTCCATTCGGCGACCTGCCCGTCTGTCAAACGTCCGTCGGCGAAACGTCTTTAGGCGAATCATCCGAGTACCGATGATGTCGCTCACACTGGTACTCAGTGCGCTCAGGAAGGTTGTCTTTCTGCTCAGACCAACAAAAAATTAGAGGGAACTTTGGTTCGGAGCTGAATGAACCAATCACGGGGAGGTATACGGCTCTGGAGGGCGGGACATCGGCCGGGCTGTCCAGTGCCTCGCTCACTCACTCATTCATTCCTCCAATCAGCTGGGCGGAGGAAAAGCCGTGAGGCCGATCACTCCTCCGCTGCTCTCAGCATAGAACTGAATGAGGCGCTATGATCCGTGATCCAGCCTGTGTCAGTGTCTGTAGCCATCTCCGCGATTGAAACGGAGAGCGAAAGTGCACATGCGCCACAAACCCGCGCAACTGAATGTGAAAGATCAACCCGAGACTCATTCCAAGTGGAAAAACATATTACAGAGCCCCAGAGATGTCTCTTTCAAAGCCTGCCATGAAGAGAAAGGTCGGTGATGAGCACAGACAGTTTCAAGAAAAGTGGGGAGTGCAATATTTCTTTGTTGAACACAGGGGCACCCCGACGTGTCTCAATTACACTGAAAAAGTTGCGGTGCACAAGGAATACAATTTGAAACGTAATTGTACTACGAGACATGCTGAGGAGTACGAAACAAACCAGGGAGATCAGAGAGCCAACCAGGTTGCCAGTCTTAAAACACGTCTTCTGAGGCAACAGGATTTCTTCAAGAAGGCTACCAAAGACAGTAATGCAGCAGTCAAAGCTAGCTACGCCGTTTGTGAGTTGATTGATCCTGTGCTAAGTGATCCCAAATGGCTCATGGACTTGGCTTTTCTTGTTGATATCACACATGAGCTTAATGTACTGAACAAGAAGCTACAAGGCCAGGGGCAACTTGTCAGTACTGCCTATGACAACGTGAGAGCATTCTGCACTAAACTTGTGTTATGGAAAGCCCAGCTCTCTCAGACAAACCTTTGCCATTTCCCAGCATGCAAGGCTCTCGTGGATGCAGGCACACCATTCAGTGGTGAGAAGTATGTTGAGGCCATTTCGAAGCTACAGGAGGAATTTGATCACAGATTTGCAGACTTCAAGACACACAAAGCCACATTTCAAATTTTTGCGGACCCCTTCTCCTTTGATGTGCAAGATGCCCCTCCTGAGCTTCAAATGGAGCTCATTGACCTGCAGTGCAACTCTGCACTCAAAGCCAAGTTCAGGGAGGTGAGTGGAGAAGCAGACAAGCTTGGGCAATTTTTGAGAGAGTTGACCCCCAGCTTCCCTGAACTTTCCCGAAGGTTCAAGCGGACCATGTGCCTTTTTGGGAGCACATACTTGTGTGAGAAGCTCTTCTCCACCTTGAACTTCAATAAGTCCAAGTACAGGTCCAGACTTACTGATGAGCATCTTCAAGCTCTACTGAGGGTCTCCACTGCTTCCTCCCTCAAGCCAAATGTGACTATGTGAGAAGAAGCGCTGCCAGGTCTCTAGCAGCAAGGAGTAGGCAAGAGAAGCCGTGTTCAGAATATTTCATGTTCAATGTTCCATTCAAGTTCAGAAAGTTAAAGGTTAAAGAGCTGTTAATACAGACATTTGAAACGGAATAAAAATAATTCATTTTCTCTACTTAGCCAGCCAGTGTATATCTACTGTATGCTCATTAGTATTATTTGGTTTTGTATTACTGATTGATTTATTTTTTATTCATCTTTAAGTTAATTTATTTAATTCATTATTTTTTGTCAAAAAATAAAGATATTTGATAACGTTGGAATGTTTTATCAGTGCTTTTCTTGTGGAAATCCTGATGCGGCCCAGTCTCACCCAGACTCGGCCTCTAGCGGCCCCCAGGTAAATTGAGTTCGAGACCCCTGCTCTATAGGCATGTTTGATGTTAGAATAGACATGGTCTAGTTTTATCTCCTCTGGTGTGACACTTCACGTACTGGATAAACTTAGGCAGAACAGTCTTTAAACATGCTTTGTTGAAGTCACCGGCGACCACAAAGACTCCATCGGGGTGGTCAAGCTGCTGTTTGTTTACAGTCGCTAGCAGGAGGCTAATGTGGCTTTATAAGCATGTTTGATATTAGAATAAACATGGTCTAGAGTTTTGTCTCCTCTGGTGACACTTCACATACTGGATAAACTTAGGCAGAACAGTCTTTAAACACGTTTTGTTGAAGTCACCAGTGACAATAAAAACTCCATCGGGGTGGTCAAGCTGCTGTTTGTTTACAGCCGTTAGCAGGAGGTTAAATGTCGTGCTGACGTTAGCATACGGTGGAATATAGATAGCCATTACAATGATAACTGTTAGCTCCCTAGGTAGATAGAAGGGCCTGCACCGTACCGCCAATAGCTCTAAATCCGGGGAGCAGTGTGTGTTAATGATCCTACTGTTGCAACACCATTCATTGTGTATAAACACGCAAAGTCCCCCTCCTTTGCTTTTGCCTGTTAATTCTTCTGAACGATCGTTTCGAAATAGCGTCTGGTTAGCTAGCGATACCTCGGCGTCGGGGATTTGCGGGTGTAGCCACGTTTCCGTGATGAGAATAATGTTGCAGTTCCTGACAAAGCTGTTGGTAGCAATCTGAAGTTCCAACTTATCCATTTTGTGGTTGATGGATCTGGCGTTGGTCAAAAAGATACTAGGAAGCGGTGCTCGGTGTGGTTGTTGTCTTAGCTTAGCAGCAAGGCCCGCCCGGCATCCGCGCTTTTGCTTTCTCTCTCTTCTCCGCCTTCGACGTACTCTGAGTGCGTTGACTATCCACGGAGATCCCGGAGGTCTCGAGATGTCCTCGGGGATATCGTAGGTCCGTTGGTAGTCTGTTGTGATGGATATATCACATCTCCTTCCGAGAGTAATTAAATCCTGGCGACTGTACAAAATAATGAGAATAATGTTGCAGTTCCTCAGAAAGCTGTTGGTAGCAAGCTGAAGTTCCAAATCGTCCATTTTTTGGGTGATGGATCTAGCGTTGGTCAAGAAGATCCTCGGAAGCGGTGCTCTGTTCGGTTGTTTCCTTAGCTTAGCAGCTAGGCCCGCCCGGCATCTGCGCTTTTGCTTTCTTTCCCTTCGCCGCCTCCGTCGTACTCTAAGTGGGCTGACTATCCACGGAAATCCCGGTGGTCTCGAGATGTCCTCGGGGATATTGTAGGTTCGATGGTAATCTGTTGTGATGGATATATTGCATCTCCTCCCGAGAGTAATTAAATCCTGGCGACTGTAGAAAAGGTTTGCCTCGCAGATGCTCGTAAATAATGATAAGATTGAGAAAACAAAACACCAAACTGGAGAGCAAAGAGCCACTGCACCCGGCACGCCGCCATCTTGGAGTTTAGGGTATAGTCTGCCTTTCGCCCGAAGTCAGCTGTGTTAGGCACCAGCAACCCCCGCAACCCTTTGGAGGATATGGGGTATGGAAGATGAATGCAAAAGGTACCATTGTACTTATATGACATGCATGCTGAAGACAATTTATTTCAAAATTTTGGAAAAAATACCCCGTTTCTGATCGATTATTAATCGACATATTAAATATGCCTCTTGTTTGGAATAGAATCTTATATGAGTTGGCTCAGGTTAGAATATTTAGATTGCGGTGTTTACATGAAGCATTTTCATTCCCATAAGGTTTTTAATCGCCAAATAGTGTCTCTATAAATGTAGCCAATGTTTTAGCTTCAACAGAGTAATCATAGACCTGATGATTTGATGTTTGTGTGTCCAGGAGGATTTCAAGGGTGTGGACACAGCCACAAGGGTCATCCTGGAAAGCCACACTGGTCATGTTGTGGCAGTACCACGGAGAAGTCTGAGTGTTTACCTGCCAATGTGATGAAAGCCATCTCTGCGGGTAAACACTTACGCACCGTTGAGCTTTGAGGTTGGATCATGTGGTCGATGATTGGCGGCCCTAAAACAGGAAAGATGTCTGCCCGATTGAGTTGCCAGTAAGTCATCTCAATGTGCTGTGAAACATTCTCTGGCTTTTACTTTAATTGCCTTTATTCTACTATCTTATTCTTAAAATAATGCAGCAAACAGACATTTTCTGCAAATTTCAATAAAACATTACAATTACTCTAAGAAGAAGAGTAATGGCAGGTTAATATGTACGTTTTATTAAATTCCTATGAATTTGTCATATGCTGACTGAAGGCATATTATAGAGGTCCAGCAATCCACTAAAACAGGGGTGGGTAAACCGGTCCTCGAGTGCCGCTGTGGGTGCAGGTTTTTGTTCCAACCGATCTAGCACAGACACTTTAACCAATGAGATTTCTGCCGAAAACAAGAAGCAACTGACTGCAATCCACTGATTGCACTTGTCAGACACCAGATTGGTGAAAAGATGTCCTCTTCACGGGTTTGAATGAAAACCCGCACCTACCTTTGTGGAATAGTTTTCCCACCCCTGCACTAGAAGGAAAACTTTAATTTAAACTATTTTATTTATTATTTCAAAAGGTCATCAGAGGATGCTTTGTTAAAGTTCAAATGTAAAAAACAGTAAATACCACTTTAATGTTGAATGATTTGTGTTTTATCCAAGATAATGGCACACTTTGGGACCTTTTCATTTTTATTCTGTATAGGGAATAATCTGTAAGTCTCAAAAATGAATAACTACATTGAAAAAAACATGGGCTGTCATTTTCTTTGGACTAAAAAAAACTATATATTGCTACTACTATATTACTATAATACTATCATTACAATAGTCTCCTTCTATTTGGGCATTTACCATATTTACTTGCATATAAGCCACCCGCGCGTATAAGCCGCACCCTGAAAGTTTGGAATGATAACTCGAATTCCCCACAATATGCAACCTTGTTCCACAGACAGTTCATTTTTCCGGGAAAAGTATGGTTTCAGTCTCTCGTCCTTGTTATGACTTGGCCATCCAGACCGAGTCAGCTCCAGTACTTTGCATAGGACTGGGTCCTTGAGAGTGCTCTGTGCGATCTCTGTAGCCTGCACGGGAAGCTCATCCACGACTGAGAAATAGAAGATGCTGTTTTCCTCCGCTGTATTATCCTTTTCCTTCCTCAGCAGTCTAGATAACGCGGTACTCGGTCGTTTGGTCGCCGGTCTTTTGGTCGCCCGGAAGGTTATTGATAATTACCATTTAAATCGTTGCTCAAATTCCCAAAATACAAACTGCAAATTATTATTATTTAATCATACTTAATGCCCTATTAATTATTAGGCTAAAGAAAAGCTCCAAATTTCCCATACTTTTATTGTGTTTTGTTGGAGAACTTGTTAAGACCCTGACTGACGTCCCTTCCTAAGGGGACAACTCATGTCCATACAAACTCTTATACACTCACACATCCGCTCAGTGAAACTGCTCAGGGCCATTGTTGGCTTTTATTGATGCGTAGACCGTGTTGTTTTACCTTGTTTTGTCGCCAGCCTTTTGGTCGCCCGTTGTTTGGGTCCGGGCGACCAAAAGACCGCGACCAAAAGTCCGGCGGCCAAAAGACGGCGGCCAAAAGACGGCGGCCAAAAGACGGCGGCCAAAAGACGGCGATCAAAAGACGGCGACCAAAAGACGGCGACCAAAAGACCGGCGACCAAAAGACCGGCGACCAAACGACCGCACACGAGATAACGCATCTGCGTTGGCATTTTCTGCTGACGTTCTGTACTCTATACTGTAGTCATAAGCCATCAGTCTCAGCGCCCAGTGCTGCATTCGCAGGGCAGCTAAAGTGGGGATTTCAGACTTGGGTGCCAAAATGGCAAGAAAGGGCTTGTGGTCAGTTATTAAACTGAACTTGCGGCCATATAAATATTTATGAAATTTGGTCACGCCAAAAATTATGGCCAAACTCTCTTTCTCTATCTGACTGTATTTACTTTCTGCCTCTGTCAATGTACGCGACGCAAATGCGATCGGTTTCTCATCCCCATTTTCCATTATGTAAGACATGACCACCCCTATCCCATAAGGGGATGCATCTGAAGCTAATCTCGGGGGTTTCTTAGTGTCATAGTGAACATCTACTGAGTTTTTAACTAACTATTCTTTTGCATCTTTGAATGCTGCTGCACATTCAGGAGTCCATTTCACTCAACTTCCTTCTTTAGCAGTTGATGTAGCGGCTGCAGCACCGTCGACAGGTCTTTCATGAACCGACCATAATAGTTTAAAAGTCCTAGGAAAGACTGTAACTCTGTGACGTTTGTAGGCTGGGGTACATTAACGATGGCTGCAACTTTTATCTCAGTGGGATGCAGTCCCTCCTTATCTATCAGATACCCGAGGTATTCTACTTTCTCCTGCATGAAGTCACATTTTGCTCTTTTCACTCTCACCCCGTAGCTCTCTAGGCGGCTCAGTGCCTCCTCCAGATTCCTCAGGTGCTGCTCAGCTCTTGTTTTCCCTGTGACCAATATGTCGTCCAAAAAACAGGTCACGTGCTCCAAGCCTTGGAGGATCTGGTCCATCACATTCTGAATCATA
The DNA here is from genome assembly GCF_051989625.1 of Stigmatopora argus. Taxonomy (NCBI): domain Eukaryota; kingdom Metazoa; phylum Chordata; class Actinopteri; order Syngnathiformes; family Syngnathidae; genus Stigmatopora; species Stigmatopora argus. The sequence goes on from NC_135399.1 coordinate 3,535,711, forward strand.
GAAGGAGCACTGGACAGCTTTTTCTAGGCGATTTAACTCGTTCTCAACTGCATTCTTTAATGCATAAGGCACAATAGTGCCTAGCTCCTCAGAAAACACTGCTTTGTGTCTCTGCAACACTGCCTCCACATCAGCGTTGTTACAGCCCCTTGCTGGTATAAAAGAGAAGATGCTTGCCCAGTCTAGTTTGAAGTTTGTGAACCAATTACGGCCAAGGAGGGCTGGTCTGTCACCTTTTACGATCACTAGTGGTAGATCACCACTCTGGTTTCCATATTTTACCTTAACAGTCTCTTGTCCCATCAAGGGAATGTTCTCCCTGGAAAAGGTTGACAGCTGCACTTTACTTACTTTCAAAGGCAGATGAGAGAGATGCTTCTTATACACTATTTTAGAAACAAGTGTTACAGCAGCTCCTGTGTCGAGTTGCATCTCTAATTTGACCTGTACTGTCATTTCCTTCTTCCAATTTCCGATAGTATGTGTGGGATACATGGCATTCAAGTGATATGACCCAAACGGTTCATTATCAACATTTCCTGTTGTCTCATTTTTATTTTCAGTTATAAACTGTGTCCTTGCCTATTTTTAGTTTTACACATCCTTGCTATGTGTCCTAGTTTTGAACACTTGTGGCATGTCTCTGTTTTATACCGGCATACTCGAGCTTTGTGGTTGCTACCGCCACATCGGTAACAGGGTTGGTGATTTTCTGCTCTCTGTGGTCTGTAATTTTCACTTGTGGTTTTACTTTTCCATTGGCTGGTGGCTGGTTGGTATTTCCACGCACTTTCGCTTGTTTTCTTCTTGTCAATCCTATTCACTATGGCTTGTCCTTTCATTTTGCTGGCAAACTCTAACGTATTCTATGATGCCATTTCCATGGATAACGACAGTTCGCATGTTTTTTAAAAGTCAGATCTTGCTCCGTGTATAACCTTCTCTGAATAGCCTCCACTCTCAATCCACAAACGAATCTGTCTCTCAGTGCTTCATCTAAACGGGGACCAAATTCACAGTGGGTAGATAGCTGCTTTGACGCCACAACATAATCTGACACAGACTTTTTTTCTTTCTGATTCCTTTTTTGAAATTTGAATCGCTCTGCGATCACCAGCGGTTTCAGTTATTAATGTGATGATAATTTTGCGCATAGCACATCATACGAGAGGCTACTTGGCTTATCTGGTATGCAGAGGTTTTTTAACAGACCGTAGGCTTCTGCACCTATTACAGACAGGAAAACGTTGGCTCGTTTACCTTTCTCCACTTCGTTTACGATCATCCATTGCTCAAACCTCTCCAAGTAGAACTCAAAGTCTTCTTGACCTTCCCTGTATTCGCCGAGATTTCCGATAAACCTGGGCATGATGCACCGCCGACGTTAACTTAGCAACTCTTGCTAATGCTAGTTTGCAAAGTCCCGTTACCTCCGTGTAACGCCTTAATTTCCACGTACTGAAACTGGGAATCCCTACCGGCTTGAAAGGGATCCCATCCTCGTCGCCACTGTGATAGCTTTGCACTTTTATATAACTGTTAATATATCCATAACAGCACCAGACGACGGAGCCAACTTGCACACGTGTGTGCTTCTTTATTTCAACACTTAGACAACCTCACAAACATGTCAACATCCGGGTCACACTGTATTACACAATGGCCACTAGGTGGCGGTGGTTAAACACTCCTGTATAACCTGATGCAACTAACAGTTATAGTATCAATATACTACAGTTAGTCAGTGTGAATGGCGTATATACTACTTCTCGTTGACAAGTGGTCGTGCGTTATCCTATTGTGAGGACATTTGTGTGCATCATTTTGGGAATATTTTGAAGGGAGCACAAAATCAAACAACCCTCGATATTGTCCGTCTCTCTCCTCCCTGCGAAATCCGTATAATTTTAGTACTATTAAACACGTTTTAGTAATATTAAACCAGTGGTGGTCGGTGCATTTTCTCGTAGAGCCTTCAACGTATCAATCCAACCCTCAAAAACTATTTTATGGCTATAAAACCTCTACTGCAGCTAGAACTGCGACACATAAAAAATAATCAATAAATCAATGCACAAAAATGGGGTAAAATCCACTTCCTAGCAGCAGTTCATGATTAAATACAAATACTGGAGCTTTTCAGACATTAAAACCAGGCCAGGGGGGCGATTTTCCCGGGAAAAGACAGCGATGAACGTCAATGGCGTACAGGCAAACATTGCCCGAAAATAGGGTAAAATCCAGCCGAAAACAGCATTTATCGATTAAATACAAATATTGGAGCTTTTTAGACATCAGAACCGGGCCCGGAGTATCATTTCCCCGGTAAAAAGACAGCGATGAACGTCGATACGTCCATAAGTGAAATGACAAAAAATGCACTAAAATTAGGTAAAATCCACTTCCTAGCAGCATTTATTGACTGAATACAAATACTGGAGCTTTTCAGACATTACAACCAGGCCAGGGGGGTGATTTCCTCGGGAAAAGACAGCGATGGACGTCAATGACGAAACAGCAAAAATTAAACTGGGGTAAAATCCACATCCTAGCAGCATTTAGTGATTAAATACAACACTGGAGCTTAAATACAAACACTGGAGCTTTTCAGATATGAGAACCGGGCCCACAATTGAAATATTCTTTAGGAATATAGCCATATTATACTCACCAAAAAATATTTTTAATTGTACACAATATCCATCCTCCTCCTTTCTTTATTCCTTCTTTTCTATCGCCATCGAAGCTAATGATGAAAGTCGAGCCTGTCCTGTCATATTTCCGGCATAGTCCGTCTTGAAAATGGCTTTAAATAAACACAACAATATATTTGCTTGTGCAGCTAAGTTAGCGCAATGAAAGTGGCGCACACACCATTTTCCCGGTTGTAACAGGCTTGCTAGCTTTGGAGTTGACTGCCTTTCTTAACGATGTCCATTTTTTTCTGGAAAAGTCCGTCTGGAAAATAGCTTTGTGAGCAAATCTGCAAACAAATCTGTCGGCCATTGTGGGTGGAGTTTGCGATCTCTGGCTACCTCACTATGGCTTTGGCCTGCCTGCTAGCCAATCATAGTTGGTGAAAGCAATGACGTATCCCAGCCAGCAAAATGCTCACGCCTATGAAAAATCATTGTGGGGTTGCCAACTCGAAATCTGATTGGTTAAAAGCAACAGTCTTGTTTAATGCAGCAGACCCCGCAGAACTGATTGTGAAGGCTTTGAGGCAGATCTGATCTGACAACAAATAATGGCTGAAATGTGATTGGTTAAATGCTTCAATATGAAAACACACATCTGGAAGCAGTGCAACCTGGGGGAAAAGCAATGAAAGGAAGCTAACAGACCATTTGGAATAATAAGTATTGATGGACAAAATATAATATGATTCAGATATTTCTTAGGCCAGCAGAGAAGGCCTTGAAGGCCCTGACGGCCCGCCACTGTATTAAACCACTAGTTATTTGTTTCTTTGTTAATCGATGGCGAATTAGAACAAATAAAAATGTTTTTCCAATCCAATATCCTGTTTCGGGTGTTTTTTCAGAGGGCTGGAACGAATTAATTTGTTTTTAGTTCATTTCTATGGGAAACGTTCGTTTGAGTTACGAGAAAATCGACATAAGAGCTCAGTCTCGGAACGCATTAAGCTCGTATCTCGAGGTACCACTGTATTATTAACAACATTCATTAACACATTCCTTAGCCAGGGGGATATTGTGGGTTGGGCAGCCCAGCGGGAGGCGATATTCTGACTGGAAAAAATCCCGAAAATAGCTAGACTAATTTGATCTGCTAAATGTGACTTCCAGCACGGAAGAAGGGGATTAAAAATACTTTCTAACATAGTACAAACCCAAAACACGTATCACCATTGCATCCAAAAGCTTACATTCACAAACCGCTGGACCATAATTCATCATTAATTGTTGTTTGAAGATCCCATAGGTTTCTAATTTTTAACAAAGCAAGGGCAACTCTGTCAAAATAAAACCCTATATGCGAGCGTTGGACCTCTCTTCTGTATGACCCAAAGTCCAAATGCCATTCAAAATTGTAGTTGTGAGGAAATGTATGTATGAAAATTTAACAGAATCTGACGGTTTCATTATTTGTAAGGCATTTGTCCAATAAATGCTGCTGTTGTGAAAATCTACTACATATTGTAAATGCTGTTATAAGAATGTGATTTTACAACCCAATATGTACACTGTAATAAACAAATTCATGCTATATCTTACTACATTGGCAGATTTCTTTTAAATTACTGTTTTGATATTTTTTCCTCTCTTGCTTCAGTCATCCCAGGATTTGAAATTCTACAAGAACTCCCCCATCCCCATCCCATTTTCTGAACCGCTTTATCCTCACTAGGGTCGCAGGGGTTGCTGGAGCCTATCCCAGCTGACTCCGGGCCAGAGGCGGGGGACACCCTGAATCTGTGGCCATCCGATTGCAGGGCACAAGGAGACGGACAACCATGCACACTCACACTCATACACCCATACCTAGGGGCAATTTAGAGTGTCCAATCGGCCTACCATGCATGGCCCGGGGAGAACATGCAAACTCCACACAGACCCCAGAACTGTGAGGCCGACGCGCTAACAATTTGCCCCACCGGGCCGCCTCTACAAGAACTGTTTGACAAAATGTTTGCAAATTGTATACGATGTACTCCCTTCAAAATTAATCATGCATTAATTTGTTACTATATACCGGTAGGTGGCAGAGGCGGTTATTTTGTTCTATGTGCTCGAACAGAGCTGATTCTCATGTTTTTTCATATTAATGGTTTAAATGTAGGGCGGACCAGTGGCACGAGTGGTTTGCGCGTCGGCTTTGCAGCTCTGGGGTCCTGGGTTCAAATCAAGGCCACGTCCACCTGTGTGGAGTTTGCATGTTCTCCCCGGCCCTGCGTGGGTTTCCTCCGGGCACCTCGGTTTCCTCCCACATTCCAAAAACATGCAGACACGTGCACACACTCTAAATTGCCCCTAGGTATGGGTGAGTGTGCATGGTTGTCCGTCTCCTTGTGCCCCACGATCGGCTGGCCACCGATTCAGGGTGTCTTGCGCCTCTGGCCCGGAGTCAGTTGGGATAGGCTCCAGCAGCCCCCACGACCCTAATGAGGATAAAGCGGTTCAGAAAATGAGATGAGAGATGAGGTTTATTTGAATAAATATATATCTACTATAATAATAGTAGCTATATATCCATTTGGGAAGGGGGTTTGCATCTGGGGTGCTGGAGCCCATCCCAGCAAACTCCGGGCACCAGGCAGGGGACACCCTGAATCGGTCGCAAGCCATTTGCCCTGCTGCCTAGTATATTAATATCATTCATTTTCTGATCCACTTATCCTCACAAGGGTAAAGGGGGGTGCTGGAGCATATCACAGCTGACTTCAGGTACGGAGTAGGGGACACCCTGAGAGAATAGACAAGTCACCTAGGAGGTCATGAAATCGGTAAGGAGGGGTACGACCTGCGGGTGGGTTGGCGAGGGCATCCTTTTTGATGGATGGCAGATGTTCATTGCTTTGATGATGACATTAATGATGTTAAATAAATAGGTATTGATGTATACCCCTTGCCGCCTGGAAATCGGTAAGGTTCCCATTTATCCTAATCGCAGAACAATGATGATCAACGAGAAATGCGTCAGCATGACTCATACACGTCCAAGAGCCATCACAGATGCCACGGGAAAAAATCGAAACTACCCACGCTGTTTACAATCCCCGGCTACGGAGACATTGGAGGAAGATAGGCCTTTAACAAATTTGAGCTCGTGGGTCTTCAGATTCAACTATCTGATGAGCGAGCTATGTCTTTACGCGAAAAATAAGGACGATAATATAGCTATGGTAAATTCAAACGATTGGGGTGTATTACACAAGCTTATACCAGGTGTACTGTTTCAAAGCCGTACCTTATCCAAAGTTTGGGAAGATCTCGCATTCGTCTGGCCTTTGAGTAGCTCCAACAACAATCGAAGTTTTCGCAGAGTTAAAATAAAACAAAAAGAGCCTCTGGAGAAGGATTCTAACGACATTGTTTTTAAAGATGAGTTGGATTTTCTGTTAGAATCATTTAACAACGATTGCGGAGTTTTTACCACAGTCCTTCACATACCGTTGGTGAAGTGGAATGCTAAGAAGGCCGATTTCTCAGAGAGAATCTCCCCCCTCTTTTACAACAACTATGGCAAAATGCGGTGGGCATGAAAAGTGCGTTGACGTTTAAGTAACCATGCCTGCATAGGAGAGAAGGGGCGGATTGCGACAGATCTCAGAACTCCGCCTCATCACATTAGCCATATTAACAAGGAGTAACAGCCACAGAACGGAAGCTACTCCCCTATGTCTTTTCTTTTTCGGCGGTTGAGAAAAAGGCATTTTGGATTGAATACTCCGACCATCCGATCCTCTTTCGACGGCAAGGTTAGAGAAGAAGAGGACGAGCTGATTGGTACACAGATAATCGATCCGCCTTCAGTTACCAGAGCAAGCCTTGCGAAGTATACCGACGCGGACAACACCGACCCAGACGAGAGACACTAATCTCTATCAGTCAGGAGAAGTCGGACCTGGATAGTCCTCCTTTGACGCCGTCAACCCTCGTCTTGGACGCCCCACCGCCACCTGTGCGTATACTGAGGAAAAGCTGGGCCAGTCTGCCGCCGCCAAATGCCGGAGCTTCGCCATCAAAGGCGCTGGCCAAGGACACGTTAATCTCTATCAGTCAGGAGAGGTCGGTGCTGCCATTCGACACCGACACAGACACCAACAACGAGGATAGTCCTCCTTCGACGCCGTCATCCCTCTTCTTCGACGCCCCGCCGCCTATGCATATACTGAGGAAAAGATCCATCTGAGTCCCCGATAGAGGACAATATACCTGTGTCACAAGAGGTGGTCAGCGACACCCCCACAACCTCTCAACCCACCGCAAAAGACTCAAGACCCCACAGATTTATATGATAGAGATTAAAACTGTTATTATTTTCACGACTAAGGCGAGAGGTTGGTTATTGATTAACGAGTACGATTATATCAAGAAAACAATCTTCTACCTTCTCAGTAAAGTGTTGTCAAACTTCATTAAAGAAGACTGTTATAGCTGCGAGGTCAATCACCCAAGCCAGATACAACACGCATGCCTCTATATAAACGAGGAGTATTACTTGAGCAATCACTATCAGTTTGTGATCAACAAACTGTACAAGTGCAACTTTCTCCAGAGCATCCACTATATGCTTGGATTGCTTGAGTACAAGGTTGATCCTAAAAAGTGGCCAAGATTATCCTCCTGGAGTTGGAGCAAGAGAAGAATATTTTCGACAAACTCCGACTGGCGAGCGCTAGAGGACTTAGCGTTTAAAAACAGGCAAGCTGTTTTAGCTGTATATGTTGGAGGAATACTACTTCAAAAACTGAGAATGGGGAATCATTGCAGTGCTAGAGAGCAGTGCTCAGCACATGAACAAACATCTAAATATAGGCAACATAAAGAATTCAGACAACATTAAAATTATTAATCAACAACAAACATTAACGTTTTATGATTTCTTTGTAATTTAATTTTTCACCCATTTTATTAGTCGTTCTGGTTCTTCTGTTTGGATTTAAGTTGCCCTCCTGCAGTGCTGGTTGACGGACGTTTGGGGGGAAAAAACTATCCAAAGACGATTTAATTTGATGACTTCAAACATTTTTTTCATAATGCAACAGAAAAATGTCGTCAAAGTGGGAGATCACACGACTCGTGAACACTTTCTGGATGTGTTTTTTTCTACGAAGACAGAAAGTTTGTGAAATTTCTCCAGCATTTTTTTATTTTTGCTGCTGGAATGCTCGTCCGCCTTCTTGTCGAGTGTTTCATTAACTCTAGAGAGTTGATTTTATGCCCCTCGACCAACTTGTCATTGTCCTCCTCTCTGACCGCTTCTTTTCATTCGCAATGTTAATTTTCTTGGGAGGCATGATGATAAAAACAGAAGCAGCCGCTTTATCCACACTTGGAAAAACTCAACAAAAAACACAGTCAGAACTCCATGACGACGAACGGCAGTCAAAAGTACATGACAGAATCTTAGTGGTTGTTGTGAGACAGCCAATGAGAGCCCAGTAGAGTGTAGCGAGGTTCTAAAGTGAGAATCAATGTATCCGCGACAATATTTTCAGAATAAAATAACATAAGGAAATGCATTTACTTTTTTTTGAGGATTTCATAACTTGGATCTTTTTCATATGTCGAGGCACTCATTTGCATATAAAAAGCTTTCGTAACCTGAAAATTTCATAACTTGGATCTTTTTCGTATCTCGAGAAAATCGTTTGCATATAAAAAGCTTTTGTAACCGGAAATTTTCGTAAGTAGGGGTATGACTGTATAATAATAATAATCGGACATAGGCCCCTGTTGTAGTTATCACAACACAAAAAGCCTACTTGTCATCACACGCAGAAACTGCGTGTGACGAAATTGATGAATTGATGACTTGGTTTTAATGTATTTTGTTAAAACGGTCTTTAATGATATGAAATTTTCTGAACCGCTTTATCTTCACTAGAGTCGTGGGGGGTGCTGGAGCCTTTCTCAGCTGACTTCGGGCCAGAGGCGGGGAACACCCTGAATCGGTGGCCAGCCGATCGCAGGGCATGAGGAGACGGACAACCATTCACGCCACACTCATACCTAGGGGCAACTTAGTGTCCAATCAGCCATGCATGTTTTTCGGAATGTGGGATGAAACCAGAGTACCCGGAGAAAACCCACACAGCCTGGGGAGAACATGCAAACTCCACACAGGTGGACCAACCTGCATTTGAACCCAGGACCCCAGAGCTGTGAGGCTGACGCGCTAACCACTCAAGCCGACGGGCGACCACGGTCTTTGATGTTTTGGTTTTAATGTATTTAGTTGAAATGGTCATTAATGTTTTAGTTTAATGTAATTAGTTAAATGGTCTTTAATGCTTTGTCACACCATCCCTTTTCCGATCAGGCTGAATGCTTTCAACTGGTCCCAGCGTCTTCTATCAATCTTAGCAGGAAGGCTTCATACGATCGGTCCACTACTCAGGCCCACTGGAGAGCCCACTCAGCGATTTCCGCCCTCGTTTGTAGCACGGCGCATCGTAACCGGAACCCCCACCCCTTTTTCCAGCCTTCAACAAACGCACAATCTTTTTTTCTGGGTACCATGAGCGCCCTCGGTACATCACTTGCGTTACGCGAACGGCCTGGGACTCGGACAGCACGTCAAACGTTCCCAGAGAAAATGAAAGCAATGGTGATGCAGCACGGCAGCGACTAAAGACCGCCTCCGCCGGCTGCTCACTAGACAGACAAGCTAGCATCTTGGTAATCGCAGCTAACGGAACCAGCCCATCTGTCTGTGTCACCGCCCTCGAACTCATTGAGCCATCATGTTAGCACGCCAAATGTGCATTTAAGATTACTACTTTTCTCGTCTGTCGATGAATATCAACGGGTAAGTTAGACATTTTTGAATAAACGAGCTTTAGCCAGCTATTAACGAGTAGCAAGGGGGCTAGCAGTCGGCTAATAACCTCAGTCTGAATAAGGAATGAGTCGTGAGGAATTGTCATACTACAGAACACAACACTGCTCTGCTTCCCCTCTGCCCCGAAAAATATCATTTCACCAAACACTGTGATACTACGTAATTCTGATTGAATTCTCCGTTTACGATGTTGTTTATAAAGTAGCCACCCATGCATCCAGGAATCTGAAACCCATTCGTGCTTTGCATGCAGGGTCATGATATGTACTTGTTTAAAATTCTAACAGCAATTATGCGTTATGCCAAAATCTGTTCACTTTTCCACCTGCCGCAAGCATTTGCTTCTCTCAAGGTAATTGTCTAGTGGTTGAAATGTCGTATCTGGTGACAATGCAGGAAAAAGGGTATCGGAATTCCTTAGGAGATGCAAAACTAAGATACAAATTTCTATTGAGATGAAGGCTTTGTGGTGGCTACTCCAAGACATTGATTTTCTTTTCCTCAAGACACTTTGAAACCATTTGGGCAGTCTGCTTAGGGTGACAGTCCAATCAGAAGGTCCATTTGCACCCAAGTTGTAGCTTTCTGGCTGATGTCTTGAGATGTTGCCTTATCTCAATTTAATGTTCTTTCTTTTATGATGCTATCTATTTTATGAAGAGCTCCTGCTGCAGAAATATAGCTCAATAACATGATGCGTCATATTTGGTTTCGTGTTGTCAGGTCTACCAGCGTCCTTCTTTTTATTGCAAATGGGCCAAACAGCTCCACTTTAATTATCAAGCTACGAGATGGATCCAGAAATTAAGATCTTTGTCGTGGTGTCTTTTTGCAAAATGTAATCTGGTATTTGAAATGTTTCATTAGGAGAAATGTATGCATGTCAGTGCAAGTTTTGTTTCCATGTGGATAATGACATTTACTTATTGTTTCATCCACCATCTTTACAAGTTCTTTTGAATTTTGTTCTGGGCTTGTCACAAATTCAGACCAAAACACATTCATCTTTTGGATACAGATCCCATCATCTGTCTGAATGTGTGTGATGGCTCGTACTCACCTGATTTTTATACTTGAGTGTAACTGTTTGAACATAACATGTCACCTACAAGCATTTAGGAGAGTGGTTCTTAACCTGGGTTCGATCGAGCACTAGGGGTTCAGTGAGTTGGTCTCATGGGTTCGGTGGAGCCTCTGCCACGGCGGTCAAGACACATCGACACATCATGTCTATACACGATAGACAACCACTTGCCTGGCCTTGTCCCTGTAAAGACTTCTCGGCCCACCTTAGCTACTTAACCTGAAACAAACCAGCTCTGGCCTCAAGATTAACAAATGTATGCCATTTACATGCCACACTTTAAAAAAACAAAAAGCAACACTCTCATTCAATACCCACGAGCTTTCCTCACCTCCAAATTAGCACACTTCTGATGTCATAATGAGATTTTATGGACATTTTTCCATTCAGTGACTGAAGAAAGGTTTTAACTAAGTGTAGTATACTGTTTGACAGTAAAATCAATCAAATATAGGCCTCTGTCCATTATATTTAAAGGAACACACAGATTTTTTTTGCAACAATCAAATGATGGAGGGTACTAAAAAGTAAACAATCAAGACCCACAGAGATCCATAACTATTAAAATTGTACCAAAAGGGTTATTTGTGTAACATTACATATAGTATAGGGCAGGGGTGTGAAAACCGCTCCTTGAGGGCCGCTGTGGGTGCAGCTTTTTGTTCTAACCCAAAGTTGTCAGACTCGGGTTGGTTCGCGGGCCGCTTTAACGTCAACTTGATTTCACGTGGGCCGGACCATTTTAGATATATCTAGATTTTTTTTTTTATAGAAATGGATTAAAAGAACTGGATTAAAAGCCTTGAATATTCACATGATCACGTGACATTACTTGGCCAATCAGTGCTGCGAGGAATTCGTATACTATCTTGAATTTGGAAAAAAATCACATTTTATTTTAAACTAAAGTAGGGTTCGGTGAATGCGCATGTGAAACTGGTGGGGTTCGGTAGCTCCAACAAGATTAAGAACCACTGATCTAGGAAATGGACCCTAGGTTCAGCCAGACTTATGGAGCTCCACTACTTCTGATTTCTTGGCTAATATAAACTTTTGACCTTACAGCAAATAATAGAAAATTCTCAAAGAAATTATCTTTATCATTATTGTAGCATTTAATAAAAATAAATTGTTTTGGTAACTGTCTGGCTGGAAACAGGAGAGGTTTACCCCGAAATTCCACCTAGTCTGACGGCACGCCACTCAGGTCCGATCCACCTGCATGTCTCTTTTACAGTCCACCTACCTGCAGACTATAATAGCACAACAACAAGCCGTGGGTCACCAGGGATCTAAGGGCCCTCCTGAACAAGAAAAAGAGGGCTTTTGGGTCTGGGGAGAAGGAGAGTCTGAAAATGGTCCAGAAGGAGCTGAAGAGAGAGATAAGGAAGGGAAAGACCATCTACAGGAGGAAGCTAGAGAACCAACTCCAGAGAGGCAACACCAAAGAGGTCTGGAGGAGCTTGAGGACCATTTCGGGCCATGGAGGGAACAGAGAGAGACCCGGAGTCCGGAGACGGGGAGTGGGCCAAAGAACTGAATCAGTTCTTTAACAGATTCAGTCATGCCCCCACTCCCCTGACCCCCCAGACCAGAAGCAACGCTCCCCCTCGTTCTCCTCTTCCACCGGCCTCTGCATTACTGTCGATCAGGTGATAAAACAGCTAAAGAAGATCGAGGCAAGGAAGGCTACCGGTCCAGACGGCCTCAGCTCCAGACTACTAAGAGAGTGTGCGGATCAGCTTGGTAAAGTGATTCTGCATATTTTCAACCTCAGCCTCAGTCTACAGAAGGTCCCCACCTTGTGGAAAACTTCCTGTGTGGTCCCAGTTCCTAAGACTGCGTACCCCAGGGAGCCAAACCACTTCAGGCCGGTAGCATTAACCTCTCACCTGATCAAGACATTGGAGAGAATCATCCTCAATCACCTCAGGCCCCTGATGAATGCAGAGCTGGACCCTCTGCAGTTCGCCTATCGTCCAGGCATTGGTGTGGAAGATGCTACCACCTACCTGATGCACAGGTCTCTTTCACACCTGGAGAACACGGGAAGCACGCTGAGAATTATGTTTTTTGACCTCTCCAGTGCGTTCAACACCATTCAGCCGGTCCTACTGAGAGGGAAACTGGAAGAGGCTGGAGTAAGGAACCACCTAGCCGCATGGATCATCGACTTCCTCACTGACAGACCACAATATGTGAGACTCCAGGACTGTACGTCTGATGTGGTAGCTTGCAGCACGGGGGCCCCACAAGGCACAGTGCTCTCTCCACTCCTCTTCTCCCTCTACACATCGAACTTCACCGCTATTGTTGGACGAGTGACGGACGGGAACGACCTGGAGTACAGGGGAGTCATCACAGCCTTTGTTTACTGGTGTAGGCAAAACCACCTCTACATCAACACCAGTAAGACAAAGGAAATGTTCATCGATTTTCGGAGGAATCCTCAACAGACCACTCAGGTGAACATCCAGGGTACAGACATTGAAATCGTGGAGAATTTTAAGTACCTGGGTGTTCACCTCAACAACAAACTAGATTGGTCCACGAACATAGATGCCCTGTACAAAAGGGGCCAGAGCCGCCTCTACCTACTGAGGAGTCTACGGTCCTTTGGAGTGTGTGGGACACTGCTGAGGACTTTCTACGACACTGTGGTGGCATCTACAGTGTTTTATGCAGTGCTCTGTTGGGGATGCGGGAGCACGGAGAGGGACAGGAACAGGCTGAATAAGCTGGTCAGGAGGGCCGGCTCTGTTCTGGGCTGTCCTTTGGACTCTGTGGAGGAAGTGGGAGAGCGGAGGATGCTCACCAGGATGATGTCCATCATGGACAGCACCTCCCACCCCCTGCATGAGTCTGTGGAGTCCCTCCGAAGCTCCTTTAGCAATAGACTGCGGCACCCTCATTGCAGGAAGGAGCGCTTTCGCGGATACTTCCGCCCATCAGCTGTCAGGCTCTTTAACAAAAAAATGGCTGAGTGTTAAGACCTACCGTATGCATGCATGTACATTTATGTGTATGTATATATGTGCTAAGCAACACGCTTATTTAATTATATATTTATTCATGTATTTATTTCTTGACCTACTTATTACCTATCTATTTATGTCTAAAATGCCTTTCCTATTCCTGTATCCTCACCCTCTTGCCACTGGAACAACGAAATTTCCCGAATACGGGATGAATAAAGTTATCCAATCCAATCCAATCCAATTTAGGGGTCAGTCTGATTTGACTCCAGACAGTGAGAAAAAAAAGTGTAATTTGCTCAGTGTACAGTCACCTCCAAAAGTATTGGAACAGCAAGCTCAATCCTGATCAATTCAGATTGGAGTTTGTAAAAGTACAGAATTCAGCCCAAAAAGTTTTGGATTGTGTTATGGACTGATGGGACCATGATTAACCCTTACCAAGGGGATGGAAAGTAAAAGCAAAGTATGCTGAAAAAAAGGATCCAAAAACCTACAAGCTCACCTGCGCAATATGGTGGAAGTAGTATCATGGGCCCCCCAAAAGCCTAATTTGGGATTGCTTCAATATTATTTATGACTTGGGCTTTTATTTTTACATTGGTCCACATAGCATATTGTTGGTGTCTTTTGGACATTTGTTGTGGCAGGTTTGAATTAGCTGGTAGCAAAACTCCCCGTCAGAGAGTGGGCAAAGGTTCATGTCGGAGGTATTTAAGTATTGCTATGCAGCGGCTTTGGTGGTTTGTCAGAATATTACTTTTTATGTAAAGATGGTCTATGTCACAAAAACTATGAGACTGGTGCCTGTCAGAACCTCAAGATTGACTGATTGCCTTGTCCAAACTTTGCCAGTTAAAATAATTTATTTTTCATCCTGGCAAAAATATCACTTTCTTTTTTTCACTTTCTATATGTTCATATAGCATAATCCTATATCATACATGATATATGACGTATATCCATATTTATCACATATCAGATATCCACATCCCGCAAGGATAAGTGTAACAGAAAATGAATGAGTGAATCTCTCATTTTCTGAACCACTTTATCCTGATTAGGGTCGTGGGGGGTGCTGGAGCCAATCCCAGCTGTCTCCGGGCCAGAGGCGGGGGACACCCTGAATCGGTGGCCAGCCGATCGCAGGGCACAAGGAGATGGACAACCATGCACACTCATACCAAGGGGCAATTTAGAGTGTCCAATCAGCCTACCATGCATGTTTTTGGAATGTGGGAGGAAACCGGTGTACCCGGAGGAAACCCACGCAGGCCCGGGGAGAACATGCAAACTCCACACAGATGGGCGCGCTAACCACTCGTGCCACCGGGCCGCCCTGCTTGTAACATAACATAAGTAAACATAAGTTTAACTTAAATGAAGGGTTCTGGTGTTGTTCAAGGCTCCCCTTTTTCAGGTGCTTGCTTCACTTTTAAATACATATAAAATCCGCTGGCTTTTATTTGGTGAAATTGCTGCAGGCATAAAAAAGCAGGGTTTTTTTTGGTCATGTATAATATCGGTTTTGCTTTATTTTTACGTATAGAATTGATATCGATCCATTGTCCTTGATGATATTTTCTTTGTAGCCTATGAAATGAATCTAGCTAGATTATGCATCAAACCATGATAAATGAAGGGAAGGAATCAGTTTATAAGAATTTTGCATTCCAAGTTATTGGTTAATATTTTTGTTGTCCTTCCAGAATGGTGATGGCACTTTACCTGTTCACCGGTCACTTCTTCACTGAGGGACCTCATAATCTTTTGGTGTTAGGGTTTGGCAGCACGGGCATGAGATAATAAAGTCAATCAGCTGCAACAAACGGCACTCGCTGCGGTCGTGAGGTCGTGCTATCCTCCCTGCCACCTCATTCCCTTCTGTCCTGCTCTGCAACGTGCGTCGACAACCCTCGACATGACCACCCCGGCACTTTTACCCCTCTCTGGACGCCGTATACCCACATTATCACCGGGCGCTGCCTCCTTCCCGCACCATCGTGCCACCTTGAGGCTGTCTGAGAAATTTATACTGCTGCTCATTCTCAGTGCCTTCATCACCCTGTGCTTCGGCGCCTTCTTCTTCCTGCCTGACAACTCCAAGCACAAGCGCTTTGACCTGGGCTTGGAAGATGTGCTCATCCCCCACATTGACTCACCCAAAGAGGGCAAGCACGCTTTTGGTCAGGTGATCATTCATGGTCAAGGAGGACACGATGAACATAGACACAGGTAAAATTCAATCTTCATCTTGAAATCTTGTATTGTTGGCTTTTCTCAAGTTTGCACATTGTGTCTCAGTGGGAAGAACACTTAAAAGACATCCATTTTTCTCCATTGACGTCCCAACACGAGAAAGCAAATTCTGGGCACATTGCATGGCGGCTCTCCTATTTTTGCAGTTGAGGCCATAGATGCAATCAGCAAACACATTGGTAGATGAGATCCTCCCGTAATTGTTGTGGTGGTGTGCCGGGGTGTTTAAAAGGGCCCCCATTAAAATTTCTGCGTGGACAGGAACTGGACGGGGTTGGCATTGATCAGATCATGCTCGTTATTGATGTTCTTCCCATCATCTCAGCTCTCTGATTAAGTTATTGAACAAAACGCGGATGAAAATGTAGAGGACGTTCTGTAGTGCTTCTCAATAAGCAGGAGGGCACAACACCCACGAAAGTAATGGTGTGTGACGCGGTAGAAAATAACCCCATCCAGTTCCCACCCACCAATTTTGAGGAGATTCATAAAGGTTTTACATTCGATTTTGCGCAAGCAGAACTAGAGAGCAAAGATAGGCAAAATAAATAAAAGTAGAGTTTTTTTGTTTAAAGTGAATAAAATGAAAATGTTGAAATAATAAAACATGCAAATTCATAGCTACTTAAAAAAACTTACAATAAATACATAAAAAAAATAAAATTGGATTGGATAACTTTATTCATTACGTATTCGGGAAATTTCATTGTCACAGTGGCAAGAAGGTGCGAATGCAGATACAGGAAGAGCATTTTAGACATAAATAGATAGGTAATAAGTAAGTTAATAAATAAACACTTGAATAAATATATAAATAAATAAGCGTTTTGCTGGAATATAAATATATATATATATATATACACATACATACATACAAATACATACACATAGATGTACATGTATACATATGGTAGGTCTTAAATGTTCAAATACTGTATTTTCTCGCATGTAAGCCGTATTTGTAACAAAAAAAAATATGATTGAATGAAGGGTACGGCTTATACGCGCACAAGACTTGCTGTACTCTTTCACCAGTAGTAGTAACATTTACTATTTTTCTTAAGATTTTCCCTTCAAAGCAAGAAATTTGTACTATTAAAACCATGAAAATGGAGGTGAAAATTGTGAATCAGCTTATATGTGAGAAATTGTAAAGTTCAACAATTCTAAGACCATTTTAAGGACCCGGCTTATACGTGGGGCGACTTATATGCGAGTAAATACAGTAAATTACATTTCATTCATTTTCTGATCCTCACAAGGGGGTGTTGGAGCCTATCCAGCTGACTTTTGGGCACAAGGCGAGGGTACCCTGAACCTGTGGCCAGCCAATTGCTGGGCATAAGGAGACTCATACTCATAGCTTGGGGCAATTTAGAGTGTCCACCCAGCCTACCATGCATGTCTTTGGAATGTGGGAGGAAACCCACGCAGGCCCGTGGAGAACATGCAAACTCCACACAGGTGGCAATATATAAAACAAAAACCTACAATGCTCTCACCTTTTGGTCATTACAGAATTCACATATAAAATACTGCTCTACATAGGAAAAATGTTCCAATTGATCTGAAACAATAAAAAGCCATTTTGATGTTTCAGACAATTGTGTTGTTGAAACATTTCAGAAATTTTTCTGAAAATGTTTTTTATTTTTTATTTTTACACAAGGTCATAAAATGACAATGTTGATCGATATTTTCATCAATTTCGTTTTAATTGTGTTAAATCTGTTTATTTATTGTTCCAGATCTATGTATTCTTACACATCTAAGAGAACTTATACTCCTTTAACGTGGTTTTCGCAGGGAAGATGAAGAGAGCTTGCGCGACAAGATTCGTGCCGATCACGAACGAGCCCTGCAGGAGGCAAAGGAAAAGCTGCGAAAGTCACGTGAGGAGCTGCAGGCTGAGATCCAGACAGAGAAGACCAAGGTTGTGCAGGACCTCAAGAAAAAGGATGCTGGGCCAAAGCCCTTGCCGCCCGTGCCCATGCCCAAGGTAGTGGCTGTTGGTGACGGCGAACCTATTGAGCCTGATGTCAAAGACAAACGAAACAAGATTCGAGAGGTAGGAAGCGTGATCTTAATCTTTCCATTGGCAAAAGCACTCAAGATTTAATTTTATAAACAAAAAAGAGCCTGGAGATAAATAAAATGGGTGAAAAATTAGATGTCAAAGAAATTATAAAACGTTAATGAAAGATTAAAGGAAGAAAACCGGAGTACCCAGAGAAAACCAATGCAGGCCTGGGGAGAACAGGCAAACTCCACACAGGAAGACCGACATGGACTCGAACGCAGGACCCCAGAACTGTGAGACCGACGCGCTAACCAGTCATCCGTCAGGCTGCCGTTTGACTTCCTGTTGTATTTAATTTTTCCAAGTGAATATATTATGCAGAAAATGTCTATAGACATCTAAGATCAGCTTTGAACACAACTCAATCCAATCTCTACTTGCATCATCCTGATCCAGAGTGTTTTAAGAATAGACCACGAGTTATGAATGTCATATCTGTTCTAAACATAAACAATAAGGAAGCGCTCATACCTTTGCCCTCAGTGCTTCCCTCTGCCCAAATGACTGTACAAAGCCCGTACATGCTACAACATACTGAAAGTATTCTATATTCTGATGAGAATGCAATCACAGTTTTGGATTATGCACCCAGAATTTTTCAGACCAAATTTTACAAAAATTGTGTTGCACAATTTCCTCATCTAGAAATGTAATGATATGTTAGGAAAAACACTAGCTAAACACTGAGTTATCAAGATGATTGCCACAGAACAATTTTGTAATGGTGAAATTTATCATGATAAATGGACTCTCCCCAGGGGCGTGTGGGTTTCTTCTGGGTGAGCCGATTTTCTCCCACTTCTCGACAAACATGGCAGGCTGGTTGAACACACATTTTCCTTAGATATGTGGGTAAGTGAATGGTTGTCCGACTCCTTGTGCCCTGCGATTGGCTGGAAACCAATTCAGGGTGCCCCCCATCTGCTGCCCATAGTTGACCTTTGGGAGGATAAGCGGTAAAATAAATGAATGAAATAAATAATGACACGTTGCTTAATAAATAACCACCCTTGATGTGCTATGTTGTTGTGACGTTTCAGATGATGAAACATGCATGGGACAGCTACCGACAATATGGCTGGGGTCACAATGAGCTCAAGCCCCTTGCTAAGAAAGGACATTCTACAAATATCTTTGGTAAGATTTCTGACAAAGCTTATTCATCACACACCCATTCCCTCTACAACAGTGTTTATCAACCACTGTGCCACGATGGAGAAATGATCAGGTGTGCCTCGGTAAATTACAACAAGTCATACATTGTAATGTTCTGAAAGAAAAATCTTAATATTATGACAATAATATTTAACTATTAGGAGATTAAACTCAATATGATGAACATTAAATCATAGATTGTACTATTACAAGATTAAAATATTTTTCCTCTGAGATTAAAGTCATTTGGTTGCCTATTTTTTGTAATGTGAACCGTTGTTTGGCTTCACGGGCTTCAACTTTTGTCGACGTAAGCACAAAACTGCTTTTTGCGTAATGTTAGCAGATTAAAGTAATATTGGTCCCTAGTTAGCAATAGAGGCTAACACTGAGCATGAATGCAAAGGAACAATAACCCGGCCAAAATGAGCGATTATGAGATGCAGGACAACACAGAGCCATTCCACTAAAAGATCCAAGTTAAGTCTCGCTCTGGCGTTTTATTTCTTTCTTTCTTTTAAATGCCTCGTAAATGCCTGTTACTAAGAGCAGCCTTATTGAAAATGTCCTTAACCTTCTGTCCCCGTGAGGACAGCCTGTAATATTTTTCTTACTTGATATCTTGATGGTTCCCCATTTTATATAAATATTTTGAAAACGTTGCAAAACTCTAAAACTTGTTATCTTGGGTTAAAAAGGGTTAAGTTCAACCATTTTTTTTTTTGTAAATGGCCATATATGAACTAAATTTACACTTTCTTTTTGCTAGACTGAAAATAGTCTGCTTGCCAATGGTGATGATGTCCTCAGTTGATTATTTTATTTATTTCATATTGCACTGCAACTTTCAGTATGAAGAAAAATTCATAAAAGTAAAGACACCTGTCAATTTCTGTAGGTTTTATTCTTTTCATAGTGTAAGGAGGGAGTTGTCTTATCTTTACTGCACAACAGAACAACGAAAATACTTT
The DNA here is from genome assembly GCF_051989625.1 of Stigmatopora argus. Taxonomy (NCBI): domain Eukaryota; kingdom Metazoa; phylum Chordata; class Actinopteri; order Syngnathiformes; family Syngnathidae; genus Stigmatopora; species Stigmatopora argus. The sequence continues at coordinate 3,555,766 of NC_135399.1, forward strand.
TTAAAATCATATTTACATTCTCTTTTCTTATGAAGTGAGGTAACAGTTACAGACGCTCCCCTACTTACGAACGAGTTAGGTTCCGAGTGATTGTGCATAAGTTGAATTTGTTCGTAAGTTGATTTAGTGCTATATTTTGTATTATAATTTATGTTTAAGGCCTATATAAGTATATTGAAGGTTTATCTAAGTACATTTGTACGTTTAAGGCTTGTATAAGTAACCTGCATTGGTTTGTACTGAAAAAACATTTAATGAACGATCGTCGAACGATTCGAAGTTGTATGCCCGTGCAACGCTCACCATTTTCTCACCCGCATCAAGCTTCTTTATTATTGCCACTTTCGTTTGAAATGAAATGGCTTGCCTCTTCCTTGCACTACCACCCTCACTAGAAGCCTTTCGCTTTTCACCAACCATATTGAATAATGGATGCACGAGATATTTAATGATAAAAATGTTCTTTGCGCACTGGAGATACGTTCACGCACATACGCACTGCAACGAACTGGGCAGAGGAAGGTGGATGCTGGGTGAGCTCTCACAGCGCCAGGCGTCGGTATTAGCGGCGGGAAGAAGCACTACAAGAAGTAGCCGAAAGAAGCTAGGCTCGCAGAACAAAGAAAGTTGTAAAAACATTAAAGAAAAAAGTATAAAGTACAATGTAAAGTAAAGAGGAATGTATTAAGAAATATTAAAATGTAATTTAAAAAAGATAGAAGGGCTGTAAAACACAAAAAACATAAGAATATACAGAGCTACTGTCACTGGCTTCCGCGTGACAGCACCATCTTGGGGAAAAAAAGGAAAAACAATTAAAAAAAAAAAAAAAAACCTATGCGCAGACATGTTCGTATGTACCGTTGTTCGTAACTCGAATGTTCGTAAGTAGGGGAGCGTCTGTACTTTCATAATTGAATGAGGAAGGTCATTTACTTATTCACAGAAGTTTGAAGTCAAATTTGAAAGATAAAAGATGTGATAGTTATTGTGATAATTATCTTTTTTTTATCGTGATAACAATTTTTATGACGTCGCCCAGGTCTAATTCTGCCTGAGATGTTTTTGTTTTAAACTCAGAACTTTTACATAACTAGACACTTATGTACTTCGAACACTACAGTGGTAATAAAATATTATTTTGCTTCTGATGCAGCTTCATATTGTACGTGATGGTTTAGATTTGCCCTCTTTTGATTATTTTCTTACCTGCATGCTAAGGAAAAAGTGCTCGCTTACGAGTACAAATGGACAACGAGGGCAGAAGTGCTTGACTAACCGAGTCTGCCAAATATTTATTGCCTTGTGAATTGGCGTACCTGATCAGTCCAATATGTATGTTAAACATTGAATTAGTGATGAAATCTTTAGCCTGAGCCCGAACCCGACCCGACCCGAAATTCGGGTTGAGTCGGGCTTAAAATGTCAATCATTACTTTGGGTTTGGGTCGGTCAGGCCGTGTTTCTCTCTTGCTGAAAAAAAAGTATACTAAAACGATGTGTGGTCTTTCTCGCTGACTTTTTAAAAAATAACTATCTTTATAAAAATGGACACTAAAACGATGTGTGGATACTAAACTGAGGAATACTTGTTATAAAATAGATAATTCGGTTGAAACAGAAAAGGTGCTGTAATGTAATTGTAATTGGAGCCGCAGAGCCAGCATGCTCTGCGCATGTCACGTGAACACACCCTCTTAATAATCTTTCTCTCCGCAAGTCCTCTTCTATTTTGACCTGGTATCCCCAATATGGAGGAGCAAGAAGTTAAGGATAAACTAAAGACAGGAGAATTGAAAAGACAAACACGAGAGAGGTGTGGAAAATCTTCAAATTGATTGTACGCGACAAAAACTTGCTTTTGCGTTTGCTTTGCTGAATGTAGTTAATGTGGCGCTTTGCTCTCATACGAGAGCAAAAAGACTTGCACCTTGACGCTGAGCAGGCATTTAAACAGTTGTACTGGCCAAAGTGATGACTGCAAACATCTATAGTATTATCATATAAAAGATGTAAAGGTTTATACAGTCTTGTTTAACTTAGATTTCGTTACAAAAGACAGGCTTTAATCTGTTATCATAAATCACCTCTCCTCCCGACTCAGGAGTCCCGAGTCCTCAAAAATAAAATATGAAACTTTGGGTTTGCTTCTGGCTCAATCCTGCAAATCAAGTTAATTCGCCAGGCTCATGCCGGGCCGGGCTTTAATACCCGCAGACTGGGTCGAGTCGGGCTGGATTTTTTTCGGCCCGATCTTACCTCTACATTGAACCAAGAAGTAGTGTCAGAAAACGAAAAGAATGCTCTCAATACAGCAAAGAAGGTGTGTCCAATGTTGTGTGTCTAATTGTGTCTGGACATACTCCCTGAGCACACAGAGGACCAGTGTGAGCAACATCATAAATGCTCGCTATGGGCACACACCAGTATCACTCCTGCCATTAGCAGATGCATGTCTACTACCCATAAATGATATAGTCATAATAAAATGTAATGAGTAATATCTATGACTAAAACAACTTAATAAACGACACTAGAATATGCACAAATCTGACTTAAATTTTACCATCATGTTTTTTTGCAGGGAATTCTCAGCTCGGAGCATCCATCGTGGATGCCTTAGACACACTTTATATCATGGGCCTTCATGAGGAGTTTAAGGACGGGCAGGAATGGATTGAGCAGAATCTAGATTTCAGTGTGGTGAGTGCCTACCACATTTTTGGATTATCAAGAGAAAAGTTTATCATCATACATAATGCACACCTAACTATAAGGTGCATCAACGTACTGTATTTTCTGGACTGTAAGTTGCAAATTTTTTTTATAGTTTGCCCGGAGGTGCAATCTATACTCTAATGCAGCTTGTGTGAAATTATTTACCCAATAAAGTCGTACTGTATTATGCTGTTTAATATACCCGGGTATATTAAATGATTTTTGCTTTTTTGAGCCTCCCGTTTGTGCGCCATTTAATATACCCCTGCCGTTTAATATACTCGGGTATATTAAACAGCAACTCAGCTTTTTGGGCAAGTTTTGTATGGTGTTCATGGGGGCATAATTATAGATACTCAAGTAAGATGTTTGCATGGTCAGCGGGTGATAAGAACAATGTGAGATGTTTTCTGAATCACTTTGGCTAGGGCAGTTGAAAAAGAAGCACAAATTGGGTACTTTGCTCATATTTTTCCAATGGAGTGGATGCATACAGACAAACTTGTCGACTTCCACCTTCCCCCTTCTGATAAAGGGCAGCAGAAACACTGATGACCTCTTCAGACATATCAAGATAGAACATGCGGCTGTAATTGAGAATTGCAAGATTTGCAGCAATGGAAAGATGCTGTTTCAAGCAAACAAAGGAATTATCTGCTTCCGCGGTCCAATAAAGAGTATTAGAAAGGTTTCGCATAGTCTGTGCATTGACCATCTGTCGGAGTAGATGGGTGAGTTCAGCAATATCAGGAACATGATGTCTGGAGTAGTTCCAAAGGCCAAGAAAAGCCAGCATGGATTTGACATTTGTTGGTTTTGGGTGATGGGAGATAGCATCTTTGTGAGAGGGAGACATTCCTTTTGGGTGGCGTGAAGTCAGGCGTCGGGCAATCTGAAGTTTAGACTTGGAACACTTCAGTCCAACAGAGTGCAAATGAGAAAGGAAAGACCAGGTGGCTCCAAGGCAACAGGTTACATTCAGATGGAGCTGCCAGCAAGAGGTCATCCACATACTATGCCAGAAGAACACCATGGGGCAGTACAATTCCAAGTCAAAGCAAACAATTGTTTCAGCCAATCAATAAAAGTGAAATGAGTGTGGGCTGATGTAATTTGGGCCCAATCACCAGTCTGTCCACAAATGAAGCACAAGTTACGGCCATGAGGGAGCGCACCTCGACCCATGAATGCACCGGCTTGAGCCAACTTGCATTTTCAAATTTTGCAACTGCAACTTAGCAAGTTGCGTTTCTGTACTTTTGTGTTTGTCTGTCTTAGACTGTATGTCTTTAGCATGTCTCCAGAAATGGTGCTTAAGATGTGACAACCACCTGTCAACCTGACGCATTCAGGGAGGGGTAATAACGTGTCTAAAGCAGTAGACGAGGTGAAATAATTTTCCCACGTCGGAGCCTGATTATCAGGGAGAGAAGAGAAAACTGAATTTTGCATCAGTGTTAAACTTTGAAAGTGGACATGATTGTGTAAGAAGAATAGCTGTTAACATTTGTCCCATTATTGCTCTCTGCACTGCAATTGGTAAAGCCAATTGGTACCACCAGATTGCAAAAGTGGAAGTTTCTGCAAAACATTGTAAAACATAGCAGTGTTACCAGTTGAAGTTCATTCAATGATTTTTCTGACCTAATGGTAGTGTGAAGGTATAAATGGGTTAGATGGCGAAGCAGCCGAAAGCTGTTTCTCCTCCGAGTAAGGAGGCGGCGAGAATGGCAAATCGGCTAATGGCGATACCAGACCAACACTTTCTTCTTTAACAGCCAAACGAGACAATTCAACACACATGCCATAGCTATCATTCTTGCATTAGCTTTCATTTCCACAACTTTCATAACATTCTCCCTGACTTTGTTTTACCTCTCGTAAACAACCTGTTTTTTCCACTTCCAATTTTAGACCCTCCGCTAATCTAACAGAAGCCTTTTCTGCTTCTTTCATTAATGTCACCAAACTCGCAGCCTTCCTCACAACACGTATACATCCATTCTGTAAATTGTTCTCTCACACATTCGCGTTCTTTTTCAGGCAAACCTCGACACAAACATCACATGCATTCTTAACCTGTTCACTCAACAACACTTGCTCAGAATTGAATTGAATTCAATGCTTTTACTGTCATTATACAAGTATGAAAGCTTTCACCACGTAGAGCAAATAACAACAAACAGACAAATAAATAATCAGTAAATAAGAAATGCATTAATATGTAGTCCAAGTTAGATCAGCAGAGCGGAGCGGTCTTGTTCCGTCTGAATTCCAGGATGAGTTCCATGGTTTTGGAGACGTTCTTTGCCAAGTTGTTAAGAGCGCACCACTCGCTGAGTCAATGGATTCAACAACAAACAAAGACAGATAATCAGTATATAGCATTGATAAATAAATAATCAATAAATAGTGATAGATAGTGGGCTGTGTCCGATGTGCTGACATGGTAAACACTATGAACACGTATCAAGGCTACTCGCGTCTGGTTTGGTATTTACCGCAAATAAAACAAAACACAGAACCTAACAAACTCTCGCTATATTTTGATTTAAATCGTCTGTACTTGTATGATCCTTTTCAAAAGTGCTCGAACCAATTATCGCACAAGTACTTGATACAATCCAAACAAAAGTACCCAAACCATTAAATTTAGCAAAAACATTTGAACCTCTTATTTATTAATAGCACTTGATACAACCTAAACAAAAGTGCTATACATTTAATTAATCAAAAATGCTTGATCCGGTATTTTCCAAAGTACTCAGACTTCTTATCTTCTTTATGTAAATTAATCTTATTTTATTGAGAGGAATTCTAGTCTCTATGGTTCTTAACAGAACGAAACAACCTCTACGATAATTACGATCGCGCATAACACTTCATCCAGCCACAACTTACAATATCAATTCAAAGGCGTAAGCCTGTCCCGATATCAGCCAATAGACAGAAGATCAATTTGGAGGATAAAAGTTATCAAATTGTAGGGCTTCCGGTATTCTGTCTGTCAACCAACAACAAAGACTGCAATCACGCCAGCAAATGCACCAAATTGCGGAAGTAAGAGAGCTCTTTCTTCCTTCGCATGTTTGATTAATTTCGGTTATGGAAGATGTTGGTTATCCAAATACAGGCTGTAGACGATGAACAATTTCTTCAAAGGTTTATTACAGAATACAGTTGTTCCTCTACTTGCGAAATTAATTCGTTCCAGAACTTTTTTCGTAACTTGAAAATTTTGTAAGTAGAGCAGTACTTTATATGTAAATTCTCTAATTCGTTCCACGGTCCTCACACAACTACCAACTAAACCCTTTAAAATTGGTCCAATTTTGTATCAAAGATGTGAGGAAACCCACAAAAACGAGATAAAATTATAAGAAAATGATTTATTAATGTCTTAAAGATTAACAACCATCCAAAATCTATCCGTGTTGAAACGGAGGGGAACAAGAGGAAGCTAACGGTAGGCAACAGAGAGATAGCAAAGTGTGTCTGTGTTTGCTTTTCGGCTCGTGTCCCCCCGGGCTTCCCTTGCACCGCGGAGGAAGGGAAGCCTGGAGGGACACGGGGCAAAAAGTAAATGCACACACACATATTCACCCAAAACCCTAACAAGACATGTCAACCACACGAACACATGAAGACACCTCATAAACGCAACATTAACAATTCAAACAACAACATTAATCAACAACAAACATTAACATTTTATAATTTCTTTGGAATTTAATTTTTCACCCAGTTTTTATTAGTCGCTACTGGTTCCTACCTGGTTGGATTTTACTTGCCCTTCTGCAGTGCTGGTTAACGGACATTTTGTGGGGAAAAACATTATCCAAAGACGATTGCCTTTAATGTCTATAATGCAACAGACAAACGTCGTCAAATTGGGTGATCGCACGACTCGTGAGCACTTTTTTCCTATGATGACAGAAGGTTCGTGAAATTTCTTAGATTTTTTCTGTTGCAATCCTCGCAGCTTCCTCCTCGTCTGCCTTGTCGTTTTATTCCCCCTTATTATTGAGTGCCCCATTAACTCTAGAGAGTTCGTTTTTATGCCCCTCAACCAACTCGTCAATGTCCTCATCGGTGACCACTTCTTTTCAAACTGGTAATTTTCTTGGAAGGCATGATGATAAAAACAGAAGCAGGGGCTTTCTCCACACATGGAAAAACTCAACAAAAAAAGAGAGAATCTCAACACATTGATAATGGCTGTGGTGGGACAGCCAATGAGATCCCAGTAGAGCAGGGGTCTCAAACTCAATTTACCTGGGGGCCGCTAGAGGCCGAGTCTGGGTGAGACTGGGCCGCATCAGGATTGCCACAAGAAAAGCGCTGATAAAACATTCCAACGTTATCAAATATCTTTATTTTTTAACAAAAAATAATGAATTAAATAAATTAACTTAAAGATGAATAAAAAAATAAAAAAATCAGTAACAAAAAAATAATAATAATAATAATGAGCATACAGTAGATATACACTGGCTGGCTAAGTAGAGAAAACTAATAATTTTTATTCTGTTTCAAATGTCTGTATTAACAGCTCTTTAACCATTAACTTTCTGAACTTGAATGGAACATTGAACATGAAATATTCTGAACACGGCTTCTCTTGCCTACTTCTTGCCGCTAGAGACCTGGCAGCGCTTCTTCTCACATAGCTGAGTCACATTTGGCTTGAGGGAGGAAGCAGTGGAGACCCTCAGTAGAGCTTGAATATGCTCATCAGTAAGTCTGGACCTGTACTTGGACTTATTGAAGTTCAAGGTGGAGAAGAGCTTCTCACACAAGTATGTGCTCCCAACATGGTCCGCTTGAACATTCGGGAAATTTCAGGGAAGCTGGGGGTCAACTCTCTCAAACATTGCCCAAGCTTGTCTGCTTCTCCACTCACCTCCCTGAACTTGGCTTTGAGTGCAGAGTTGCACTGCAGGTCAATGAGCTCCATTTGAAGCTCAGGAGGGGCATCTTGCACATCAAAGGAGAAGGGGTCAGCAAAAATTTGAAATGTGGCTTTGTGTCTTGAAATCTGCAAATCTGTGATCAAATTCCTCCTGTAGCTTCGAAATGACCTCAACATACTTCTCACCACTGAATGCTGTGCCTGCATCCACGAGAGCCCTGCATGCTGGGAAATGGCAAAGGTTTGTCTGAGAGAGCTGGGCCTTCCATAACACAAGTTTAGTGCAGAATGCTCTCACGTTGTCATAGGCAGCACTGACAAGTTGCCCCTGGCCTTGTAGCTTCTTGTTCAGTACATTAAGCTCATGTGTGATATCAACAAGAAAAGCCAAGTCCATGAGCCATTTGGGATCACTTAGCACAGGATCAATCAACTCGCAAACGGCGTAGCTAGCTTTGACTGCTGCATTACTGTCTTTGGTAGCCTTCTTGAAGAAATCCTGTTGCCTCAGAAGACGTGTTTTAAGACTGGCAACCTGGTTGGCTCTCTCATCTCCCTGGTATTTTTCGTACTCCTCAGCATGTCTCGTAGTACAATTACGTTTCAAATTGTATTCCTTGTCCACCGCAACTTTTTCAGTGTAAATGAGACACGTCGGGGTGCCCCTGTGTTCAACAAAGAAATATTGCACTCCCCACTTTTCTTGAAACTGTCTGTGCTCATCACCGACCTTTCTCTTCACGGCAGGCTTTGAAAGAGACATCTCTGGGGCTCTGTAATATGTTTTTCCACTTGGAATGAGTCTCGGGTTGATCTTTCACATTCAGTCGCGCGGGTTTGTGGCGCATGTGCATTTTCGCTCTCCGTTTCAATCGCAGAGATGGCTACAGACACTGACACAGGCTGGATCACGGATCATAGCGCCTCATTCAGTTCTATGCTGAGAGCAGCGGAGGAGTGTGCGCGCAGAGTGGAGTGATCGGCCTCACGGCTTCTCCTCCGCCCAGCTGATTGGAGGAATGAATGAGTGAGTGAGCGAGGCACTGGACAGCCCGGCCGATGTCCCGCCCTCCAGAGCCGTATACCTCACTGTGATTAGTTCATTCAGCTCCGAACCAAAGTTCCCTCTAATTTTTTGTTGGTCTGAGCAGAAAGACAACCTCCCTGAGCGCACTGAGTACCAGTGTGAGCGACATCATCGGTACTCGGATGATTCGCCTAAAGACGTTTCGCCGACGGACGTTTGACAGACGGGCAGGTCGCCGAATGGACGTTCCACCGAACGTTCATTCGGCCGAACGGAGGTTTCGCCGAAACGGGATTCGAACGCTCGCCCCGCCAGATCGTGTGTGTACAAATTTTTCAACCTCGGCCCGCGGGCCATATACGGCCCGTTAGGATTTTTAATCCGGCCCGCCGCCGTGTTGTCCAAATTATAGTAAAAATCAATGTTCGTCTACCATCAATGGCAGCCCGGGAATAAGCACTCTTGGGCGGGCATGGCAGTCCGGGAATAAGCACTCTTGGGCAGGCAGATGTAGCAGAACCGAGCCGTAAAATGACAGCAATCGGGTCAAATCCATCCTAAAACAGCATTTTATGATTAAATACAAATACTGGATGATATCGCGATGGAGGCAAAAAAACGTCTATAGACGTCCATTCGCCAAACGGCTCAAAATGCTCTCAAATTCGGTCAAATCCAGCTGAAAACAGCGTTTAATGATTAAATACAAATACTAGTATTTGTATTTAATCATTAAACTAACAAATACTAGTACGACCTGTCCGTCTGTCAAACGTCCGTCGGCGAAACGTCTTTAGGCGAATCATCCGGTCACGACATCATCATTGCTCGCTATGGGCACACCAGTATCACACCTGCCACAAGCAGGTGCATGTCAATGTTCCCTCTAATTTTTCATGTAAAACATGCTGTAAAACACGAAAAACATGAGTGGACAGAGCTACTGCCACTGGCTGCCACTTAAACGGCGCCATCATGGGGAAAGGGGTAAAAAAATAAAAATAAAAATCGATTTTTTTTTTTTACTGCGCGCCATATGATTGCTACTGCGCAGAGAAGACGAGAGTAGTGCGCAATTGCGCACGCGTGCAGCTTAGAGGGAACATTGCCCGAACACAACTGTCATTCATATCAATTTTGCGGGCCGCACGAACATTAATCTTTCATATTAAGACGGGGGCCGCAAATTATCGTCCCGAGGGCCGCAGTTGGCCCGCGGGCCGCAAGTTTGAGACCCCTGCAGTAGAGTGTAGCAAGGTTCTAAAGTGAGAAACACAATGCATCCTTGACAATATTTTCAAAATAAAATAACGGATGAGGAATTGCATTTACCTTTTTGGAGGATTTCGTAACTTGGATTTTTTCGTATCTTGAGGCACTCAGTTGCATATAAAAAGCTTTCATAAACCTGAAAATTTCGTATCTAGAGGCATTCATAGGTAGAGGTATGACTGTGTTCTGGGCACAGGCAATGGCTGTCGTCCACAAATGTGCATAGACAACTACCGTATTTTCTCGCATATTGACCGCCTCCGCGTGTAAGACGTACCCGTAAAATTGCCTTAAAATAGTTGAATTTTACAATTTCTCTCGTACAAGACAGCCCCTGATTCACAATTTTACCTCCATATCCATGGTTTTAATGGGTGTTAGAGTGTGGTGGTCATTCAGTTAACACCTTAAAAGGTTGAAGGAAAATTGAGTGTTTTCCAAGATAAATTAAAAAAACAAATCTTAACATTATTATTAAAAAAGAAGCTTTAAGCTTCTCCTGTGTGCCTCTAGAGATGGATGTGACCTGCTCGTCCTCTTCGTCATTCACTCGGCAGTAGTCACTGTCCACATGGGTGTCAGTGTAATACTTGGTTGGAAAGCTTCCAGGGAATAATCCTAATATAGTGGAGCAAATAAGTATTTAGTCAACCACCAATTGTGCAAGTTCTTCTACTTGAAAAGATTAGAGATGCCTGTAATTGTCAACATGGGTAACCCTCAACCATGAGAGACAGAATGTGGGGAAAAAAACAGTAAATCACATTGTTTGATTTTTAAAGAATTTATTTCCAAATTAGAGTGGAAAATAAGTATTTGGTCACCTACAAACAAGCAAGATTTCTGGCTGTCAAAGAGGTCTAACTTCTTCTAACGAGGTGTAATGAGGTCTCCACTCGTTAACTGTATTAATAGCATGTTTGAACTCATTATCGGTATAACACCTGTCCACAACCTCATTCTCTCACACTCCTAACTCCATTATGGCTAAGACCAAAGAGCTATCGAAGGACACCAGAGACAAAATTGTAGACCTGCACCAGGCTGGGAAGACTGAATCTGCAATTGGTAAAACGCTTGTTGTAAAGAAATCAACTGTGGGAGCAATTATTAGAAAATGGAAGACATACAAGACCACTGATAATCTCCCTCGATCTTGGGCTACATGCAAGATCTCACCCCTTGGCGTCAACATAACAAGAACGGTGAGCAAAAGTCCCAGAACCACACGGGGGGACCTAGTGAATGAACTACAGAGAGCTGGGACCACAGTAACAAAGGCTACTATCAGTAACACTATGCGCCGCCAGGGACTAGAATCCTGCACTGCCAGACGTGTCACCCTGCTGAAACCCGTACACATCCAGGCCCGTCTGCGGTTTCCTAGAGAGCATTTGGATGATCCAGAAGAGGACTGAGAGAATGTGTTATGGCAAGATGAAACCAATATAGAACGTTTTGGTAGAAACGCAGGTTCTCGTGTTTGGTGGAGAAAGAATACTGAATTGCATCCGAAGAACACCATACCGACTGTGAAGCATGGGGGTGGACACATCATGCTTTGGGCTGTTTTTATGCAAAGGGACCAGGATGATTTATCTGTGTAAAGGAAAGAATGAATGGGGCCATGTATCGAGAGATTTTGAGTGAAAATCTCCTTCCATCCACAAGGACATTGAAGATGAGACGTGGCTGGGTCTTTCAGCATGACAATGATCCCAAACACACATCCAGGGCAACAAAGGAGTTGCTCCGTTAGAAGCATTTCAAGGTCCTGGAGTGGCCTAGCCAGTCTCCAGATCTCAACCCCATATGAAATCTGTGGAGGGAGTTGAAAGTCCGTGTTGCCCAACAACAGCCCCAAAACATCACTACTCTAGAGGAGATCTGCATAGAGGAATGGGACAAAATACCAGCAGCAGTGTATGAAAAGTTTGTGAAGAGTTAAAGAAGACGTTTGGCCTCCGTTATTGCCAACAAAGGGTACATAAAAAAGTCTTGAGATGAACTTTAGAGTGGTAGGTCGGTGTACAGTTGTATGTGTACAGGGAGTATAGAAGAGAACTCAGTACACAGCCTTGAGGGGAGCCAGTGCTCAGTGTAATGAAGGAAGAGAGGTGGCGACCAAGTCTAACAGTTTGTTGATGATTGGTTAAGAGGTTCTTAATCCAGCAGCAGATGAAAGAGGATAGTCCAAGGTGGGAGAGTTGTCAGCCAGAATTATTATAGTGGTATATACGGTATTATAGTGGTACCTCGACATACGATCGTAATCCGTTCCGAGACTGAGATCGTATAATATATAATCGGACATAGGCCCTGTCGTCATTATCACAACACAAAAGCCTACTTGTCATCACACGCAGAAACTGCGTGTGACGAAATTGATGGTGCTTCTCCATAAGCTACGTTTAATCGGCAAAAGACCTAAATAAGTGTAAGTTACGGACTTGTAATTTGTCATTCCGCTGTTGTGGATACAGGTCGCTTACCTCTCGCTTACCTCTCACTGTCTTCCACTTACCTTACTTCAGTCAGCTAGTAGGAGGCAGATCACCAACCAAACATCTGTTCATATACCGCAGAAGGGAATGTGTGTTATGTTAGCGCGAGTTTAGATTTCTGATGGATGTGGGGAAAAAACTGTCCTTAAGCCTATTTGTCCGTGCTTTGTGGGACCTATAGCGTCTGCCAGAGGGCAGCAGCTGGAACAGATTGTGACCAGGACGAGGACAATATAGGACGAGGTTCTCGTAACTCGAGCGGACGTTTCCCATTGAAATGAATGGAAAACAAATTAATTCGTTCCAGCCCTCTGAAAAAACACCAAAAACAGGATATTGGATTGGAAAAAATGTTTTATTTCTTCTAATTCCCCATCTATTAACAAAGTAACACATAACTAGTGGTTTAATAGAAATAAAATGTGTTTAATCTAACTAAAATTGGGCGGATTTCGCCGAGGGGAGAGGGAGAGGCGCACAAAAGGGGCGGGGGGGCTTCTTTTTTTTTTCTCCACACAACGCACTCGTAAACGGAACAAACACTCAACCCTCACGTTCGCTATCGATGGGCTGTTTGCTGTTGTACTATTCCCTTCAAAATATTCCGAAAATGATGCACACAAATGTCCTCACAATCGGATAACGCACAACCACTTGCCAACGAGCAGCAGTCTTTTATCAGCGATCGCTCCGCTGCTCATGGGAGCTTCGGGGGCGCTGGCTAGCGGCTCCCTTTTAGCTTGTAGCATCTGTGGTCGCATCCGCTTTGAACGGCGCCTATGATAGAGTTGCTACCGAGGATGCTATTGCGGGGAGTTGCGAGCCAGTGCCCCTGATTTTCTTATGAGCAGCGAACGAGAAGTAATATAATACTCCTCGTATTAGATAAAAATAACAGGAAATGCAGCAGCTGAGCTTATTGATTGTGGGTAAAGTTTTATTCTGAGAAAGAGTGCCATTGCTTGTCGGCGTTGTGTGCACGAGCATACTTCATTACCCAGAAAGCCCTCTTTTCCCGCGCATGCGCGTTGTGCGTTTCCTGGTCTGAATAAGTCATTCGGTGCTCGTAGATATTGTTATACACGAAAGGTATGCAAAAAAGACAGTGCCATGGCCACCTGGCTTGGTCGCATCACGAAATTTTGATCGCATGACGGGCGAATTATTCGATCGAAATTTCCGTCATAAGACGAGAATATTGTATGACGAGCGGTCGTATGACGAGGTACCACTGTATAGTGTTGAAGGCTGAGCTATAGTCAATGAAAAGCATCCTCACATAGTTCCCATGGTGCTCCAGGTGGCTCAGTGCTGTGTGTAGAGCTATGGCAATGGCGTCCTCAGTGGACCTGTTTGCTCTATAAGCAAACTGGTGAGGGTCAACTGAGGGAGGGATTGTATCCCTGATGTGGCGGGCGACCAACTTTTCAAAGCACTTCATGATCACAGGCGCAAGTGCAACAGGCCTGTAATCATTCAGGCTGTCAATAGTTGGCTTTTTAGGAACAGGGATAATGGTGGCAGATTTCAGGAAGGATGGGATGATGGATAGTTGCAGGGAACAATTGAAAATATTTGTGAAAACCCCAGTCAGCTGGTCAGCACAGGCTTTGAGCACCTTCATTAGGTACTCCGTCAGGGCCAGCAGCCTTCCTGGTGTTCACAGTCCGCAGTACCTGTCTCACTTCATGTTCCTGAAGTTGCAGTGTACTGCTGCTAGGTGGTGGATGTGTTGAGACTAAATCTGATTTGTCAGTCTAAAAGCGGGCAAAGAAACGGTTAAGTTCCTCTGCTAGTGAGGCATCTGCATTAACAGACACCTTATTATTGTCATTGTAATTGGTAATGTGTCGTATTAACTGCCACATCTTGGGATTATTTTCTGTGAAGTGGTCCTCAATGTTCCTGGTATATGGTGCCTTGGCCTATTTAATGCCTCTCTTCAGGTCTGCTCTGGCAGCGCTGTATTGTAACTCGTTCCCTGACCTGAAGGCGGTGTTACAGCATTTAATGAGTGCCTGTGTCTCACTGGTCATCCAGGGTTTTTGGTTAGGAAAAATCTGGATACATTTATTAACAGTGACCACACAGTTTTTGATGTAGGAAAGTACAGTGTCCGTGTAGTCCTGGGGATTGTGGTGTTCAAAAAGTTCAAATTGTGCGGGAAAAACAGTCCTGCAGCTGAGAAAAAGCGTTATCTTTATTTGTGGCCTTGTTAGCCTCCGGAGTGGGGTGTATAAGGGGGTGAGGGACCGGCAGAGATGGTCGGATCCAGCAAGGTTGAGGGAGGGGTGTGGCTCTATAAGCATGTTTTATAATAGAATAAACATGGTCTAGATTTTTATCTCCTCTGGTGTGGCATTTCATGTACCGAAGCCAATCCTTGCTGTGTCCGGGCCAGAGGCGGGGAGACCCTTAATCGGTGGCCAGCAGATATCGAGCAGGGCACAAGGAGACGGATAACCATTCACACTCACATCCGTACCTAGGGGCAATTTAGAGTGCCCAATCAGCTTACAATGCATGTTTTTGGAATGTGGGAGGAAACCGCAGTACCCGGAGGAAACCCACACAGGCCCGGGGAGAACATGCAAACTCCACACAGGTGGACGTGACCTGGATTGAACCCAGGACCCAGGAATAGTAGCAAAACACAACTCCAACAATAGAACCTGTTTCATTACAGTATCTTAGACTCTGACTGAGTGCAGAGAGATGCTGTGAGTTATACCTTGGACACTAACTGAGCATGAAGAGGAACATGGGGTAAAATGCATCTCATAGAGCAGGGGCCGGGAAACCATTTTGACTGTGAAACCTGTTGGATCTAATCGATAAACATTCAATAACTTCGAATTAGAGGAAGCAGTCGGCCATGATGAGTTTTATCTAGCTTCAGCTGAAGGAGGGGGTCAGAGCAGCCAGCGGCAGGAGCGCGTCTATCCTCCAGCCTGACTAGTTTGAACTCCCTGAATCCCCCCAGCAGGTCGACTAGTTTTATTGACAAAGGTCATGTGACATAGGTACAGACTTTAGGCGGGAAACTGTGAACAAAGAAATGGGTCTGTCCTGGTAGATGACGCGCCCCCAACTCATAGGTGTCACGGACGGAAATTTCCGCTAGGTCATGCAAAATTCTATTCTAGTGACTAAACTAAATAAACCTATTGACTAATAAAAAGCATAAGAATACATTCCATACTCCACATTTCCCCCTGTAGTTACTATGAAAGAATTTTCATTAGACATCAATTTATATTCCTCCCATCCAGGTTCTAGAATACAAATATCATCAACAGTTACTTTCAACAGGGTATGGAAAATAATAAAATCACTTGTCAAGGCAGAGGCGAAAAACTCGAGGTATTTAGCGTCATTCGAGAAAAATTCCTCTGCGTCCCTCTTAATGAGCGAACACAATTTTTTAAGTCAAGGCAAGTACAATTACCCGGACGGCTCGACATCGTGGGACCCGTCACACTTCGAAAGCGCAATAATCTCCAGTATGGTTTGCCATGCGGTGATACTGTATGTCACTGTAAGCTACCAGCGTGTGCTGGATAGTGTTTCAAATCATAACTTTGATACAGGGGATTACACACATAGAAAAAATACAGAACAGAAACAACATCGCAAATGAGGGAGTTGCAAATTTAAACAGCATTGACTGGTTTCGTCTGGGATGAAGGTGCAGCAGTGTTCTCCCATCATGGCACACACACCTCCATCCTCCGTCCCGCAACATCCCTAAGGGCTATGACAGTTTGGTTAATAAACACTCATGTAACAGTTCAATGTCTTTACACGAAGCATAACTTTATCCACCCCAAGTTGGGAAAGTAGCAACCGTATGCTTTTTCTGGGGGGCGGACCACAACTTATGGTCACCAGGAACATCACTACCCCAGATTGCATCACGTGGTTTGAATTGCACGGATTTTGCACTGATTTTGATCTCTTATCTCTTACTGTTATGTTCACTCCCCTTAAAAGGAATGCATCTCATCTGCACCACTGAGGATTTAAGTGTGGCGTCTAGACCCAGTGAATTCAGGATGTCAGGATCTGTGGAAATGGGTATACGGCTACACACATAACTTTCATTCGGAACAATCAGTTTCTTATGGAACACCATGAAATTATACCACACATCTTCTCCATAGTAGTTCTCCAGATTGTTCTTTCATCTTGCTGTTGAGGGATCGAAGACCCTCCAGGGCCTTGGTTAAACTCCCGTCAGCTGCTGTGTTGTTCGGGATGAACGTGCAATTTGGTCAGCGAGCTTATACTCATCTGGTACGCTGCGGGGAACCCCGATGTTGATGTAGGTTGGGTCCCCATCCAAGAGCGGACCGCTTGGCTCTGCCTTTCCAGTGATGAGGCAGGACGTTTCCTGCACTTGTTTTCCAACTCGAGTCTCTGTGGGCGGGGCGTTCAGATACGCCCCGGCTGTCACTGACCGTCCAGTCACTGTGATGTGGATGGCAACAGCTTTCACTGTGGCTTCTGTCTCGAACTCTTGACCTGAATCGACTTTGACTTTTCAGCGATCTTTGCTGCTGTGGAGGTTGGTGAGTTGGGCCACGAATGGGTCTTCCCATCGTGGAGAGAACCAGGACTTCACTTTTATGACTCGGATCAGGATCCAGTCACCTGGCTACACCACCTCCTGCAAGATAGACAAATATCACGGCAGCTTATATGTTCTTTGGATAAGTTTCTCTCCTTCCTTAGTCTCTCGTCATGGTTCATCTTCCCATAAAGGAAGTTGAAATGGTCTTCCAATAACTATCTCAAAAAGTGTTACTCTCAAGCTAGTTCTACCAGTTGTTTTGCCATGTTTTGCACTATGCTGTTTGAAAAATGAGCTCCATTGTCACTCCAGATGATTCTGGAGATCCCATGTTCTTTACAGATCAATAAAATAACAAATTAAACAGTTCCTACAAAAATTTTAAAATAGGTATTTATACCTCTTTACCATACCTCCCCCCTGTTGAGACATTTATGGCTCAATTATGGAATACATTTTTGGTAGGTACGGTAGGCCTTTAGCTTTGTACAGTTCGTCTGCTGACTGTTCTTGAGATCAGCTCAGTTTTGTTGTTGTGCATGCTGCTGTGTTCTGTCGTTGTCTTTAACACGTGCTTAACATTCATCATTATGTTTGTGAAAATTTAAATACCTTATCAGTCAAAATTAAACATGCTAGCTGATATTCTATTTTGAACACTGTTTCCTTGTTAAGATCAAAACCCATATTTGTTTTTTCCTCTTTCCTACAATTACACAAATTAACTAATCATACTAAAAATACAAAAAGCAAACCAGGCTGCTTTCTCCCCAGGAAAACAGCTTTCCCGTTCTCTGTAACAGTTTAGATTCACATAAATTAATATTCAGAAACAAAATGCACACATTTATAATTCTAAATAGAATTGAACCCAGTAAAATGTAACCACCCCTTGTTTGTCAGGGTCAACATTTTTAGCATAACTGTCTTTTAGAGCAATTAAAGCCCATTACTTTTAAAATGCATACTAATCAAGTCCCAATTCATTTAACAATGTGTATTGCGTTGCATATTAACCTCAGTGTTTTTTAATTCAAAATATCCCAATCTAGTAGTCTTATTATCAAATGTAACATTCCATTGTCTTCGGAGTTTGCCAATCATCTCCTATGAATCTTTCTTAATCAATATTTTTCAATAGTCAGGCATAAAATTAAATTCTAGTTACATTTCTATCCATTGTAGTTTCTCTTTTCTCTCTAATTGTTTACTTTAAAAATATGTAAGAAGATCTAGTCACAATTGTTTACTTTAAATATCTGTAAGAAGGTGTAGTCTCAATTGAAACGCTTTTTTTTATATGGAGACAATAAAACCAATATAAAAAGTTCCTCATGGCTTACAGCATTGCTCCCCGAGCAATAATCTTTCCAATCAATATTGGAGTGCTTGCCATTTTGTCTGATTACGTCAAAAAGTTTATCTTACCTGTCTCCTCACGTTTCAACTGAGAGAACCTTCTTACAGAGCACAAAATGGATCCGCTATTTTCATGTCTGCTGGTTTGGTCAGGAACATTTGCACTCTCATCCCGGGTTGCTCATCATGTTTCCTGTTGAGAAATGCAATCTCCCTCTGCCAACCCAAAATGAATGCAATTCTTTAAAGTTTTTTCTTTTATGCAGACATATGTTTAGCCTCATCCTCCAATTCCAATCGTGTAGTTAATAATGGTGTTTGGTATATTCCACTAAATTAGATTTCCATTTTTTTTTTTTCTTTTTCGGAACGAAATATGGAAACTTTTGTCAATTCAGTCAATTATTCTATTAACACAATTTGGATGCCATTATCACAATAAATCAATAGTACTTTGGAATTTGGTATCAAGCACTGTCTTTTCAGTGCTCCTAAATTTTGCATAGCAGATTTGTTTCTCCACTTCAAATTTCACGTTTGGAGTACTGCTGCTTTTACCATTAAAATTTCATTTGACTATAAACAATTTTCCATAATTTTCATCAAAAATTGATTTCAAATTTCTAAATCATTTTCCACCTTGATATCTGATTGATTATATCTTGATGGTCGGCCAATTAGAAACACAAAAAGACAAACAAACAACCATTCATGCTTACACTCATTTTCAAAAATCAGTGGTCTGCAATTTTTCATCACGGGTGAAGAGCCATCCCCAGTCTGGGGCTTCTTGGCAGCTAACCACCTTTTTGCTGTGCTATCAGCCTAATCATTCTCAAAAGAAATAGGTTAATGTTGTTTGGTTGACATCAACTGTTTGATGCTAATGCAATTAATATTCTAATAGTCATTAATATGAACCACGCTAAAGCATATTCCACCTGTTGATGGGCAAAACAAGAAATGTTTTCCTGTGCACCGAAAAACATTTCATGCCTCTTCCGTCCTAGGGAAATCATGCCTATCCTAAATTAATTATTTTATCTAAATTTACCTAATAATTTGGATAAATGCCATTTCTGCATTGTTTTCATGTTTGATATCATTAATAATTTGGATGATTCTTAATACTTAAGTCTAAATCGCAAATCACTCTCATATTTCTAAAACCCAATAGTTAAAGCTCTGGCTGAATTCCTATCCGCTCTAAGAAGGCAGTTTTATTTAAAATAAGAGCCATTTTCTGTGCTCACTATTCACCTCAATTACAATTTAGGGAAAATAACCTTTCACTATGCATTTCCTAATATAAATTTTAGTGTTTAATAAAAGACCCATAATTTTTCACTAATATATCATAACACTGTCAACTATCTCTCTCTCTCTCTACATCTCTCTAAAACTCTCTGTCAACTTTCTCTGTCTCTCTCTTTCTTTCTCTATCTGTCTTTTTCTTTCTCTATCTGTTTCTAAAACTCTCTGTCAACTTTCTCTGTCTCTCTTTTTCTTTCTCTATCTTTCTCTAAAACTCTCTGTGCAGGGGGAGGCGGCCTTGGGCTAGGCTGGTGTGGGCTCTCTCCTGACTCTCGGTGTGAAAAGGGGCACTAAGAGCTTTGGGGGACCCCCCTCTTTTTGTTTGCACCGGGTGTGCTTGGTGGGTGAGGGGTGTCCGCATCTGTGAAGGGGGGCCGGCTGTAAAGTGGGCTTCTTGCCTGCTCCACATTTTTCGGCCATTTTCTTCCTTTGTTCTGTGTGTGTCTTCAGCAAGATTCAAAAGCAGGCAGACTTTTTAAGGGAATTCTCATGTTCCTTCTTCAGATTTTGGTTCTCTGAGAATTCCTCATAGGCTTTCCTCTTAGTTCATCTTGCCAAAGGTCGTACCTCTTGAGCTCATGTTCAATGATGTTCATAGGGAGGGCCCCAATTTTGAAATGTGTGACTAGTACATGAACTTGTGAAAAACATATCATTCTTGTTCTCCATGAAGATAGAAAGTTTCTTGAGGAAAGACAACCACCTAAAGCAGCTCCTCATCCTTTCTGTCCAGAATCTTCACAAGCATGTTAACCATGTTTTTGTTTCATTCTTCAATGATCAGGAAAATCTCTCAGCATGAATTTCACATCTTCTTACTTCACGTCCCTTTGTTTGAACGTTTTTTTTTTTAAACAATGGTCACATGTTACGCTATTAATACATTTAAGGCGATATTTTACGGCGATTCTCTAGGGACGTCGCATCTAATTTATTATCTCTTTAATACTTATCTTTTATTATCCTAGTTATCCGTCTACGCCGTCTTTTTAACCGTTATTCTCTTCAATCCTCTCGATTCATGAGCGCATACCAAGCGCGTACCAAGCGCGACAAAGCGCGTCACGGCCTACTTCCGGTTCTTAACAAACGCTTCTGGTTTATATAATAGTAGTACTATACTTTTTAATCGAGCGCTTTCTTACTCATCGGGTGCAGTATTTTTGGAAGCTTTATTTTTGACAATCTCCAGAAATCCTTTTAACAAAGGGGACTCTAACCCCCACCTTAGGGGGACTTTTAACCCCCACCCTAGGTTAAGCCGCGTCACCAGCCCACCTCTTGGATCGACATTTAGTTGGCCAGACCGACTAAATGTACGTCCGTTGCATACCTTACGTATCTATTTTCCTTTTTTCTGACATACGTACTTCTCAACAGTATGCACAATTTATCCCCTATTTATGAGGCGTTTTTCTCGACTATTCCACGAATGAAAAACGGGATTCCCACCAGCCTTGTCCTAAATATTAATTTTAAACAGCCCCTTACCGTCTCTTGTGCCTCCTCTTTTCCGATGGGGGTTCGTTCTTCAAACGGGCCGCGATCGACCGAAATGCCTCTCTCTTTCAAAGTAAGAGTAGCTGACGTCAGTAATTCTTGGCCTTCAGTCCACCGCGGTCCGAAAATTCAGAAATGAATCTCCCGGGTTTCTAAGGCACCAGAAAATGTTGGATCTAATCGATAAACATTCAATAACTTCGAATTAGAGGAAGCACACAGAGTCGGCCATGATGAGTTTTATCTAGCTTCAGCTGAAGGAGGGGGTCAGAGCAGCCAGCGGCAGGAGCGCGTCTATCCTCCAGCCTGACTAGTTTGAACTCCCTGAATCCCCCCAGCAGGTCGACTAGTTTTATTGACAAAGGTCATGTGACATAGGTACAGACTTTAGGCGGGAAACTGTGAACAAAGAAATGGGTCTGTCCTGGTAGATGACGCGCCCCCAACTCATAGGTGTCACGGACGGAAATTTCCGCTAGGTCATGCAAAATTCTATTCTAGTGACTAAACTAAATAAACCTATTGACTAATAAAAAGCATAAGAATACATTCCATACTCCACAAAACCCATAAACA
Organism: Stigmatopora argus; assembly: GCF_051989625.1. Lineage (NCBI taxonomy): Eukaryota > Metazoa > Chordata > Actinopteri > Syngnathiformes > Syngnathidae > Stigmatopora > Stigmatopora argus. Next base: position 3,577,521 of record NC_135399.1, read on the forward strand.
AGTTATATTTTTAAGTGTAAGTCCTTGAGAGCAATACCCAGAATTTAAAAGTAAAAATAACCACATTTTTTGTCATTTAAACACTTTTACACATTTAAACACTAACCCTACAATACGTATCTAAATAACACCGTTACTCTGTTGTTAATCAATGAATATATACAACACGTGCAAGGGATTCTAATGAAATTAGAAAATTATGACTAAAGCAGCGCTAGAGTTAGCGTCGCCACTATTTACATTTTGATGTGCCAACACGAAGCTCCCATTGGTCAATGGAACGCATTCGAGGTAATGATCCGAACCCAGACGTGCTCCCATTGGTCAGTGCAGCGGCACTAGAGTTAGTGTTGGCGCCACTTTGATGCGGCAAAGCATCGCTCCCCTTGGTCAATGTAGGAGCACTAGAGTGAGCGTCGGCGCTACTTTGATGTGCGATCACGAGGCTTTTATTGGTGCATTTGGGACTCAGCTCTGACCAGCGGGTTCCACATTTTAGCTTTCAGGTCAGCAGAGAGCCATATGTAGAAAGAGATATGACAGGCTCGCAAGCCATAGGTTCTCGACCTCTGTTATAGAGGTATATGCTATAAAACAGGGGTGCCCATTGCGTAGATCGCGATCTACTGGTAGATCGCCAAGGAACTATTGGTAGATTGCCAAGGAACTATTGGTAGATTGCCATGGTACTATTGGTAGATAACACAACAACAACATTTTGGTTGTTTTTATGTATGTGGGATTGGATTGGATAACTTTATTCATCTCTTATTCGGGAAATTTCATTGTGACAGTAGCAAGAAAAGGCATAGTTATAAGTTAGAGGGCATCGTATAGTTAGTCTTCTCTGTCGGTTTCCTTAGCTAGGCTCTTATGAATTTGGCATGTCTGCAGTAAGCCTTAGCATGAATCGAAAGTGGATTTTCACCCCTGTTCCTGTCGCTCCCATACATGTTGATGGAGTCTAATACGAGTTATATCATTACATAGTTGTTGAGCTTTGTCAGTGGCCTGTAAAAAAGGTAGATCGTAGAAGGTTAACTCCTTGAAAAGTAGAGCTTTGAGCAAAAAAGTTTGAACACCCCTCCTATAAAATATATCTTTGAGAAGGCCCCATGAGCATGTAGATGCCAGGGCAGGTGTTGATCTAGATATCAAGTTTGTTTTATTTCTCTTGTAATATGAACATTTTATATTTGACATGTCTGTTCTTTGTTTTGAATCTAAGCAAATTCCCCCGAAAATAGGATTTATACTCCAGTGTGTCTCTTTTATTTCCTTCTCCCTTTTATTTTACATTTTTTGTGTAGTGTGACTAGATTTTGTGAATACCGAAAAATACGTTAAGTACTCTACAATTACATTTTTCCATTGGTTGTTGCTGGCGACTTTCTCAATCTTCCAGTTAATTTTACATACTACTTGTGTGAAGATTTATCTATGCTGTTTTTAACAACTCCATATGATAAACCAAAAACAACAACTGACTTGTATAATAAATATATTAATATATATTGATAATATTAATAACATTGTATAATACATTCATTTTTGTTAACTTTTTCCAGAATGCTGAGGTGTCTGTTTTTGAGGTCAACATCCGCTTCATCGGGGGCCTGCTGGCAGCATACTACCTCTCTGGTCAAGAGGTTAGTACTTGTGTAGATAATGTGTATATTTAGGTTAAGTCGGGGTCGAACCTAGCTCCTGGATCTGCATGCGGCTCTTTAGGCTTGGCTTAGTGGCTCCCTTGTGCTTTTTCAAAAATGTTTGAAAACGGAGAAGAGAAGTATATTTTTGTTTTAATATGGTTTCTGTAGGAGGACAAACATGACAGAAACATTCTTAATGATTTCCAAAGATGTAAGAATGTACAGAATAAATATTGAATTTTAACATTTCTGTCAACAAAGATTTGCCTTATATTTATAGCCTGCACTGGCTCTTTCAATATTTTGGGTTGCCGACCCCTCAGTTAATTCTTTAGAGGTATAAGAGTTTATGAATATGGTCATATTTGGGATTTTAAAATCTCAAATTTATTGTGATTCATGATGTGGGAGTACAATGCAAAACCACCTGCCAAAGTTGCTTAAACTACACGATTATATTGTCATTTCCAATGGGCACAGTTTCACATTGCAAAACATGGTTTGAAGAAGTCTTTCCAGAGTGGCACTCATTAAACATGTCACACTACTCGAGACACTTGGCAGCTCTGTCCTGGAGACATCGGCCAAGACTATCAACGTTTGTCCACAAGGTTTCTGTCTGACAAACCCGGGCTACAATTGTGTAGTTTGAGCAGGTCCTAAGCAGTGTTGGGACCAAAGCCATTTCTTGCGTTATGCAACGAAACTACATTTTTCTATAACTTCTAACATAACATTTACATTTTTAACATCTTTTTAATCCATAACTGCGCTATAGTTACTGTATCAGCATTAGCCGCATTCCCAAATGAAACATTGTCCCCAAACCTCATTAGTCCCAATCTCTGAGACTGCTGGCAATGTTCAAGAGCACATCTGGACTGGCATGTAAGTCTATCTGCCATTTACAGACGTCTCCGGTGCTCTCTTGTTCCATCGTGTTCTCAGTTGGCAGCGTTCTTGTACAATCCTCTAGTCCATATGGCTCTTCTCACTCTAACATGAATATAGGTCGTCACACACACATCTCAGTTTAAACAAAACCATGCTGCAATGACAGTGTGGGTCACAGTAAGAATGGAGGCTTCCCTGCTGGGAATACAAACATAACTGGAGTTGCTGGAACCTACCCTATCCCAGCTTTTTTTTCAACCACTGTGCCACGGCACACTGGTGCGCCGTGAGCGATTGTCAGGTGTAAGAATTTACAAGGATTCATAAATTGTAATATTCTGAGAGAAAAATCTTAATGTTACGAGATTCAGATCAAACTACTATGAGATTAAAATTGAAATATGATGAACATTACATCATAGATTGTGCTATTACAAGATTCAAATCGTAAAATGTTGAAATGTAAGTGTATTTTGTTGCTCATTTTTATGTAACGTGAACGGGGAGACTTTTTATACCGGTGAATCGTAATATAACATAAACAAATTTAAATGAATTTGGATTACGATGCAGACACTCAAAAATAAATTTAATCTAACCTTACACTAAACTTAATTCTAATTTTGTTTTACATTTTTTACCTTTGTTCTCCCGGGGCAAACAGCCAACCCGGGTTGGCTGTTTGCCCCGCCTCCACTCTCACGTTCACTATCGATGGGCTATTTGCTTTTGTATTCCCTTCAAAATATTCCGAAAATAATGCACACAAATGTCCTCACAATAGGATAATGCACAACCACTTGCCAACGAGAAGTAGTATTGTATTAGCGATCGCTCTGCCAACGGAAGCTAACAGGCTAAGGGGAAAAAACAAACACTGAAAAAATGCAACGCTCTGCCCAGTGCTCGCAGAGACATTACAAAGAGGGAGTTGCGACCAGAGACATTACATGAGAGAGTTGCAAGGAGAGAGCCAGTGCCCCTGATGTTCTTATGAGCAGCCAACAAGAAGTAATATATACTACTCGTATTAGCGATCGCTCCGCCATTCACGCTGAGTGACGGAAAGAAACACTGAAAAAAATGCAACACTCCGCCTGGTGCTCGTAGATGTCTGTTATACACGAAAGAGATGCGGCAAAAAAGACAGTGCGCTAAAATCATAAACAGCCTCATGTCTTGGCCACCTGGCTTTCTCATATCTCAAAATTTTTCTCGTATCTAGAGATAATTATTTGTGCTTGTATGTCGAGTTACCACTGTATAGATTTAAATTAGAAGATTTTCAGACGGTGGTGTGCCTTGAGAATTTTTTTCAATGTAGAAAGTGTACCGCAGCTCAAAAAAAGTTGGGAAACACTGCCCTAGCCAATTATAGCCACCAGGCAGGGGAGCTGGAGAAGAAGTGGCAAAAAGGTGACAAATAATAGCAAATAAAAAGGCAACGGAAGCCAAACTGAGTTCGGTTGTACTTTATTTAGCCATTTTAGAATGTACTCACATCATCATCACCCACAAATCCATCAAAGTCCTCATTTTCTGTGTCCGAATTGAACAATTGTCCAAATGAGTCATCGAAAACGCCGGCTTCCCTCTCTTCGTTGTCATAGTCACTGTCATTGCCATGTGGCTCCACAGAAATGATGCCGGCTTTGGCAAAAGCTCGAACAACAGTGCAAGCAGGCACGTTCGTCCAAGCGGCCACAATCCATTCGTAAATAGTGGCGTAATTAGCCCGGGGCTGCCTGCCACCCTTCGTAAAGCTGTGTTCGCCACCTATCATCCATTGTTCCCATGCCGCTCGCAACATTTTCGTGACTTGGTTGTTAGGGCTATACCCAACATCTAAATAATCTTCAAGCAGAGAAGGCATCAAGAACGGATTGGTTTTTACTCCATCGGCCGATAGGAGTGGTAAAATGACGGGTCGCTTCCAAGATGGCCGCTGCTCGCTTGCTTTGTCTTTGTCTCGCCCCCGCTCCCTCCGAAGGGGGAGGGGGCGGATGGACAGACAATACATTCCATATTTCACATTTGTTTTTCACCGCTGCTGTGAGATGGGCACGCGCAAATCAATTCAGCATCTTCTTCTTGACTTGGCGAAGCTCGTTCTCCTGCTTCTTCCATTTGCCAACCATGGATTCGTTGATCTAAAATTCCCTCGCGGCTGCTCTATTCTCATGTTCGCCCTGTCTATTTTGGAGAAAATTTAAGACTTTTAAGTGCGCCTTATAGTCGTGAAAATTCAGTATATTAGATCTGGAACTTTAAAGCTCAACACTAAAAATCTAAATATTATGGTTGAAATTCAGGTCATGATGTTAATTCAATTTTTTGTCTCCTTTTTAGATGTTCAAGTTAAAGTCAGTACAGCTTGCTGAAAAGTTGCTCCCTGCCTTCAACACACCCACAGGGATCCCATGGGCCATGGTCAATCTGAAGAGGTGTGTAGTAATCATTTAGCTACTTCAAAGGTGCCACTTAAGATGTGCGCATTTTCCCCTACAGTGGTGTTGGTCGCAACTGGGGTTGGGCATCGGCTGGCAGTAGCATCCTGGCAGAGTTTGGGACACTGCACATGGAGTTTGTTCACCTAACCTACCTGACGGGAAACCCTGTCTACTATCAGAAGGTAACACCTTTCTCTGTAAGACTATTATTGCATTGTGCCTGCAGGGAACCCAGGGATACATTTGCCCCTTCATGACTGACAAATGTTGGTCTCTCAGTTATGATTTACAATCTTTTTATAAACGTGGTCAGGTCAGCGCATGATCATTTTCCATGCGGGCCCGGGGAAGCAGGCCAGGGGTGTCAAAGTGCAACATGTCTATTTTAAAGGAAATATGACAAAACATAGTGACTGTTCCCACAGGTCCCTAAAAAGTCTTAAAAAGTATTGAATTAAATTGAATTGAATGTTTTCATTGTCATTATACTTCTATAATGACAATAAAGGCATTCAATGAAATGTAATTCCATGTAATTAAGGTCTTGAATTTACTGAAAAGGTAGGTATTACATTTCTGGACAGTACATTTAATCCTGATCGGAATACACCACGACCCACCTTAAAATCCACTCACATTCACCCTTTCATGGTGATTATGAAAAGAATAGGTCCGTGACAGGTTGATCTAGCTGTCTCAGTTTCAATTTTACAAAGACCTTTACCCTGATGCTTTGGCTACGTGGCTCTCCATCTCATTATGGATGTCACTGTGCAGCTTGGAAATTATGGTTAGTCTTTGGAAGGCTTGATATCCTTAATAGCATCCTTCTGCTTCAGGATGGAGTATATTGTTAAAAAAAACACCTCGTATTGGCGAGCCAGCTCCGTCACGCGTACACCACTCATGGAAAAAAATGCAACGCTCCGCCCAGTGCTCATAGAGCTCTTTACACGAGGGAGATGCGGCGAGAAATCATAAGCAGCGTCTCGCGTCTCGGCCAGCTGTCTCGTATGCTCGTACCTCAAAATTTGTCTCGTATCTCAAGGTAAATATTTGCTCGGAATTTTACTCGTATCTCAAATTCCTCGTATGTCGGGGTACTTGTATGTGAAGGTATTGGTGTTCAGTGGTGTTGGTGGGTAATATTCTATCTGAAGGATGTTGTTGGGTGTCAGTTCTTTTTACGGAGTCTATAAAATAATCATTTAAAGTTGTAGCAATCTCCCTTGTATCTTGGATTATTCATCCTCACCGCTCATACCTGGGGGCAATTTAGAGTATCCAAACAGCCTACCATGCATGTTTTTGGAATTTGGGAGGAAACCGGAGTACCTGAAGAAAACCCACGCAGGCCCAAACATGCAAACTCCACACAGGTGGACTGACCTGGATTTGAAGCCAGGACCCCAGAGCTGTAAGGCCGACGCGCTAACCACACAAGGCGCCGGGCCTTTTGTAATGTATTAATCTCTAAATATAATCTATAAACATAAATACTTTAAATACCATATCCTCAGTGAAAATGGTTCCTCATCTTGATTTAAATAATACCGTATGTACTCGCATATAAGCCGCTCCCTTATTCACAATTTTAACCTGTATATTCAATGTTTTAGTAGGGAGTACAAATGTGTTACTTTGAAGGGAAAATAAAAATAAATAAATCTATCTTGATGAGAAACTGATGCTTTCTAACCACAGAAATTACAATCTTCTTACCAGAAGTTTAAGATGTTGTGGAAGCCATATTGCTTCTAATGTCAAAATATCTCAATTATTTCGATGGTTCATATTACGTAAATAGTTGCCACTTTTGAACGAGAAATAAAACGGAAAAAAATCAGTGGGACTTTGTTTTATTTCATAATCAAGGGTACTCGCGTCTGGCCAGGCAGAGCACGTTTAACTAGGTGAGACCGGGGCGCCCTCGGTAAGATGGCGGCACCCCGCCCTAGGTAAGATGGCCGCGCTCCGAGCGAGCAGTGGTGGGCACAAGTGAGTTTTTTTTCTTGAATTTCATCCATCGACGCCAAAATGAATTCAGTTTCGTGTTTTATCTTTTTATTTTTTCTCTATTTTGAAATAAATGACCGTATCTACCGCATTGTTTTACGTCATGGCCCCAGGGCATCATGACATTATAGTGTTATGGCGTTGTCAACTTGCAGTTTTGTGAATGTCAACTTTTTATTCGCATTTAAGACGTACCCTCGATTCAGTCATCATTTTTTCCAACAAAAGCAACTTATATGCAAGTAAATACAGTAATTATAAAAAGAAAACGGTTATTGAAAGATTTAGTCCATGTCCTCTTCGTCAGATTCAAGAGGCATTGATTGGATCATCGATGGAATCTTCAAGGGGTGCCGTAGGGGCAACAGGAGGAACTTCTTTCTGCGAGAGGTTTTCGCTACACAAGGAACATGGCGACCACTGTTTCTTTTCTTGTACAAATGTGCTTTTGTACAAGGACATGATACTGTCAAGACGAGTGCCAAATTCAATGACTCCGACCGACCATGTTGCATACCTGTCAACTTATAATTTTTTTTCCCATATTTCATACGTTTTTTTGATCATTTCAAATTGTGTCCGCTGTATAACAACCGTTGTACGTAATTTTTTTCAAGTACGTTTTTTGTAAAAAAAACGATAGTTTTACCCATTTTCGGCTCTAATCTGGATCATCTCGGTCACTGGTAGCAGACGAAAACGTTATCGCTGATTGCTAATAGTATTGTCATGCTTTAACCATGATATGCGCACACGCATTCCCCTTTCACCCATCCGCCTACTCACTTTATAAATATAGCGCGTCAGAAAGGCGTCCACTTTGGTGAAAATGTTTTACTTCTATGTGCGTCCTATGTGAGTAAATTGGATTGGATTGGATAACTTTATTCATCCTGTATTCGGGAAATTTCGTTGTCACAGTACCAAGAGGGTGAGGATGCAGAAATAGGAAAGGCATTTTAGACATAAATAGATAGGTAATAAGTAAGTTAATAAATAAATACATGAATAAATAAATAAGCGTGTCGCTGAAGTATATACAGTGGTACCTCCACATACGATCGTAATCCGTTCCGAGACTGAGATCGTATGACGAGGTTCTCGTAACTCGAGCGGACGTTTCCCATTGAAATGAATGGAAAACAAATTAATTCGTTCCAGCCCTCTGAAAAAACACCAAAAACAGGATATTTGATTGGAAAAAATGTTTTATTTATTCTAATTCCCCATCTATTAACAAAGTAACACATAACTAGTGGTTTAATAGAAATAAAATGTGTTTAATCTAACTAAAATTGGGCGAATTTCGCCGAGGGGCTTCTTTTTTTTTCCACACAACGCACTTGTAAACGGAACAAACATTCCACCCTCACGTTCGCTATCGATGGGCTGTTTGCTGTCGTACTAGACTGTATATATCGATGGGCTGTTTGCTGTTGTACTATTCCCTTCAAAATATTCCGAAAATGATGCACACAAATGTCCTCACAATTGGATAACGCACGACCACTTGCCAACGAGCAGCAGTCTTTTATCAGCGATCGCTCCGCTGCTCTTGGGAGCTCCGGGGGCGCTGGCTAGCGGCTCCCTTTTAGCTTGTAGCATCTGTGGTCGCATCCGCTTTGAACGGCGCCTATGATAGAGTTGCTACCGGGGATGCTATTGCGGGGAGTTGCGAGCCAGTGCCCCTGATGTTCTTATGAGCAGCGAAAGAAAAGTAATATAATACTCCTCGTATTAGATAAAAATAACAGGAAATGCAGCAGCTGAGCTTACCCACGTATTGATTGTGGGTAAAGTTTTATTCTGAGAAAGAGTGCCATTGCCTGTCGGTGTTGTGTTCACGAGTATACTTCATTACCCAGAAAGCCCTCTTTTTCCTGCGCATGCGCGTTGTGCGTTTCCTGGTCTGAATAACTCATCCGGTGCTCGTAGATATTGTTATACACGAAAGATATGCAAAAAAGGCAGTGCCATGGCCACCTGGCTTGGTCGCATCACGAAATTTTGATCGCATGACGGGCGAATTATTCGATCGAAATTTCCGTCGTAAGACGAGAATATTGTATGACGAGCGGTCGTATAACGAGGTACCACTGTGTATATATATACATACGTACGTACATGCATACTTACGGTAGGTCTTAACACTTAGCCTTTTTTTGTTAAAGAGCCTGACAGCTGATGGGAGGAAGGATCTGCGGAAGCGCTCCTTCCTGCAATGAGGGTGCCGCAGTCTATTGCTAAAAGAGCTTCGGAGGGACTCCACAGACTCGTGCAGGGGGTGGGAGGTGCTGTCTATGATGGACATCATCCTGGTCAGCATCCTCCGCTCTCCCACTTCCTCCAGAGTCCAAAGGACAGAGCTGGCCCTCCTGACCAGCTTATTCAGCCTGTTCCTGTCCCTCTCCATGCTCCCGCATCCCCAACAGAGCACTACATAAAACACTGTAGATGCCACCACAGTGTCGTAGAAAGTCCTCGGCAGTGTCCTGCACACTCCAAAGGACCGTAGACTCCTCAGTAGGTAGAGGCGGCTCTGGCCCCTTTTGTACAGGGCATCTATGTTCGTGGACCAATCTAGTTTGTTGTTGAGGTGAACACCCAGGTACTTAAAATTCTCCATGATTTCAATGTCTGTACCCTGGATGTTCACCTGAGTGGTCTGTTGAGGATTCCTCCCAAAATCGATGACCATTTCCTTTGTCTTACTGGTGTTGATGTAGAGGTGGTTTTGCCTACACCAGTCAACAAAGGCTGTGATGACTCCCCTGAACTCCAGGTCGTTCCCGTCCGTCACTCGTCCAACAATAGCGGTGTCGTCAGAGAACTTCTGGAGGTGGCAGGTGTCTGTATTATGTTTGAAGTCCGATGTGTAGAGGGAGAAGAGGAGTGGAGAGAGCACTGTGCCTTGTGGGGCCCCCGTGCTGCAAGCTACCACATCAGACGTACAGTCCTGGAGTCTCACATATTGTGGTCTGTCAGTGAGGAAGTCGATGATCCATGCAGCTAGGTGGTTCCTTACTCCAGCCTCTTCCAGTTTCCCTCTCAGTAGGACCGGCTGAATGGTGTTGAACGCACTGGAGAGGTCAAAAAACATCATTCTCAGCATGCTTCCCGTGTTCTCCAGGTGTGAAAGAGACCTGTGCATCAGGTAGGTGGTAGCATCTTCCACACCAATGCCTGGACGATAGGCGAATAGCAAAGGGTCCAGCTCTGCATTCATCAGGGGGCTGAGGTGATTGAGGATGATTCTCTCCAATGTCTTGATCAGGTGAGAGGTTAATGCTACCGGCCTGAAGTGGTTTGGCTCCCTGGGGTACGCAGTCTTAGGAACTGGGACCACACAGGAAGTTTTCCACAAGGTGGGGACCTTCTGTAGACTGAGGCTGAGGTTGAAAATATGCAGAATCACTTTACCAAGCTGATCCGCACACTCTCTCAGTAGTCTGGAGCTGAGGCCGTCTGGACCGGTAGCCTTCCTTGCCTCAATCTTCTTTAGCTGTTTTGTCACCCCATCGAGAGTAATGCAGAGACCGGTGGAAGAGGGGGAGGAAGAGGAGGAGGAGAACGAGGGGGAGAGTTACTTCTGCTCTAGGGGGCCAGGGGAGTGGGGGCAGGACTGAATCTGTTAAAGAACTGATTCAGTTCATTGGCCCACTCCCCGTCTCCGGGTCTCTCTCACTGTTGCCTCCATGGCCCGAAATGGTCCTCAAGCTCCTCCAGACCTCTTTGGTGTTGCCTCTCTGGAGTTGGTTCTCTAGCTTCCTCCTGTAGATGGTTCTCTCTCTTCAGCTCCTTCTGGACCATTTTCAGACTCTCTTTCTCCCCAGACCTAAAAGCCCTCTTCTTCTTGTTCAGGAGGGCCCTTAGATCACTGGTGACCCACAGCTTATTGTTGGATAAACATACAACACAGAATATGTGCTGCGATGAATTTGTACTTTTATAATCGCTTAATAAGGAGAATTGGAATCATTAAGGTGAGGAATTGGCCGTGGTTGACAGAGGTATCATTTTGTCATCAATCTCCTGGACCCATTGTTGCAAACTGCGTGCCATATTGAAGATCTGCAGATTTCTTAAAGGAGGACCACGTTCTTCATCCTCATCCTCGGCGTTGTCCACTGCCTGGGAGCGGATTAATTTGTATTTAGTTATTTTATTTGGGAAAAAAAGATTAGATATGAGTGAATTGACACACGAGCTCGGCTCCCGGAACGCAGTAAGCTCGTATCTCAAGGTATTACTGTACTAATTAAGTTCGTTTAAAAAAACTGCATGTAGCTTTATTGGATTCGGCGAGAATGGAACAGTTTTTGTTGTTATTGTGAACTACAGATCCACAAAAACGATGAGATATGATCTAGCTTAGTAATTGGCGGGGTGAGGGTCAATTCTCAAGTGTCCCAAACTTCAAGAAAGTGCATATCAAGATTTCTTCAGCCGTTACTTGTGTGGCTTTGTCCACCGAACAGCATATCATCAGTACTCCAGCACTTTTGCTACTGGATACGCTTAATTTGCTATAAAATGCTAACTGTTGCCTGGACCACACTCCTTCAAATTTCTCAAGCCACCTGGGTCAGGGAACATTTTGTAAGACGTTTATGTAATTGTGAGGAAGCACCATAATTTATTTCTGGCTAATTGTTTAAAATAAATAAAAACATTTTAAACATTGGTTACAAGGTACAGACGCTCCCCTACTTACGAACATTCAACTTACGAACAACGGTACATACGAACAAGTCTGCAAATTGTGTTTATGTCAAAAAATGTTCGCAAGTCCAATTTTGTATTTCGCGGCTTTTTCGGAGTAGTACTTCTTTCCGCCGCTAATACCGACGCCTGGCGCTGTGAGAGCTCAGCTCATCCAGCATCTACCTTCTTCTTCGTTGCAATGCGGAAGTGCGTGAATGTATCTCCAGTGTGCAAAGAACCTTTTTCATTTGTATCAATAATATCTCATGCATCCAATATTGAATATGGTTGGTAAAAAGCTAAAGGCTTCTATTGAGGGAGTTGCAAGGAAGAGGCAAGCCATTTCATTTGAAACGAGTGGCAATAATAACGAAGCTTGATGCGCGTGAGAGTGGTGAGCGTTTCACGGGCATTGAATCGTTCGACCGTCAGTACCATTTATAAACAGAAAGATCGAGCAGCAGGACCCAAATATTGAACGTTGCACAAAGTTTGCAAATCAATTGAATGATGCCATACAGTGCTACCGCATCATTTATGATGAAAACAAGAAGAAAACTGTGCAATCGTCATTAGGTCGCTTCTTTTGGCCAGTTTCTAATACATAAATCTCTCTCTCTCTCTACAGTACTGTACATATTCTCTCCATTTTATTAATTTTGTTTTTTTTCAGTACAAACCAATGCGTGTTACTTATACAAGCCTTAAACATACAAATGCACTTATATAAACCTTCAATATACTTATATCAGCCTTAAACATAAATTATAATACAAAATATAGCACTGAATCAACTTACAAACAAATTCAACTTATGAACAATCGCTCGGAACCAATTGCGTTCGTAAGTAGGGGAGCGTCTGTACTGCGAAAAGTGGTATTGAAAGTGCTTGAATTTAGCCATAAAAAGGTGCACAAACTTTTATTAGCCAGCGCTTTAGTGTCATGTGGCATTATCAAGCAATATAGACAGGGGAAACTGGGGAAACATCTAACCATGGGAATTAATGATTCTTTAATTTTTTACCTTTGCAATTAAACAATCAATAGTGTTTTATTATTTTTGATGGATTTATGACTGGAAAGAATATTAAAAGGCTCCATTAAATAGTGCCATTCTTTTTTTTCACGAACAGGGCAGTTTAACTTTGGAAGAATTTTCTCTATTAAAATTGTTTTCCTATGTAGAAATTTTATCCAGAAACTATCATTTTAAATGGTTTGAGGTGATGGAAGTGGTCAGTTAATTTGTCTTTATCTTTTATTTCTTACTTTTACTCTATTCTTAGTGTCTGTAACAAAATATCAAGATTTCAAAGACACCTAGTATACTTTCATTAAGAATAAATAATAAATGCAATTTAAATGTTTCAAATGAATTCTCAATAAACATTATGTACAAATGAACAAAATGAATAAATAAGAAAGAAAATTAGACTAAGCTCTACAATGATACAACATTTGGAATGTAATGTACAATGTCTTAATTTATTTGCAGGTGATGCACATCAGAAAGTTGTTAGCCAAAATGGACCGACCTAACGGGCTCTACCCAAACTACTTGAACCCCCGTACAGGTCGCTGGGGCCAACGTGAGTAACACTTTCTTTGGTGTAGTATTGGAATGTTCTGCTTTTGAAAAATAAGTGTCTGTGGATGTTAAACAAGTGCAAAAGTTGATATTAAGCAGGCGTGTCAAATGTATGCCCCGAGGGCCAGAAGCAACCCGCTAGTGTCCAATCTGGCCCGCGGAGTTGTTCTGACTGGCAGGCACTTGGAAGCTCATTCATACTGTACATACAGAATCCGATGCTTTTATTTTCTTTTACATGGCTGCTGTGAAACCAGAATTTGTATCTTCAGCTGTGCGATAAAACTATAATGATAATTATTGTGAAATACTTTTGTAATAATAAAAACTTTTGATAAAAAAATCTATAATTTTAAACTGCCACACGACCACTACAGAGAACGGGGGGCTGTTACGGCATGAACGCTAGTTCCAGACCATTGCTCACGAGAAGAAGAGGATGACAAGGAAATGTGTATTTTGCTTGGTTAGCGATAAGGACTAACACGGAGGACAATAACATGGCCAAAATGAGCGATTATGAGATGCAGGACAAGACAAAGCATATCCACTAAAAGGTCAGAATTCTCCGTCATGCCTCTTAAATACCTGTGCCCAAAAAGTACCCTTATTAAAAATGTCCTTAACCCACTGTCCTAATTTGAGCAGTCTGTAATATTTTTCTTACTTGATATCAAGGTGTTTCCCCATTTTATGTAAATGTTCTGAAAACATTGCAAAAATCTAAAACTTATTATATTGGGTTAAAATGGGTTAAGTTCAACCCATTTTTTTTGTAAATGGCCATATGTGAACTAAATTTACACTGTTTCTTTTTGCGAGGCTAAAAATAGTCTGTTTGCCAATGTCTTCAGTTGATTATTTTATTTATTTCATATTGCACAGCAGCAACTTCTGGTTTGAAGGCAAATTTAAAAATAAAGATGCCAGGCAAAATTTCTGCAGGTTTTATTCTTTACTTTTGCATGGCACCACAACAACAAAAATACTTAATATTTCATATTCTCTTTTTTATAAAGTAAGGTAATGTAGTTACTTTCATGTTTGAATGAGGAAAGTATTATTTACTTATTCACAGAAGTTTGAAGTTTCAAATTTGAAATGAAAAATGCGATAGTTATTGTGATAATTATTAGACTGATGTTTTTTTTGTCATGTCGTCCAGCTCTACTTTAGACAATTGTTCTTTGCTCAGATTTTGTTTTACTTTGTTTTGAACTGTAATGCAATTAAATGCATTTTTCTGAAGTTTACCATTTCATTAATTCATCCACTAACATCTTTTCAATTAAAAAAACATATTTTTTTAGATAGACAAATGTGATTAGTAAAGATTCTTAAATTACAAATCTTATAAATTATTTATTTTTTAAATAAAGTCCCACTCCTAATAGAGGCTGTATCATATCGTATTGTGACAGTGTAATTCTGTTGTAATGAATTTTGAAATATTGCAATAGTAAGGCTGCAGTGGGCCTGTCGCGATAACAAATTTTTGTGGTGATATATTGTCTCAAAACTTTTTTTTCATTCATTTTCTGAACCGCTTTATCCTCATTAGGGTCCCGGGGGGTACTAGAGCCTATCCGACCTGACTCCGGGCCAGAGGCAGGGGGACACCCTGAATCGGTGGCCAGCCGATCGCAGGGCACAAGGACACGGACAACCATGCGCACTCCCACTCCTACCTAGGCGCAATTTAGAGTCGTCGCATAACTTATTGTTGTTAAAGCCAGCTACAAATCCAATTACGGAGAGTATTTTTTGCTGTTTGCAGATCACACCTCTGTTGGCGGCCTTGGGGACAGCTTTTACGAGTACTTGCTAAAGGCTTGGCTCATGTCAGACAGAACTGACACAGAAGCACGCAAGACATACGATGACGCCATTGAGGTAAAACTCATGCCACGTTCACATCTGCAAAGAGATTCTCACCTGATTTGATTATTGTGGAAAGTTATCACAAAGTAACTTCGCCACATGATTAACTCATTTGGTACCCGTACCATATTTATACATCTTTTACCTCCTAAACCATATCAGGCACTATTCAGTTTGAGGTTTTGTTTCACAAAAGCACATTTTCCCTGAAGAGCACCTAAAATTCGGAAGATGGCATTGTTTCAACGCTGAATACTAAAGAGTTATTTTTGTTTTCCTGGCAAAAGAAAAGAATGTTCTTTAATTTGGAAGTTTTAGTGTCGATACCTAATAGTTGATCAAATACACAAGTCAGTCAAAATCCTCCAATGCGGCATTGAATGAGTTAAGTCTTTAGTACAAAGTTTAATATTAACATTTGCTCTTTGAATTTTGTTTGGAAGGCAATGGATGGAGTTTGCTAACTTGATAAAAGCAGCAAGAGTTAAAAGTTTGAGAAAAACATCGATAGACTAGAGCTGTAAATCATTACATTACAGAGCTGCCAACCTCCATCGACCCCATTTTAGGAGTACCTTTGTCCCATTTCCGGAGTTTTTCCGGAGTGAATGCGATTCACTAAAAATCGATACAAATTGTAGAAAAAATTTAAAAAAATAACGTAGGACAATTAAAATAAAACATTTATTATCACGTTTTTACATGAATTGAAATATTTTTAAATAAAACATTTATTATCACGTTTTTATATTAATTGAAATATTTTGTTTTTGCCAACGATTGAAAAAGTACAGCATACTGAAAATAAGTTTTTCCTTGTGCTTGGGTCCTTCGTGCGTTTTACAGTCAGTAATTCCACCATGTGTCACGATGAAGTCGCACATGCATGTTGTGCAATGTGCAAATGTCGGCCCTTTTGGGGACGGCTTCAACATGGGATAATTCGTCGAATACGAACCAATAAACTTCTGCGAGTTTCTGGGTTTCTTCTTAGAAGTTTCAACCAAATTGCCATCCATTTTGCGCTTAACCCGACCAGGCATATTGATAAGACTTACCAGTGCTGTGTACGCCTACTTTCTTTAGAACAACCCCACAACTAATAGAATTTGTTTCAAAACAAAAGACTTTCCGAATCGATTGGCACGCTGAAGTCGTACAAGATGAATCATTTGTCAGAACTAGTAACTCGGATGATTCACAATGCACTCATGTTACCGAATTAATCGTGTTTACAGTGCAGTTTAATCAAATGCGGAAGCCGTACCACTTGAATGAATTTCGAGGCATTTAAATTGGAAATTTGGTACTTTTCCAAAATGGTTGCTTCAAAAAATATTTAAGTGACAATTTTTGGGGATTTCCGGAGTTTAGGGAGGTTGTCCGGAGTCCCGCTGTTTACGTTGCTTGTCCGGGTAACCTCCGGAAATTCTGGAAAAGTTGGCAGCTCTGACTTTATCATTCTAAGATCTGTTTATGCCAGTTCTGTGCCTGTTTTTTTTGCATGAGACAGTCATAATATTAGAAAGTTCTCAGTGTAGAATTGCAAAGAAATTCCAAATGCCTGCCTTCTGCAGGCTATTGAACGTCACTTGATACGGAAGTCCAACGGTGGCCTAACCTTTATTGGTGAATGGAAAAACGGCCATCTAGAGAGAAAGATGGGCCACCTGGCGTGCTTTGCTGGTGGCATGTTCGCACTTGGTGCAGATGGCTCGCCCGATGACAAAGCAGGCCACTGGCTACAGTTGGGCGCAGAGATTGCACACACCTGCCACGAATCTTACGATAGGACAGGTGAGTGATGCCCAGAGGGTTTGAAATATGCAAGAGTCCGTTTGCAATGCATTTTAAGGCAACTGTGGCTAGGAGTAGAAATACTTGAAATATTGTGAAAGATGTTGCTGACCAGCAACCGTTTTTACATTTTATTTCTTTTCTATTTGCAGAGAAGTTAGAACACAACACCCTTCTCGTCCAGCTAGTAAAGATATTTGCATGTTTTAATAGCTCAAATGTGTTGTTTCCAATCGTAAAAATTAAACGGTCAAAAATAGAGAATAGTTCAATAGTGCGTGTATACTATGTGAATTGAGATTAGTCTAAATGTAGATTAATATTGTGTGCAAATATTAAGCTTAAAGTTTTGTATTTTTTTTAAACAAGCATGCCATTTTTTCAATTACTGTCAAAGGTGATTTAATTTGTCTGTAAATGCATTTTTTACTTTTTCAGTACCATTTTCAAGAAAATCAAACTATTAATACCGAGTTGCAATGTGCATAACAACAATATATTTGTTGAACTTAGACATTCACAAGGAACATGTTTTCCCTATCCAGTGGTGAAGCTGGGCCCTGAAGCATTCAAGTTCGATAGCGGCCTAGAAGCGGTGGCCGTGCGGCAGAATGAAAAGTACTACATCCTGCGGCCCGAAGTTATCGAGACCTACTGGTACATGTGGAGGTTCACACATGACCCCAAGTACCGCCAGTGGGGCTGGGAAGCCGCACAGGTATCATGCATTTTAAAAACCAATGACTATAGCTCTGTATTCTGTTAATGGTCTGTGATCATTATTATGTAATAAGAAAGTGGTTAAACAGTAATTATTTTCTTAATCAATTGATACATTTTACACTATACTACTCGCAATGTACATATGAAAAAAGCATATGGAAACAGTATGGAATGTTTATATTTATAATGTGTAAGGCATCCTTTACAATACTGCCTATGCCCCTGGTCCCCCTTCTAATGAAGCAAATCCATCCTGCACTGCTCCTTACAGGCCATTGACAAGTACTGCAGGGTGAGTGGCGGCTTCTCAGGCATAAAGGACGTGTACTCGTCTAACCCGACATATGACGATGTGCAGCAGAGCTTCTTTCTGGCAGAGACACTCAAGTAAGCTCTAAGGCTTGTTGTGAGCTTGCCAAATGTGTTGTGTAACCTCATCCATGTTTTAATGTTTGGGATACAAAGACAACAGAACATAATTAAACCCAAGCAGTAGAAAACCAAATACAGTAATACCTTGACATACGAGTGTCCCAACATATGAGAAATTTGAGAAATGAGGAAAATTCATAGCAAATTTTTGCCTTGAGATACGAGCATACGAGATGGTTCCCGATGCGGCTGTCCGGGTGGCCGTGTATGTGAGAGGCTTCTTATGAGAACAACATTGCTCTGTCTTTCTCGCCGCATCTCCCTCATGTAAAGATATCTACGCGCACCGGGCCGTATAGGTTGCATTTTTTTACTGGAGATAGCGTAACCGAGTCGCTGAACTGCGAAAAAGCCAGCAGAATCTACATGGATTTGAAAGCAAAGCAAGAATCTGAAAAATACACCAGCGGTACCTTTCAAAGCGAGCCATGGCTGGTTCGGCAATTTTAACAAACAAATTGGAATACACTCTGTTCCGAGGCATAAAGAAGCTGCAAGTTCCGACTCGAAAGCCGAGGTGGAATACATTAGCATCTTTGCCTCGGTTATCGCACAAGAAGGTTTAGATTTAGTGTAACGTAAGATTAAAACTTATTTTTAAGTGTGTGTGTGTAGTAATCTAAGTTCATTTAAGTGAAATTTAAAGTTTATTTTATGTTACGCGTTGCCGTCAGTCAAGTCTCTCTCCTGTCCTTTCTCTCTCGTCCGCGAATTCCGCGGTAAGACGGTACCGTCTGTCTGTATTGAGTAGAGTTAAGATCGGGCCGAAAAAATCCGGCCCGACCCGACCGGACTCGCAGGTATTAATTTTCGGCCCGGCGCGAGCAATTAACTTGATTTGCATGCCCGAGCCCGAAGCAAACCCGAAATTTCATATTTTATTTGTAAGGATTAGGGACTCCCGACCAGAGTCGGGAGGAGAAGGTGTGATTAATGATAACAAATTAAAGCCTGTCTTGTAACGAAATCTAAGTTAAACATGACTATATAAACATTTACATCTTTTATATGACGATATAGATGTTTGACAATCAACACTTTTGCCAGCTATTTAAATGCCTGCTTAGCGTCGAGGTGCCGTTCTTTTTGCTCGCATATATAAGCAAAGCGCCACATTGACTACATTCAGCGAAGTCTACACCTTTCTCTAGCATATTCAATAATCAATTTGAACCTTTTCTTCAACTCAGTCTTACCAGTTGTCATGTCTTTGGCGACGTCGTGGCGAAGAAATGTGGAGTGGACCAGAGTGCAGGGAAACAAGCAATGGACGATGGAATGAGTGCTCAAACAAAACGTTAATAACTTAAACAGGAGGCAAAGAAAGTAAAAAGACGTGAAATATCAATCTCAACAGAGAAAACACAAGGGGACTTGGAAACATGGAACGAGGAGACGTGGAAACAATGTAGCATAAATCAGACGGTCCGACAAATAACAAACAATCCGTGAGGTTACATAGACAAGACCAGAACTATTTATCAATGACGTCCAGCTGTGCGAGAGGAAAGGGTAAGCGACAAGGGACGAACAAGGGTAACCTAACACCAGTGTATGTTTGTCTTTTCAGTTCTCCTGCCTTTAGTTTATCCTTAACTTCTTGCTCCTCCATATTGGAAATACCAGGTCAAAACATATGCCGTCTTGCGTAGGGTAAGATTAATAAGAAGGCGGCGTTCACGTGACGTCCGCAGAGCATGCTCGGGCTCTGCGGCTCCTGTTACATAGCAATTACATTACAGCGCCTTCTCGGTTTTATCCAAGTTATTGTATTCCTTAGTTTAGTATCCACACATTGTTTGTGTACATTTTTATAAGCTTTTTTTTTTTTTAAAGTCAGCAAGAGAGACGACATCTTTTTAGTATACAGACGCTCCCCTACTTACGAACGAGTTACGTTCCGAGCGATTGTTCGTAAGGTTAATTTGTTAGTAAGTTGCTTCAGTGCTATATTTTGTAGTATAATTTATGTTTAAGGCAGGGTTGGGCAAACTTTTTGGCCCGGGGGCCACATTGACTTTAAAAATTTGACAGGCGGGCCGGGTCAGCACAAGATACGATACATATAAAAAACTGCATCCGTTAACAGTACATATGAAACATAAACAGAAAAAAAGGATTAAAGTATGATACTCATCACTCATGCGGGATTTATGGGGTGCTTTCTTGGTTTTCATCAGACTAAAGGTCTGTTCACACACATATGTAGAGCCAAATAACACCAGAATCCTCTGTGCCATCTTCTGGATGTTTGGAAATTTGGCTGCACTTAATGAAGCCTAAAACTCAGAGACTTTCAGGGAGTTGAACTTTTCACATTGGAGATCAATCAGTTCCAACTGCAACTCCTGTGGAAGCGTTTCCGGGTCTTGTGAGAAAGGACATGACACCAGCTGTCAATTTTTCCAAAATCACAAAACCGACGGCAGAATTGCTCATGCAGGTCATCCAATGATTTCCTGTATTTTGACCGCATTAAAAAAATAAAAAATAAAACAAATTATAAGAATTTGGACAACGTCGGCGGGCCGGATTAAAAGGTCTAACGGGCCGTATATGGCCCGTGGGCCGTAGTTTGCCCATGTCTGGTTTAAGGCCTATATAAGTATATTGAAGGTTTATATAAGTAAGTTTAAGGCTTCTATAAGTAACACACAGTATGTACATGTATGTAATAAGATAAATAAAATGAAGTTTAACTTACTTTTGGAAGATCTACTCGATGCTTAAGGAGGTGATGGAGGAGGAGGAGGAGGAAGAGGAGGATTTTATATCATGAGAGGGTCTTCGTCGTCGCTGGAATGGGTTTCAAAAGTTACTTCCTCCTCCGTAACTTCAATGTAGGAAGAAGTTGAGGGTCGAGGAGAAGATGAGGGTTGATGAGTAATTACTAGAAACTGGCCGAAAGAAGCGATCTAACGACGATTGCACAGTTTTCTTCTTTTTTTCATCATAAATGATGAGGTAGCACTGTATGGCATCATTCAATTGATTTGCAACCTTTGTGCAACGTTCAATATTTGGGTCTTGCTGCTCGAAGAGTGCGATGGCTTTATCTATGAGCGAATTTCTTCATGAGGACAGGCGTTTCTTCCTCCTTGTCCTCGACACGTTGCAGAGCCTCCTCGCTCTCACAGCGCCAAGCGTCGGTATTAGCGGCGGAAAGAAGCACTACTCGGGGAAAAAGGCGTGCAATACAAAATCTAACTTACGAACTTACAGCATCTCTTTCCGAACATTTTTCGACATATGCCATATTCGCAGACATGTTCGTATGTACCGTTGTTCGCAACTCGAATGTTCGTAAGTAGGGGAGCGTCTGTACCTTTTTTTTTCAGCGAGAGAGAAGCTCGGGCCAACCCGAACCCAAAGTAAAGATTGACATTTTGGGCCCAACCCGACCCAAGCATGATGTTTCCACCCCCATGTTTCACAGTGGGTATGGTGTTCTTCGGATGCAATTCAGTATTCTTTCTCCTCCAAACACGGGAACCCGTGTTTCTACCAAAAAGTTATATTTTGGTTTCATCTGACCATAACATATTCTCCCAGTCTTCAGTCTGGATCATCCAAATGCCCACTAGCGAACCGCAGACGGGCCTGGGTCTGGATATATACTGGCTTCAGGGGACACTTCTGGCAGTGCATGATTTTAGTCCCTGGTGGCGCATTGTGTTACTAATAGTAGCCTTTGTTACTGTGGTCACAGCTCTCTGTAGGTCATTCACTAGGTCCCCCCGTGTGGTTCTGGGATTTTTGCTCACTGTTCTTGTTATCATTTTGGCGCCACGGGGTGAGATATTGCATGGAGCCCCAGATCGAGGGAGATTATCAGTGGGTAGGTGACCAAATACTTATTTTCCAGTCTAATTTGGAAATAAATTCTTAAAAAATCATGGTGATTTTCATTTTTTTTCCTCCACATTCTGGCTCCAAAAGGACCGACATTTGGACATTGCACAACATGCAAGTGCGGGTAAAGGACCACTTGAAAAACATATGTTAATGTTGTGGAAATATGAATTTGCCAATAAATCAACAACAAATTATACTTTCTTCACTTTTTATACTTTTTATAATTTTCATAATGCTGTACTTTTTCAATAGTTTGCGAAAACACAATATTTCAACTAATGTAAAAACATGATAATAACAGTTTGATATAAATTGTCCTATATATTTTTTTAATTTTATATCGATTTTGCGCGAATCGCATTCACTCCTGATGAAAAAAATAAAACTCCGGAAATGGGGTCGACGGTGGTTGGCAGCTCTCCGTTTTGTCTTTAATGCCTTGACATATGCGTGCCCCGACATACGAGGAATTTGAGATATGAGTACAATTCTGAGCAAATATTTGCCTTGAGATACGAGACAGTTTTTTAGATACGGCATACGAGACAGCCAGGTGACTGAGACGCGAGAGGCTGCCAATGGGAACAACAAGGCACTGTCTTTCTCGCCACAACTCCCTCGTGTAAAGATACCTTCAAACAATGGGTCGAGCGTTGCGGGTGCTCATTAGCGAGGAGGAGGTGGAAGAGGGGACCGCCTCGCTACAAAAGAAATCAAAGACATGTTAGCGAAGTGGCAAGAGTTTTCTGATTTTATGGATTGTGTGCATTGTACTGATTGTCTCATTTTAGTATTCAACATCATAACCACTAGATAATTTAGTTACTCTGTTAGTAGATGGCGAATTAGAACAAATAAAAAAGTTTTTTCATTCCAATATCCTATTTTTGGTGGGGGGGGTTTTTATGGTGGGAACGAATTCATTTGTATTTGGTAGTTTTCTGTGGGAAAAGATTTGAGATACAAGTAAATTGATATACGAGCTCGGTACCGGAATACATTATGCTCATATCTCAAGGTATTACTGTATGTGTATATATGTACAGTTGTGGTCAAAAGTCTACATACACTTGTGAAGAATATAATGTCATGGCTCTCGAGTTTCCAGTTATTTCTACAACGCTGATTTTTCTCTGATAGAGTGATTGGAACAGATACTTCTCTGTCACAAAAAAACATTAATGAAGTTTGGGTCTTTTATGACTTTATTATGGGTGAACAGAAAAAAGTGATCAAATCTCCTGGGTCAAAAATATACATACAGCAACACGAATTAGCAATTTTGGTGACTTAGAAAGTCTCGGAATGCGATAAGGTCGTATTTCAAAGTATGTGTAATTTTTAACGGCTTTCGGGGACAGTATTGTGTACCTTAGAACAGTTGGAATGAATTACCCCGTTTAAATGTAAAATGTATCTCTTCTTACCAAAAATCCAACTTGCAAAACTACTTGTGGAATTAATTTCATAAGGAGAAGTACAACTCTATTTGCTAGCTATATAAGGTGCAGCCCCATTGAAATTTCAGACATGAAAAAAAAGGATAATTTTCACAGATTTTCCTTTATAAATCATTGATTGATTGGATCAGCAATTTCAGTTAAATATATCATATTCCAGACAAACAGTGATATTTGAGAAGTGAAATGAAGCTTATAGGATTTACAGAAAGTGCAACAATTACTTAAACAAAAGTAAGCAGGTGCATAAATGTGGGCTACCATTCTTCTTTAAAAAAACATCTCCAATTTAGTCAGCTTTGATGGTTTCTGAGCATGGACAGCCCGCTTTAAATCACACCACATATTTTCAGGTCTGTGGACTGAGATGGTCATTCCAGAACGTTGTGCTTGTTTCCATTTCCTCACTGTTTCTCACAGTGGAAACTGACAGCTGAAATCCCTGAGCTGGCTTTTTGTATCCTTCCCCTAACCCAGGAGTCGGGGAACCTTTTTGACGAGGAGAGCCATAAACAATTCATATTTTCAAACATTATTCCTTGAGAGCCATATTCAGAATTTAAAAGTAAAAATACGTGTGCATTTATTAATCCTTTCACCACTTTGAAAGTAAAAAAAAGTCTGAATTCTTTTGAGAACATTTTTTCACTGTTGCTAATCAATGAGTATCAACGAGAGTATGCATGTAGAAGAGTCTAATGAAGAAAGAAATGATTAAAAAGGCGCTAGAGATTGGTGTGTTCGGGATGCAGGTCTCTCACCAGCGGTTCCCATATTTTACCACACAGGTTAGCGGAGAGCCATATACACCCATCAAATGAGCCAAATATGGCTCCCAAGCCATAGGTTCCCTACCCCTGCCCTAACCCATAATGTTGAACAATCTTTATTTTCAGGTCATTTGACTGTTGTTTTGAGGCTCTCCAAAGATGCAAAGAAGAGAACAACTTGCACCTGGCCACCTTAAATACCCTTTCTCATGATTTACTTCACCTGTCTATGTAGGTCAAGGGTCAATGAGCTTACCAAACAAACTGTGTTCCAATAATTAGTGCTAAAGATATTCCAATCAATAAAACAACAAGGGTGCCTACATTTATGTTCCTGCCTACTTTTATTTAATTATTGCACTTTCTGTAAATCCTATAAACTTCATTTCACTTCTAAAATATCAGTTTGTCTGCGAGATGATATATTTAACTAAAATTGCTGATCCGAACAACCAATGATTTATAAAGGAAAATCTTAAAATGATCAGGGGTGGTGCCCAAACCTTTTCATAGGACTGTATCTCTTGCATCATTAAATAATCTGCCCATGGTATGAATAAAAAAAACACTTAATTATTTTTTGTATAATATTTTGCACTGCAACATGATTCATAATAATACTAAACAAATAATACGTGTTTCTTCCCCTGCCAAGTACCTTGTGACTAATGGTGACAAGTTTAATGATGACTGACATTTGCTGTATATTGGTTTACTCTTATAAATCCACGCTTCTGTTTTTTCCCCCCATAATCAGGTATTTGTACTTGCTGTTCTCCAGCGACGACTTGATGCCATTGGAAAATTGGGTTTTCAACACAGAAGCCCATCCGCTTCCTGTACTCCACTTGGGCAACATCACGCTCCCAGGCAGTGAGCCAGCGAAGCACTGAATAAGATCCAAAAACACTGGACTGACTTTTATCAGGTTCTTCAGGCAGGGACCAGATCGGAGCTGAGAGGACTCCCTTAAAACTTTGTTTCTCTGGAGTGGACCATTCGGTGTTCATGTGACCAAACTCTATATATTTCTCTTTAATGAGGACGCACCAGATGAATGGAAACCTCTTTTTGCGCCATGAACTAGGGGGCCATTGGTTTTTTTTCTTCTTTCAAGGTATGGATTCTACTGAGTGGACGACGTTTGACTTGCTTCATAATTGCTCTATCTTGAAATATCACTTGCCTCCAACAAAACTCTGCTGCTACACTATGATTGGAAGCTGCTTTTTTTATTCTTACCTCCTTTTTTTATTTTACGTCTGCTTCTCTGTCCTACGTGTGCTTCATTGTACAATCTTTTTTTGAGGAAGAACAGAATCTTTATCCGACTCAATGGCTGTGGCCTTCATGTTTTTTTTAAAAAAAATTATTAACTTCACACTATTATTGGCGTTCTGAAATGAAGTAAATCTAATTTTGTCCTGTGGTCTGTTTTCCTGTCTTTTCCTGAATCTTGTATTAAATTGCTTAAGTTTGCTTGTTCATAGCTTAACTGTACCTCCATTGTCCTATCTTTTTCTCGCCGTTTACATTTCTTTCACCCATCCCATTACAATAAGCCAAAAACATTGGAGTGACAAGCTCCCCTAATCAACATTTCTCATGTCTAATTTTCACAGTGACAACAATCACAATATCATAATTTTCTCGTTTTTCTTCGTTTTCCGATAAATGATGATGATATTGTTCTTTCTCGGTTGATGGGTACCTTTGGTAAAATGATAAGACAAGTTTCAAAATCAGTCATTTAAAAAGTCTGACTCAATTCTTGTCGTGAGATGAGTATTGAATTGCACTTCACCATTGCTTTTTTTTTTACTTTTAACTACGCCTTATCGTCAAAAGTAACACAGTTGTGCCGTTATAATTTTCTTTTGCGTTTTGACCATTTTTTTTTTTTTTTTGCTAAAACATTTCAAACCGTGATGTGAAACGGATTTAACACCGGATTTAAATGACAAAGTTGTCAGAATTATAGTTTTTTGAATGTGACTTTTTTAAAATGGATAATTTATTTCGCTGTACTGACTCTTTATAAAAAGAATGATTTTAAAAAAAAAACTGAAAAACATTGTCACTTTTCAATTTAAAGCATGTAATGGCTGGTGTTCCGAGGTTTTAGTTTATCTGAAAGACTTTATACAAAAAAAATTAAAAAAGCATTTGGATGAGGTTTTTCCGACAGGGACGGACGCACGCACGCAATGATTTATACGATTGGCATCATATTGTAAAAGTACAGTGGTTCAATAATTATTATATAAGGTAAACTATTTTACGCTTTTAAGTTGTGCATCAGTTTGGGCCAGGCCAGCTATACGCATTTCCTATTTAGATAATGTCACTGTTCTCCCTCTTAAATTTATCAAATTCCATCAACTGTGAGTGGAGTGAGCCATCCCTTGAGATATTATGTGTATTTTTACATAACTACAAATAAAAGCTATGTGTAAATATGTAAAATTCTGACACAAAATTCAATAAAGTTGTTGCTACAACTGACACTGACCTTGATTTATTTTCATGATATGATGTTGGTTTTGGTAAATCATCTTTTGCATTTTATCTTGTCTTACAAAGTTACATGCACTGACTATAAATTAAAGCTAAATTAGCTTGTTCAGTGCATTTCACATTTGATCTTTAATAGGATTTGATTTCTGTAAAATCAAAAGCACAAAATTTGGTTTTCATGATATGATTATTAATTAAATATTAATAGTATTAATAATATTTGATAGTGTTAGGCAATGTTCCCTCTAATTTTTCGTTGGTCTGAGCAGAAAGTCAACCTCCCTGAGCGCACTGAGTACCAGTGTGAGCGACATCATCGGTACTCGGATGATTCGCCTAAAGACGTTTCGCCGACGGACGTTTGACAGACGGGCAGGTCGCCGAATGAACGTTCGGCGGAACGTCCATTCGGCGACCTGTCCATTTTTCATGTAAAACATGCTGTAAAACACGAAAAACATAAGTGGACAGAGCTACTGCCACTTGCTGCCGCTTAAACGGCGCCATCATGGGGAAAGGGGTAAAAAAAAAAAAATCCGATTTTTTTTTTTTTTTTACTGCGCGCCATATGATTGCTGCTGCGCAGCGAGGACGAGAGTAGTGCGCAATTGCACACGCGCGCAGCTTAGAGGGAACACTGGTGTTAGGTTTATCATTATTATAAATGTGTATCAATATTATATATGTGCTTGCAACGAAGAGTTATTGACATTAATACAAAGGGCATTTTAATACATCTCTTGCAAAAGTAATGACTGTGGTTCGCATCAAGAGGACTGTGAATTGCTTTGGGCATCAAGATGGTTCACATCGAAATGTGGATTGTTTTGGAAAGCATGAAGATGGTACACAACAAGCGCTCTCGGGAACTGTGGATTATTTGGGGAAGCATCAGCTTCTGAAGATGGTTTCACAACAAGCGCTCTTGGGTTCTGTGGATTGTTTTGGGAAGCATCAGCATCTCAGGATGGTTCACATCAAAACTCTCTTGGGAAGATTCGACAGACCTACAATTGTTTTGAGAACTGAGATAAATTGTTATGAGACTCTAAAAATGTTTAGACTTCTGTGGGGCATGGCATTAAAATCTTATGAATAAATTAGCGAGAGAGACTTCGAGTTGTGAGAATGATCTTGACCGGACACGCGGGTGGATGTATTCTCTTCTTGCAAGAATTAAAAGATGTGACTTCAGATGCCTCTTTTATTGAAAGGTTAATTAGGAAATACCTAAGGATAAACCTATCAGATAGCTTGGACGTTGCTGAGCCACTACCCAAAAACGAGTTGTTACCAAGAGACGTCACTGGCGTACAACGTCTTTGCGCACTACCTCCTGTCCTCTTCCGTTTACTTTCATTACATGGCGGCCAGCTTGTTAGTTGTTGTTTTTTCCAAAAGAATTTCAATCGCCGATACAACGGTACCTCTACTTAGGAATGGTTCTACATAGAAAATGTTCAACTTACAAAACACTAAATCGCATCTAGGTATGTGTGCATGTGAATGGTTATCTATCTCTATGTGCCCGGCAATTGGCTGGCCACCGTGTGTAAAAATCTGTGAATGTGGGACTTCAAGGTAAATTTGTGTTTGCATTTAAATTTGACTTGACTTAGCTATATTAGCTTATTCAATCTATTTTCCTTTTTTTACGTTGATAATTTTTATGGAAGCAATACAAAACATCGTCTACTCCTTTCTCATTCTATTTCCCGTTCACATTCAGTCTTTACTGGCAAGCAAGATATGTTTATTTACAGTTATGTATGTTGTTACGCCATATAAAAAGCATTCCGCACAATGCTAAAATGGTTCTCATTTCCAGTGTCTGCCCTCTAGGCAACAAAAATGCTGTTCCTATCCCCAAATATGTTTATTTCTAGAAATGTAAGAATCCACATTAAAAAGTAATGACGTGCAAGAGAAACATCTAAGCATTCCAATACAGAAACTAAAAAAAATGCACACAATGCCCATGAAAAACTATGACCTACATGTAAATATTACAACACAAGTTTTGAAAAGTAAAGAAAAATTGGCAAAGAAGATTTCATGTGATTGTTTCAAAATTGCTTTCAGTGCATCTGGTTTCAGAATTACCGTATTTTCTCGCATATTAGCCGCCTCCGTCTATAAGCCGTACCCTTAAAACAGCCGTAAAACTGTTGAATTTTACAATTTCTCTTGTATAAGACGCCCCGATTCACAATTCATGGTTTACAGGGAGTACAAATGTGTTACTTTGAAGGGAAAATCTTAAGAAAACTCATCGCACGTGGTATTTCTGAGCTACTGTATGAATCTAAAGGATCGTCTCCTGGATTACACATTCCTAAAGGGTGTTGCCTGCACGTAGACAAATTCAAAAACGAAGTCACATGAGCAGTACAACCAGGAAGTGTGTCCGTAGCGGTCTAGTTCATCATCCCTAGGTAAGATGGTGGCACCCTGAGTGAGCAATTGCAGGCACAAGTGAGTTTTTTCACGTTTTAGGCGAGATACGGTTTATTTTTTGATCTTCATATTGGATGGATTGTCTTGCTTTATGGCATTTCGTCTTTGTCACTTTGCAGTTTCGTGCATGTCAATTCTAATTTTTGTACATATAAGCTGTACCCTCGATTTATTCATCTTTTTTTAGTGCTAAATGTGGCGTATATGTGAGAAAATTCATTAATTATGGCTTTCGTAGTGTATGTTAAGGCTCCTAGACACCTGCAAATACACTAACCAATCAACAGAGGAAATGCACTCATGACTTTGGAGACCAGTCAACAGGTGTGTTACAAGCCGGACTTTCTCACAACTGCCATATCTGCACATCAGTACATCCGCTGTACTGCAAAACATGGTCGCTAAGTATCCGGGCCTTGAAACCAACTCATGGGATCTTATATGAGAAGACCTGTTATGGACCCACTAGCAGCCTACCCAAAAATGGATAAACATAAAGGATTTCTGATGACATGTGAAAGTTTTGAGCTCTTAGTGTTCTGAATGAGTCATCGAAAACAGATAAGATCACAGCCAGACCATTAATGGATTACTTTGTTTGCACGCATACGTGTGTGTTTAACGTGTTAATGGAGCTTGGTTCTCTTTCACTGGAGCAAACAACAGACGTGACCTTTGATATCGCATTTCCCATTCATTATATCCATGGGTAATGTCAATATAATTCATTTATTCCACAGTCAAACTGTTACTAAAATACCATCAATAACTGTAAATATGAGTAAATACTGTTGACTTATCAACAATTTGAATACTTGAGTAGATGCAGGCTTCCATCTACCCAAACTTTAGAGCAGCTGTACCAAGGCTTATTAAGATAGTAATTGGTGTATACTTTGACCCTGTTTGGGAGAAGTCGATGAAATTAATGGTAAAAAAAAATAGATTTTGGATCATGTTTTAATCGCTGACATAAAATTATTGTGAATGTGTTCAGATCATTAAACTCAAGAATAAACCGTCTACATAAACCGATACCACACATTTTTTGCGTTACGTTTTCAGATAGACTGTAAATACGTAGGACCGGAAAGAAAATAGAACAAATATCAGAGCTGCAAACTACTCCGGATTTTCAGGAGTTTACCCGGAAATGCAAGGCAAACTCCGGGACTCCGGACAACCCCCCCTAAATTCCGTAAATCCCCAAAAATTGTCACTTTTTTTTTTAAGCAACCATTTCGGAAAAGTACCAAAATGGAAAACAGAGCGTTGGTGCGTCGACCTCACAGTTCTGGGCTCGAGGGTTCGATCCTAGATTGGTTCTCACTGTGTGGTGTTTGCCTGTTCTCTCTGGGCTTGCTTGGGCTTTCTCCGGATACTGGGGATTCCTCCCACATCCCAAAAAAATGGGGTAAGCTTGTTGAACACTCAAAATTGCCCCTAGGTATGAGTGTGAATGGTTGTCTGTCTCCTTGTGCCCAGCGATTGGCTGGCCACCGATTCACGGTGTCTCCCATCTAATGCCCGTAGTTAGCTGGGATAGACTCTAGCACCACACATGACCCTTGTGTGGAGTTTGCATGTACTCCTCGGGTCTGCATGGTTTTTTTTCGGGTACTCCGGTTTCCTCCCGCATTCTAAAGACATGCATGGTAGGCTGATTGGACACTCTAAAATGCCCCTAGGTATGAGTGGGCGTGAATGGTTGTTTGTCTCCTTGTGCCCTGTGATTGGCTGGACACAAATTCAGGGTGTCCCACGCCTCTGGCCCGAAGTCAGCTGGGATAGGCTCCAACACCCCCCGCCACCCTAGTGAGGATAAAGGGGTTCAGAAAATGAGAGACAGCACAACCCAAGGAAATAGAAAATGCAGTTTCCAAATTATGATTTTGTTTACCAAAGCTGAAAAAATTACAAACTTATCTGACCCTATGTGAAAAAGTAATTGCCCCCTGAACCTAATAATGGGTTGTGCCACCTTTGGCAGAACTAAATCAAATTAAGCGTTTATGATAACTTGTGATGGGTCTTTCACAACGCTTTGGAGATTTGATTCATCTCATCTCATTTTCTGAACCGCTTTATCCTCATTAGGGTCGCGGGGAATGCTGGAGCCAATCCCAGCTGTCTCCGGGCCAGAGGCGGGGGACACCCTGAATCGGTGGCCAGCCGATCGCAGGCCACAAGGAGACGGACAACCATGTGCACTCACACACCATACCTAGGGGCAATTTAGAGTGTCCAATCAGCCTACCATGCATGTTTTTGGAATGTGGGAGGAAACCGGAGTACCCGAAGGGAACCCACGCAGGCCTTGGGAGAAAATGCAAACTCCACACAGATGGACATGACCTGGATTTGAACCCAGAACCCCAAAGCTGTGAGGCCGACACCCTGAATTGTTTCAATTCTGCAATATTAGAGGGTTTTCTAGCATGAACAGCCTGTTTCAGATCACACCACAGCATTTCAATAGGATTTCAATCTGGACTTTGACTTGGCTACTTCAAAACCTTAACTTTGTTTTTTTTTGCCATTCAGAGGTGGACCTGCTGGTGTGCTTTGGATCGTTGCATGCTGCATTCTCCAACTGCATCTTCTTTCTTCTTCCTTGGGTTGTCATACGAAAATTGATTCGATGGTCTGAAATCTGTGTGTGGTTAATATACAAAAAAACCCCACAGAAATCAGGAAGGTGGCAAATAGTTTTTCACAGCACTGTATATATCCATATGCAGCGCCTTGTGAAAGTATTTGGCCCCTTGAACATTTCCACCTTTTGCCACACTTCAGGCTTCAAACATAAAGATATAAAAAATAAAACTTTTTGTCAAGAATCACAAGTAACACAATTGTGAAGTGGAGCGAAATTTATTGGATTTTTTTTTTTTAAATTAACAAATAGAAAACCTGAAAAGTGGGGTGTCCAATATTGTCTGCCTCCCTTGCATTAATACTTTGTAGCGCCACCTTTTGATATATAATTACAGCTGCATGTCGTTTGTGGTTGTCTCTATCAGTTTTGCCCATTATTCCTTGCAAAACAGCTCGAGGTCAGTGAGGTTGAATGGACGTTTGTGACCAGCAGTCTTCAGCTCTGCCCACAGATTCTCGATTGGATTCAGGCCTGGAGTTTGACTTGGCCATTCTAACACCTGAATACGTTTATTTGTGAAAAATTCCATTGTAGATTTAAGAATGTTTTGGATCATTTTCCTGTTGGAAGATAAATGTCGGTCCCAGTCTCAGGTCTTTTGCAGTCCCCAACAGGTTTTCTTTCAGAATGATCCTGTATTTGGCTCCATTCATCTCATCAAAAAAACAAAAACAAAAAAAAACACTGACTGAGGCTTTTAACTAACTGTTCAGACCAGAATCTAGTTTTTAAACTTAAGGATTCCATGAAAGACATTGTACGTTTGCTCTTTAAAAAAGATTTTTAAAATTAACAAATCAAACTATATATATATATATATATATATATATATATATATATATATATATATATATATATATATATATATATATGTATATATATATATATGTATATATATATACATATGTATATATATATATATATATATACATATATATATATATATATATATATATATATATATATATACATATGTATGTATGTATGTATGTGTGTGTATATATATATGTATATATATGTATGTATACTTATATATTTATTTATATATATATATATATATATATATATATATATATATATATATATATATATATATATATATATATATATATATAT
The DNA here is from genome assembly GCF_051989625.1 of Stigmatopora argus. NCBI lineage: Eukaryota > Metazoa > Chordata > Actinopteri > Syngnathiformes > Syngnathidae > Stigmatopora > Stigmatopora argus. The sequence goes on from NC_135399.1 coordinate 3,610,495, forward strand.
ATATATATATATATATATATATATATATATATATCAGTCAGTGTTTTCTTTTAATCCTGTGGCGGGTGCCTGTTAAGATTATCTGGCAAGAGAATCTGATAGAATATTATTTAGCCTTTCATGCTAGCAAATTTTAATGTGCATATAACCCCGAAGTGTACGACCACTCGTCGTCATGCTGTTTGTATTTTGCTCTAATTGACAACAATTTGTTAAATGGTCAGCGAGTATTTTTATTGTACAACCACAGATGAAAGAAACAATCTCCTTCACAACATAGCTATAAGGGAATTTCCATCCTGCCCGTTAGCTTCCTTTTCTGTGAACTCACTGGTTTTGTGGGTTCCCCTCTCATGGGACCATCCTCTCCTACACACTCTCATATTCATAGTTTGCATTCTAGTTTCATGACACCGTACTTAGAAAAAGAGGATGTTCTTTCAGTGTGACTCATCATGACGTGCAAATTCTACAACACATACACAAGTTGCATATATGTGTATCGTACTGCTTCCTTAGGCTGCGATGATGACATGAATGGCGGGGAACTACAATCAATTGAGAAAGAATCAGAAAAGGAAAGCTGCATTTCAAACCACATACAGCAAAATAAATTCACTTCAGTATTTTTACTTCTGAATCCATTCCCACCCTCTGAAAAAACAGAAAAAAACAGGATATTACGATGGAAAAAACGTCATTTTATTATAATTCACCACCTACTCACAAAGTAACAAATACCTATCTAGTGATTATGATCTTCGATACTAAAATGTGACATTACTCAGTACAGACAGACGGTGCAGACGAGAGAGAGAGAGACAGAGAGAGACTTGAGGGATGCCCTTGTATCATAACAAACTATAAATTTAAATTAAATTAACTTAGATTACTATACATACACTTAAAAATAAGTTTGATCTTACTTTACACTAAATTTAAACTTTCTCGTAGACCCGACCACCAGGCTGTCTCGTATGCTCGTATCTCAAATTTGTCTCGTATCTCAAGCCAAACATTTGCTCGGATTTTCATCGTATCTCAAATTTCTCGTATGTTGGGGCACTCTTATGTCAAGGTATTACTGTACAGACGCTCCCCTACTTACGAACAAGTTATGTTCCGAGCGATTGTTTGTAAGGTTAATTTGTTCGTAAGTTGCTTCAGTGCTATATTTTGTATTATAATTTATGTTTAAGGCCTATATAAGTATATTGAAGGTTTATATAAGTATGTTTAAGGCTTGTATAAGTAACACACAGTATGTACATGTATGTAATAAGATAAATAAACTGAAGTTTAACTTACTTTTGGAAGATGTACTCGATGCTTAAGAAGATGATGGAGAGGAGGAAGAGGAGGATATAATATCATGAGAGGGTCTTCGTCGTCGCTGGAATGGGCTTCAAAAGTTGCTTCCTCCTCCGTGACTTCAATGTGGGAAGAAGTTGAGGGTCAAGGAGAAGAAGATGAGGGTTGATGAGTATTTACTAGAAACTGGCCGAAAGAAGCGATCTAACGACGATTGCACAGTTTTCTTCTTTTTTTCATCATAAATGATGAGGTAGCACTGTATGGCATCATTCAATTGATTTGCAACCTTTGTGCAACGTTCAATATTTGGGTCTTGCCCCTCAGCCAAGAGTTTCGCCTCGAATTTCTTCATGGGAACAGGCGTTTCTTCCTCCTCCTCGTCCTCGACACGTTGCGGGGCCTTCTCCCTCTCACAGCGCCAATCGTCGGTATTAGCGGCGGAAAGAAGCACTACTCGGAAAAAGGTGCGCAATACAAAATCTAACTTATGAACTTACAGCATCTCTTTCCGAACATTTTTCAACATATGCCATATTCGCAGACATGTTTGTATGTACCGTTGTTCGCAACTCGAATGTTCGTAAGTAGGGGAGCGTCTGTACCTTGATACGAACGAAATCCCAAGTTACAGGACGCAAAGTCTAAAAAATGTGTAGCATCCTGTAGTTTATTTTGAAATTGCAGTGATAGAGTTGCTCTTCCATTGGCTATTAGTAGGGTGGTAGACACCGGCGGAGTATGAGTGGGACCGTCCGATCAAATACTACCTACCCCCTTTTCATCTTTTTCCGTGACCATGGCAGAGCCAATCCAGCGCAGAGTTTCTGATATGTATGCCTTTGAGCATTGTTCATCACAGATTTTTTTTCTTCTTATTCGGCTTGATGCAGTTTTATTCTTTGCTTTTCTGAAAAGCAAAGAATAAAACTGCCTTTTATAGACATAAAATACTTATTGAGGGTTGGATCAATTCACACGTAGCACTACTTACTGAAGGCCCAGGTGTGAAATGCACGGCCCGCCACTGGCTTTTCACCATTTTCTCCCAATTAATTTATGGTGCTAGTGAAGAGAAGCGTGCTGTTATCAAAGTGTTCACCAGTCTTGCTATCACCCACGATGCCTTTTTTTCATATTCTGAACCGCTTTATCCTCACTAGGATCGCGGGGGTGCTGGAGCCTATCCCAGCTGACTTCGGGCCAGAGGCGGACAACACTCTGAATTGGTGGCCAGCCAAGGAGACAAACAACCATTCACGCTCACACTCATACCTGGGGAGAATTTAGAGTGTGCAATCAGCCTACTGTGCATGTCTTTGGAATGTGGGAGGAAACCGGAGTACCCAGAGAAAACCCACCTTTTTAGAAAAATTGTTACTAGTATACTTAGTATAAATGAAAACGTAGATAAAACGTATTCATGTATGCAGATTGCGAATTGCATAGAACTTTGACAATGGATAAAATTATGTGTAATAAAAAAATGACAGCCATTTTTTGATGTCCATTATACCCAGGCCGCATAGTCACGAAAAAAATAAAACAAAAATGCATGTATTATTTTCCAACTTATTAAACTAAATTCGTTCCGCTTGGATTGCCATGATAAAGATGTACCTTTCCCTATAAACTAATTATTATAATATAGATAGAAATGCAGCCAGCTGCAATGTGAAGTTGGAAATTCTGCTCCGGTCACCAGGCAACGCAAAACACGAGCGACCAATTAGCACGCTGACACAGCGCATTAATACAAACAACACGAACATTCTCATTTGTCGCTAAAACTACGTTTCTATTATTTTAATGAACATTTATTATTTACTCCAACAGCGTGATTAAGTCACGGTGTGGTCAAAGAAAATTTGAAAATATAAAAAGAGGATGCGCGAGGGAATTGTTTCATGACGCGGAGGCACACAGTTCCCATTGGTCGTGTTACGATTGCATAAAAGCGCCGTACTTCCAGTCGCTGGAAGGAAGCATTTAAGAACGACCTTTCCGTGTCACCTCGCGAGTTTGTGTCACACTCCGCGTGGACTAATGTTGACTTCTCCGTGTGCACGAAGGACATGCAACATCTGCCCATTTTTACACCTCCCCACACACTCTGAATGCCGGCGGGGAACTCTATTGGAAACGTACGTATTTCTCACATCTCTTGCCTTAAAGTTAAATGTAGTCCACTTTAATGAAAACAGTATGACTCGTCTTCAAAACCCCATGTTCGTAAAGTTTGGCGCTAATCTAACTTTTCATTCCACTGTCTAGTCGATTGATGCTAAACAGCTGTGTCAGATGACCCTGCTGAGTGTCGCATATGGGCGAGCTAAGTTGACAACTAACTCGATAACTAGCTAACCGGCTTCTCGGTTTGGTGTCTTTCGTACTCTTGCCGTTCAAAAACTTTTTAGCCCTTCGACTGTTAACTTGTTAGCCCTTCGACTTAATTTATTAGCCTTTCGACTGTTCACTTAATCTGCCTCTGTTCATTGGGACCCCCGGTTGGATAATTTTGGATGCGGTTGTGCACGCGCACGCGTGAATGTGTTTTTTAAAGAAGACTCTGGCAAAGTGAAATAAAGGCTGAAGCTCCTGAACTGTTCTGGAAGCCTCACACACGTGCATGTACGCGGGTGATGCTGTACTAGTTAGTGTAAGCAAACTTTGTCAAACGCCATTTACAATTGGGATTTATACTGGTCTCATTGGCTACCATTCAAACGCTTCAGATTCATTTAGGTGGGGTTGAATTGACGTGCCAGCAAAATGGCTGCTGTCACTAGAGCAGGGTTTCAAACTTTTTTTTTTTGTCGCCGGTCACGTCGTAGTTTCGATTTCATCCGGAGGGCCGTTATGTCTTCCAACTAGGCTGCCAAAATCATTTGCTTAATGAATTGACAGCTTTTCTGATGGATAGATCATTTTTGGGCATTAAAATTAGTACACATCTTCTCTTTGAGTCTCATACTGGCAAATATTCTCTTGTAGTATTTTTTTTACATGTATATATATTTTCTAAATCAGAAATGAGGGCAAATATTAAATCTATTGTATGTTTTAACCTTTTATTTTTTATTTAACCCTAGAATGGTAACCCTCTATTTCAGAAGCGTGAAAGGTAACCCCTTTCACGCCCTGTATCTAACAGTTGAGTGCACGTATAGTACTGTATGTTTCATTGATGTACTTTGAGTAATTTGAAGCATAATTTGCCATACTGCAAGTGTTGAAAGGAAAAAAAAATCATTTGGTACGTACTGAAAATTTTTCCCTTTTTTTTGCCGGTCTCCCCTACAGATTGTAGACACCTGGTCAACCCAAGTTACCGTTTTAGGGTTAAAAAGCAAAAGTAGTTGTTTTTAAAAATCTGTTTATTTGCAGTGAAAAATAAAAAAAGGAAAGAAGAAACATTTTAGATACAGTGGTACCTTGAGATACGAGGATAATGCATTCTGGGACTGACATTGCATGTCGATTTATTTGTATCTCAAATCGTCTCCCATAGCAATGAACTAAAACAAATTAATTCATTCCAACCTTGTGAAAAAACACAAACCGGATATTAGATTGGATTTTTTTTTCTTCCATTAACAGAGTAACAAATAGGTAGTGGTTATGTTTAATAGTACTAAAATTAGACGGATTTCACAGAGGGGAGAGAGGCTTTTTACACGGCAACACGCTCGTAACATAACATAAACAAATTTAAATGAACTTGGATTACAATACAGACGCACTAAATTTAATTCTAGTTTTGTTTGAAATGTTTATACTTTCTTCTCCTGGGTGGGTTCTATTTGCCCTGTCTCCACCCTGACTTTCAGCTGCAGTTTTTAAAAGGAACCTATCGAGGGTTGTTTGCGTCTGTCTTCCCTTCAAAATATTCCGAAAATGATGCATACAAATGTCCTCACAATAGGATAACACACGACCACTTGCCAACTTGCCCGGGAAGTAGTATACTCCTCTCGTATTGGCGAGCAAGCGCCGCCATTCTGGACTGACTAACGGGGAAAAAAACGCTGAAAAAATGCAATGCTCCGCCCAGTGCTCGTAGAGACATTTACACGAGGGAGTTGTGACGGGAAAGACAGTGCCCATATTGTTCTCAAAACGAACCTCTCGCGTTGGCTACACCTGGCTGTATGCTCGTATATCAAAATTTGTCTCGTATCAGAAGGTAAATATTTGCTAGAAATTTTACTCTAATCTCAAATTGCCCGTATGTCGGGGCACTCCTATGCCAATGTATTACTGTAAAATATTTAGATTTTTTTTTAAACAATCAGATTTTAAAAAACTGGATCAATAGTCCTCGATATTCATTTTGTTACAAAACAAATTTAAAAAAAAAATGGTTTTTGAACTAAAAAAAGAGTAGAAAAAAATACCATTAGCGCACGTGTCAAACCGATTCCGCCGAGGGCTGCAGTGGGTCCTGGTCTATGTTCCAACCGATCCAGTGCCGACATTTTAACAAATCAGGTGTCTTCTAAAATAAGTAGCACCTGACTTTAACTGATTACACTTGCAAAAGGTATCCTCTTGTTGAGTTGGAATGAAAACCTGCACCCACTGCGGCCCTTTGAGAACCGGTTTGACACCCCTGCATTTGGGATTGAAAAATTGCAATTATTGATTTAAAAGGGGGAAAATCAGGCAATATTCCCTATTCGGCTATAATCTTGATTTGAATTTGATGTTGCACGATTTACTTTCTCGGGCCGCACCAAATGATGTAGCGGGACAGATTTGACCCCCGGGCTGCCACTGTCACACGTGCACTAGTGTGCTGTATTAGGTACACAGTACACCACACCAAGCTTTCTTCTAATGTGTCTTAATTCCATATATTATCATTGGCTGCCATTGACCGGGATAATCGCACAATCCATTTAAATTGGGAGGGCTGTAAGTCAATCAAAATTTGTTCAGTAGAACGACATATCAGGATGAAAAGAGCCAGGTGAATGAACTTCTGTCATTTTCGGTGGCACTGAAATAGTTAAATGTCTGTGACAGTCTAGTTATCAATATTTTTAAAAAGCGTGATAGTTTAGTGGGATAATTTATAAGAAATTGCTTTTCACCTTCGTTGCAGGTAGAAAAAGACTTGGTGGTTGCCAGCCTATTTGCTGTTCGAACTCATTTTATGCCATTGGCGTTGCTACAGTAGCCAATCGATTTCACAGCACATGACAAGGTTTTGATCAAGTCCACCCCAGCGACAAATAATCTTGTTTAACAATTTAGGAGAAAAGAAATTATGATGTACAGTAGTGAAGAAAACTTGAACTAATACAGTGCCATTTTGTGTTCAATCATTACTTTCCCTTTTATCATGTCTTAGAAATTTTTGAATTGCATATTTATTTTTTAAAGAATCAATTTTCTTACAAGAAGGGGCATTTATACAAGCACTTGTCTTTAATGTTATGATGGATTGTTGGCATTGAGTCATGTTTTATTGCCATTGATGGTGCTAGATGTTGAATCCATTTTGACCTGGCAAGCAGTGAACATTTGTCAAGTGCCATAAATGGTAGGTTATCATACAACATGATGAAGCAGGGGATCCCCTAATTGGAAGCAAGGATTCTTGATTTGTAGCAGATTTCCAGAGATCAATTTTGTTTACAATTTTTAGATTTGATTACAAATGTATCATTTCTAGTTTTATACTATAATGCACCTCCTAGAAAAAAAAGATCTCATTTCTGCAATCAAGATGATTCCTTATTTAATTGTGGGCAGTACAAAATGATTTGATATTAGAAATTCCAAACAATTTGAGTAAAATTATGATTTGTGTATTTTATAGAATAGAGTTGTGCAAAACATCACTTTAAAATTGTGACTGAACTTTGTCAGTCTTAGGCCTGTCATGAGAGCAAATATATAAGGATGATGTGTTTGCCATAGACTCCTGTCATGGTATCATTATTCTTCCCCTCTGTCATAATAGCTTAAGTTAAAATGAAAAAAGGTAATATTTAAAAATAAATTAAAAAAAGATCTACTTACTGTTCAATGCTGAGAGGTGGATGAAGAGTTACAGTAGTGACTCCAAGCTTTTACTTGATTACAAGCTTTTATCTACGCCAAAAAAAAGTGAATTGCTTTTATTTATTTATCAAATATTGGTGATTGGCTGGCCACCAAGTGTCCCGCGCCTGTTGTTTGTAGTTGGCTAGGATAGGTTCCAACACCCCGCGTGACCCTTGTGAGCATAGGTAGTGTTGAGAATGAATGAATGCTGATGAATCGCCAAACAATGATTTTAATATTTCCACTTCAGGTATACCATGTGACTCATTTCTCTATTTTATTCCCCAGCTAAAATAACGATAGAAGATGGACACCAAAGAAGCAACGAGTGAATTTGTCAGCCTTCTGTCGTGGGAGCAAGTGAGCCGCCTGGACGAGGTCTTAAGTGAGGTTGTGCCCGTCCACGGTCGTGGCAACTTCCCTACGCTGGAGGTATGTCTGAAGGACATTGTGGCTCGGGTGCAATCTAGCCTGACCCTGAGCGGCATCCCCGTGAAAGATGTGCGTCTGAACGGCTCGACGGCAAGCCACGTACTCGTTCAGGATCTGGGCTGGAGCTACAAGGACCTTGACGTCATTTTCAGAGTGGACCTTCCACACGAGTCGGAATTTCGTCTAATCCGTGATGTGGTGCTGGGTACCCTACTGGACTTCCTGCCCGAGGGTGTTAACAAGGATAAGATCACGCCCATTACTTTAAAGGAGGCTTATGTGCAGAAGCTGGTCAAGGTCAATACAGAGCAGGACCGCTGGAGCCTCATCTCACTATCCAACAACAATGGACGCAATGTAGAGCTCAAGTTTGTTGACTCCATCCGCCGGCAATTTGAGTTCAGTGTGGACTCCTTCCAAATCATCCTGGACCCTGTGTTGGCCTTTTACGAGACGGGCGCGGCTGCGCCCATGTCAGCAGAGCACCACCCGGTAGTAAGCGGTGAGAGTGTCTACGGTGACTTCCACGTGGCACTAGGCCACCTGCGCGACAAGCTCATCGCCACCAAGCGGCCCGAAGAAATCCGTGGGGGAGGACTGCTCAAGTACTGCAACCTTCTGGTGCGTGACTTTCGGCCTGCCAGTGAAGAAGAGTTCCGAGGACTAGAGCGTTACATGTGCTCGCGCTTCTTCATCGACTTCCCGGACATCGGCGAGCAGCAGCGCAAAGTAGAGGCGTACCTCCAGAGCCACTTTGTGGGCGAGGAGGCCAGCAAGTACGATTACCTCATGATCTTGCGCCGCGTGGTCAATGAGAGCACCGTTTGCCTCATGGGCCACGAGCGGCGCCAGACGCTGCACCTTATCTCTCTCATGGCCTTCCGCGTACTCGCTGAGCAGAACGCCATACCTGATGCCTCCTGCGTCACCTGCTACTATCAGCCGGCGCCATACGTGCGCGATCACAACTTCAGCAACTACTACGTGGCTAACCAGAATATACCCACCTGGCTGCCGTGCAACTGATGGGACAATTGGGGGGGGGGGTTGTGAATGTAGGTTTTTTTGGTTAAATAATCAATGAAAAACAGATCACAACTTTTGAAAAGCTTCTGGGAAATGCTTCTTCATTTACTTCCGACACAACTATATGATATTTTTAAGTGTTCTCTACTTTTCTTCTGGCCCACCACCATCAGAGGGTCAGAGTTAAAGGGCATAATAAGCCTTAAATTTTTGATTTGTTTTTTTTTGTTTCCTCCTTGCTGGAGTTACACAAAATGAAAAGGTGGGAAGAAAAAATTGAAAAAAAATCAGTGGTGTCTGTGGGAAAATGTAATACATTATGTCCTAAAGAAAAAGTGATTCTTGTATGGTTTGAGGTGAGGACTTAATTTTCATATTTCGTTTTGGACTTGAATTCTCAAGGATTGCCACACAAGTGCCTGTAAAATGTTTAAACAAAATAAAATCAATTTCAGTAATACCAGAGTGAGTTGTGGGAGAAAGTTAGTCCAGGTCAGAACTTGAACATAGTCACGTGACCAAGTGGCACTTTTCGAAGCCGGGCAAGCCCAAGCCGCATTCAAATTGAGGCACACTTTCAAGCCACTAATGGTCGAGCTTCCAGGCAAGTTTCGAGCCGAGGCCAAATTTTGTTGGGGTTCCCAGATCTGTCTTTCTTGGGCCTCCTTAAAAAGTCCAAGCACGTGATGCGCCCTCGCTGTCGCCCTGCAACCAGATCGTGCTTCTATAATTAGCGTCATTCTGTCTTCCCTTGGGGGAGGGGTACTACATGAACCCCATATGCGGTAGTGGATGTAAAGATACCAGGTGTGCTTGATGACATCATGCGATTACTATTATTAGCATTGTGAAGCAATGTCAAAGATGGTGTTTGTTGCTTTATTATGCAAGTAACCATGCCCCCCCCACCATAAGCAACACGTGAATCTCCCTCTCACGGGCCTCTGGCCTTTTCTTGGAAACACTCTCCTTTTCCTCTATGCTGCCGCCTCAGCAGTGTTTGCACCAGATAACCGGCAGCACTTCTTATCTGGTGTTCAGGACGTGGGTGGCCCGGGTTTGCTTGTATCCCCCCCATGCGCACACAACGTTTTGCCTTTTGAGTTGGCTTTTAAATTTGGTTAATTTAATCTTTACGCTGTCTGAAAAATCCAGTTGTCATCTTTGTTTGGACCGTATTGCAAAGTTTATTTTAATTGTATTTTTTTCCTCCACCTGTTCTGAGTCACCCTCACACCTTCTCTGTGCCCAAAGGGGTCCAGTTCATAATTTGTCAATGAGGAATGTAAATTGTTTAATAAAAGCTTGCTCAGGGATTGAAGTTCCCTCGCCCCCTTTTTATTTAGTTAGTTTTTTTTTTGAGGGAGTGAGTAAATTTCCAAAGCCCTTCCGACTAGGAAAGACATGTTTGCGCCATCGCTCAGGCAGGTGTCATTGTCATATGCCTCGCGTTCTTCAAAATGCTTCCCAGTCAGTTGACGAGCTCTGAGCGACGACGCCTTGTTTGGCTTTGGTTCAACGTGCAGGTGGTAGGCCGTGCCTCATCTTTAGCGGTTTGGTCATTTTTAGATGCCAAAAAGAGGGGGCGGGGGTTGGGAGTAAAGAAAGCACACAGCCTGTATTTGAATTTGTGCTAGTTGCTTCTGACGGTGTCCCCAGGGATAACTAACCTTCACATGAGTGTGAGGTGCCTTTTTTGTTTGTTAGCTTTTCAGGGCTCCTTTTCTGCTGTTAATTTGTCAGTGTTAAATTTTGGCGCGTACATTGTGCGTTTTTAGTGCTCAGTGCCATTAAGAAGTCTTGTTGAGCTCGCTAGGTGGTGGTGGATACTCCGTGGCCTCATGCCATGATAACTTTCTCAAGGAGAATTGTATTTTTTTCCGGCAGCAGGTTGCTGGTGGACATTTGCATTGGATGTTTCGCACTTGACATTTTTGAAAGTGAAAAAGCTATTTGTTGCCATGGTCACTACGATGACTGAGGTTTTTTTTTGTTGTTGTTTTTTTGCCCCCATTTGTCAGCATTTAGATCTCACTTGACTTGTTAATTTTTGGAAATGTTCACATGTAGCAGCAAATGTGCTTGAAGAGGAAATGATGAATAAAAGATTGAACGCAATATTTGCCCTTGCCATTTTTTTTAATTAACCGTTATTAAAGTTGAACACCCGTGGCTTGAAATGTCTATTTAAAAAAAAAGTCTTTACTTGTTAACCATATACTAAGTGAGGAAGTACCATTTCTGTGCAATACTTTTACAAATCCATTCATTTTCTGAACCGCTTTATCCTCACAAGGGAGGCTAAATCGATGTGACCAGGCAACCGCAGGGCACATGGAGACGGACAACCATTCGCACTCATATCTAGGGGCAATTTAGAGTGTCCAATCGGCATACCGTGCGTGTTTTTTTTTAGAATCTGGGAGGAAACAGGAGTACCTGGAGAGAACATGCAAACTCCACAAAGGTGGACCGACCTGGATTCGAACCCAGGACCCCACAGCTGTGAGGCCGACACACTAAGCTCTCAACCTGTTGTTAATTGTTAAGAAAACTTATGTTAATTGCATTTCAATATAAAACAGTAGGAAAATGAGGAACATTTACCAGACCTGAAGCAAGCTATTATTGGGAATCGGAGTAGATTATCCAGAACATTTTTGCCTTTCAGTACCTATGTTTTACATTGTTTCAAATGCATACTTTGATTTAAAAAAGGTTCATATGTAACAATCGTTAATCGCCTGTGTCATACATTGAATACCAGCCATTTCTGGATTCCAGGAATTTTCAAAATGCTCTTGAAAAAATGGAGAACATTAAAAAAAAAAAAAAATGTCCATTCAGGCGACCTGTGGCCGATTAGTAAGCGCGTTGGCCTCACAGTTCTGAGATCAAGGGTTCGATCCCAGGTCCATACCTTCCCGTCTGGAGTTTGCACGTTCTTCCCGGGCTTTTGTGGGTTCTCTCTCGGTACTCCAGTTTCCACCCGCATCCCAAAAAATGCAGTCCAGGCTGGTTGAACACTAAATTTTCCCTAGGTATGAATGTGAGCGGGACTGGTTGTCAGTCTCCTTGTGCCTTACAAGTGATTGGCCACCAATTCAGGGTGTGCCCTACCTGGTGCCTGAAGTCAGCTGTGACTGCAACCTGCAACCCTGGTGAGAAAATAAATGAATAATGTCCAATTGAATGTGATTATATGGCGGCTCGGTGGACGAGTGGGTAGTGTGTCGAAAAATGAATGTATGTCTGAAAAATGTGTTTACTTCCATTAATGAGTATTTTTGGTAAGTTCTTTACTTAAAATTGTAGTTGACACTTTTTTGTTGCGAGGTCATTATTAAAAAAAGTCCTCTTCATGACGCTGGATGCTGTCATTATAGAAGCTGTTCTAATAAGGTAAGTGCTACACTTATTCTGCTGATTTTAATTTTTGTCTAACTAGAATATCAACTTGCTGACACTTGTCTTTCGTTTCCTGAATTTCAGAAGTCCTGAAACTTGCAGTTTCAATTTATACAAACCAGCTGTGCCCCAATTCGGGGTCTGCAACTTTGTCAGCCTCCGTTGGTGGAAGAGCCTGCAAGACAGTCGACGAAGGATCGTCCGCCTAGGTAATCCAATGTAATGCTCAATCCTTAGGCATATTTACTATTTTCCCTTGAGCCTATGTCACTATAACTGCTGGCAAATACCGTATTTTCACACCTATAAAATGCACCGTGTGATAGGGCGCAGTCTCATTTGCGGGTATATTGTCAGTTTTTTGTCACTACATTGGATGCCGCTTCCGATAAGGCGCTAGCGTGACACTAGGCTAGCGTATGTTATGCTATCCGCTAGCGTATGTTATGCTAGCTGGGAGCATATGTTAGGCTTGGCACTAGCGTATTTTTTAAAGACAGCACGAGCAAAACCAAGTTTGATAAATGCTTTATTGAGGTCAAAGGCACACGAGCAATGTTCCCTCTAATATTTCGCTTGTCTGGGCAGAAAGACAACCTCCCTGAGCACACTGAGTACCAGTGTGAGCAACATCATTGCTCGCTATGGGCACACCAGTATCTCACCTGCCATAAGCAGGTGTATGTCTACCACCCATAAATGATCTAGTCATAATAAAATTTAATGATTCAAATCTATGAATAAAACGTGTTAATAAATGTCCACAAATCTGACTTAAATTTTACCGTATTTCTCACATCTGTCCTCACTTGTCATTCAAATGACTTTTCTGCTGAATGTCACTTGATCGTTATACTTGCATCTATATGCAATATTTTTCCATCGGAAAACTTGCTAACAACTTTAGTTTCGTTGTGTTTTTTGCAGAGGGGACCTTTCTTACCCAGTTTCACCGTTTGTTCCTCTGTGCACACACGCCGACAGCCATTCCATCTTAAAAGAACCGGATATATTTTTTTACTTTGCCTTGTTGAGTGGCTCTGCCGCAGCCCGGTCATTTCGCCATGATAAAGGATTGGCAGCAGCTCAGACGAACTGTTAGCTATATGCTAACCCGCAATACAGGTATAACGCGTAACTAACGCAGTCATGATAAAGGCTTGGCAGCAGCTCGAACGAACCGTTAGCTATATGCTAACCTGCAATACAGGCAAAATGTGTAAATATCGCAGCCAATTAATGCCATTAACATTTTCTCATGCCGCGAAAGAAAACACGATGTGAAGCTAATCATATCATTGGCTAGACAATGTTAGTCATAGTTTTATCTGAAATTACCGTTTCTTAACGTTTGTCTGTGACAAGCTGTCACTCTGAGTTGCTTTGAAAAATGGCGCAGAAAAAAATGTAATTTGTTTATTTTTGTCAAGTCAGGTTGGATTTTATTTTGTGTGCTGCATATGTTTGCTTGCGCAGAGCGACGAAAGTAGTGCGCAGTTGGCACGCAGCTTAGAGGGAACATTGCATACGAGTGCCCCGACATACGAGCAATTTGAGATACGAGTAAAATTTTGAGCAAATATTTATCTTGAGATACGAGACAAACTTTGATATACGAGCAGACAGCGGACGCGAGAGGCTGCTCATAAGAACATCATGGGCACTGTCTCTCTCCCCGCAACTCCCTCATGTAATGTCTCTGCGAGCACTGGGCGGAGCGTTGCATTTTTTCAGTGTTTTTTTTTTCCTGTTAGTCATTGCGAATGGCTTATATACTACTTCTCGTATGGCGAGTATATATTCTCGTTGGCAAGTGGTCGTGCGTTATCCTATTGTGAGGACATTTGTGTACATCATTTGGGGAATATTTTGAAGGGAATACAAAAGCAAACAATCGATAGGTTGCATCTGAAAGTCAGGGTGGACACAGGGCAAATAGAGCCAACCCTGGAGAAGAAAGGTATCAAAATTTAAAACAAAATTAGAATTAAGTTTAGTGTAAGGTTAGATTAAACTCATTTTTGAGTGTCTGTATTGTAATAAAAGTTTATTTAAATTTGTGAGTAGCCTTGATAAATATGTTTTGTGTTTGTAGCGTTTACCAGCACATTGCAGAAGTTGTTAAGGCTAATCGAAGGTCTTGCAGTCGATCGTTAAAATATCTGCCTTGATACCTACGTAATGTGTATCTCATCCTATTATTACACCCAGAGACTTGGTGAACACTCTATACTGCTATAGACACACTTCCTGGTTTTGCTTGCATTATTTCCTTTGAAAATAATTGACTGTACATTTGTGATTATGAAATAAAACAAAATTCTGCTTTGATTTTTTTTTGTTCTTCTCATTTCTTGTTTGCAAGTGACAACTATAGCAGTAATGTGAACCATCGAAAAAAAGCGAAATATTTCGACAGAAGAAATTTGGCCGCCACAAGATCTTAAACTTCTGGTAAGAAAATTGTCATGTCTGTCATTAAAAAGCATCAGGTTCTCATCAACATAGACTTACAGTGATACCTTGTGATACAAGCTCAATAACAGAGTAGCAATGTCGAACACAGACCGCCATGCTTGAATTTTGAAACTTTTTGGCCGCACAAGAGAGCTTCTTGTTGATGTTGGAAGGCAGTAAAAAGGTGATGTAAATACTTAAAATTCCACTTTGTAACTTAAGGTAGGGATGTTGTAACCAACAGGTCCACTGCAGGGCCTTTGGAAGAAAAAAAGTGCCAAAAATACATCTGTCTCGCCAAATAACTCAATTTTAATTTTGGGCACCCAAAAAATAATTTGTCGTTATAGCAATAATTGAAAATTATTGCAATATTTCAACTCCTGTTATTTTTTGCATGTTTACAAAACAAAATCGCTAAGTAAAAAAAAAAATCGAAGAAAGTATTTTTGCGATAAACTGATGTTTGGCACTTTTGCGTCATTTACAATCCGTAAAAAAAGTTCAAAAACATCAGATTCTGATAGCCATAATCTGCTAGGAACCATTAAATTATTCCCATACCGCATCCAAGCGGTCAGGGTTATAGTCCCAAAGTTCCCATCCCAAATCAAGCAAATTGCATATTTTGTGATTTGTGATTAGAGGTGCGCAATGTGGTTGCGAGTTAGCCGTTGGGCACGCGAAGAGACAAACGACCCGCACTCACAATCATACCGCCGCCGGCGTGAATCGAGCCCACGCTTGCCCACATCGAAGTCAGGCAAGTTTATCTCTACACCACGATGCGGCTTGCTCCAAGTGCTGCGATCAATAATTAGCCACTTTGCAATCACGCGGATTACGCGTGTTGGCGTGTGCGTGCACACTCGCAGCATTTGACCTTGAAAGCATCGAGAAATGCTCGCAATGTGCCTCGCGTGTTTTATTGCGCGCATGCATTTGCACATTTCCCACGTGCCAGGAGAATGGCAGAGGAAAATTACTCCAAATAATTTTGGTTCGGCGACAAATAATTGATAATTTTTCAGCATAAAGATATATTTATATCACAAAAGCTCAACTGAAAATATTTCAGAAAATTTATTCCAATAATTTTCTACTAATTATTTACTGCCGACACATGGACTGTACATGGACGTTCAAGTCTGTGGGTAGAACAAAGTGGATAGTTCACAAATAATTTTTATTAGTTTTTCAAAAGGGGTGAAATGGCAGTGCTAACCATATTTTCAAAGTACTTTTATTAACATATACAACACCAGATTTTGATAAGAGTACTTTAGTTCAATAATGTGGCCAGCTTAGCCGATCTCAGAAGTAGATAAGTCCACGGATATCTCGCAAATTATTTTAAAACAATTTTTGAAAACGGCTACAATGACAATGAAATGAAGGATGCCAGACGGCCCGACGGCCGAGTAATTAGCGCGTCTATTTCTGGGGTCGAGGGTCCGATCCCAGGTTGGTCTTCACTGTGTGGAATTTGCATGTTCTCCCTTGCATAGGTTTTCTTCGGATTCTTCTCACTGGTTTTCTCACACATCCGAAGTACATATGCAGGGCTGGTTGAACACTCTAAATTGCCCCTTGGTTTGAGTGTGAATGGTTGTCCATCTCCATTTGCTCTGTAATTGGCTGGTCAGACTCAGGGTGTCACCCACCTGATGGCTGTTGTCAGCTGGTATAGGCTCCAGCACCCCCCACGACTTGTGAGAATAAGCGGTACAGAAAATGAAGCCAGCACGTTGCAGTACAGTAATGCACGTAAAACAATACTCCAAATGAAGGGTGGCTAGCTTGACTTCATTTTTGTGGAGTGGAGGACAACTAGACCAGTATTTCTTGGTCAAAGAGAGCCAATTCAATCTCGCCTTCCAAATTGAAATGACAAAAGGCGCGTATTTCTCGTGCAACAATGAAGAATAAATGCAATGTGCTCTGTCGGTCAAGCCATCACATATACAGTGGTACCTCGACATAGGAGTGCCCCGAAAGATGAACAATTTGAGATACGAGTAAAATTTCGGGCAAATGTTTATCTTGAGATAAATGTTTTTCCGACATCCTGTTTTTGGAGTTTTTTCAGAGGGTTGGAACTAATTAATTTGTTTTTAGTTAATTTCTAAGATAATCGTTCATTTGGGTTACGAGTAAATCGACATACGAGCTCAGCCCCGGAACGAATTAAGCTCGTATCTCGAGGTACCACTGTACAGTAAACCCTCAATTCGCGTGGTTAATGTAGACCTAGACATGAACGAAAATAAACGAATAAGCTCAAAGTAGGGTCACCCCTACAAAAAATAAACTCCAGTTCAGAGTCCTAGTAGCAAGCGGAGGAGAGGGGAGTGGCTTCCGCTTTCAAATTTCAGCGTGGATTCTCACATTTCTATGACCTTTAAAAAATATATATATATATACACATATTTTTACATACTGTAAAAATATTGCGTATGAAATTGATCAAAACCTTTTGAGTTGAATCGTAATATGGCAGACTTTGTCAAATTGGCAATTAACGTATTGCTCTCCAACAAATCGTCAGTTTGGTTGTGTACGGTATAAAACAATATAATAGTTTATTTAAGATGTTTTTTCCCTGTCATTTGGGGACGCATTTCAAGTGCACATTTAAAGCATTGTTTGAATTTTAATAAATTAGAATAGGCCTTTTTGCAACCTTGTCATGTATCTTGCCTTCAGATGCAGATTTAGAGTAAACTGACCCTGAAATGGAACAAAACTACAGACAGCCAGAAAGTGGATGTTAAGGGTTGCTCCACACAAAAATTGATGGATACGAATACGCAAGCCTACAAAGCATCAGCCACGTTCAGCTGATGCAGCTTGACTATTAGGAGCTGCATTGACAGTACATAATTGCATGCAATTGGTCATCATCACTCCACATGTTACAAGAATGATGTTTGCTATAAAGTAGACTCAGTGGTGCGGACAAGCAGTGGGGTGTTGTGCAAACACAAAGTTTTACAGCTGCTGAGTTCTCACACAGGCCACTAAAAACATCTACAGAAATCATTTGGTCATGTGACGTAGTATTTTTGGGAGGGGTAAGGCATAATAGTGTCCACATATATATATATATATATATATATATATATATATATATACATACATATATATATATATATACATACATATATATATATACATATATATATATACATATATATATACATATATATATATACATATATATATACATATATATATACATATATATATACATATATATATATATATATATATATACATATACATATACATATACATATACATATACATATACATATACATATACATATACATATACATATACATATACATATACATATACATATACATATACATATACATATACATATACATATACATATACATATACATATACATATACATATACATATACATATACATATACATATACATATACATATACATATACATATACATATACATATACATATACATATACATATACATATACATATACATATACATATACATATACATATACATATACATATACATATACATATACATATACATATACATATACATATACATATACATATACATATATGCACGCACGCACGCACGCAGGCACACACACAGTGGTACCTCTACATACAAGCACCTCTACATACGAGCAGCTCGAGATACGAGAAACATTTAGAGCAAATAATTATCTCTAGATACGAGAAAAAATTCGAGATGCGAGAAAGCCAGGTGGCCAAGACATGAGAGGCTGTTTATCATTGTAGCGCACTGTCTTTTTTTGCTGCATCTCTTTCGTGTATAACAGATATCTACGAGCACTGGGTGGAGCTTGCATTTTCCCGTGTTTTTTCCCCGTCACTCAGTCACTCAACGAGCAGTATAGTATATTACTTCTCGTTGGCTGCTCATAAGAACATCAGGGGCACTGGCTCTCCCCCCCGCAACTCCTCGTTTAATATCTCTGGTCGCAACTACCTTTTTGTAACGTCTCTGCGAGCATTGAGTGGAGTGTTGCATTTTTTCAGTGTTTTTCCCCCCCTGAGCCTGTTAGCTCCCGTTAGCGGAGCGATGCTAATTCAAATCAAATCAAATCAATTATCTCTAAGAAAGAGTTCGGACACCCTGGGGAGGAAACTCATTTCAGACGCTTGTATCCAGGATCTTTTCCTTTCGGTCATGATCCACAATTTTTGACCATAGACGAGGGTTGGACGCTGCACCGATCTGTCTGTTGATCTCTGGGTCTATTCTTTCACTCGTGAACAAGACCCAAAGACACTTAAACTAGGATCCCTCTTTTGGCTGCCGCCCCACTGTCATTGCACCCAGCATCTTTGGCCCAGCTCACAGGTGGTGAGCCTATGGAAAGGGGAACCTACGTAGTCTCTTTGGGCTGTGCCCGGCCGAGTCTCATGGGTGTAGGCCCGGCCACCAGGCGCTTGCCAACATGCCCCTCCTCCAGGCCGGGCTCCAGAGTAGGGCCCCGGTGACCTGCGTCCGGGCAGGGGAAAAGGCCGTTCAACAGTGTTGCTCGTCAGAAGAGGTCTTCTGAGTCATGTTTTGTCTGGTCCCTCATTCAGACCAGTTTGCCATGGGTGACCCTACCAGGGGCACAAGGCCCAGACAACATAGCTCCAAGGATCATTGGGACACACGTACCTTACCACCATAAGGTGATGATTCATCAGGAGAATGTGTGAAATTATTCACGCATTATTATTGTATGATTTCACATGCATTTTACACCGAACCGCAAGAGTGCACTATAGGCCAGTGGCGATGGGGGGACGTTTAACTTATCCCTTCAGTGATCACCGTAAAATTCATTCATTTTATCATTGATATTCTGAACCGCTTTATCCTAACTAGGGTCGTGGAGGGTGCTGGAGACTATCCCAGCTGACTTCTGGCCAGAGGCGAGGGACACCCTGTGTCGGTGGCCAGCCGATTGCAGGGCACAAGCAGACGGACAACCATTCGCACTCACACCCACACCTATTATTTAAATGACATTTTCCAAGAGTGTAATACTTGATTCACTCAACCACTAAAATCATTTCAAATTAAAAAAAGAATGTACGTGTACGTAAGTATGTGCTGTACGATTGAAATGCCAATAATCAAGATCAAGTAATTACATATCCTCTAAATCAGTGGTTCTTAACCTTGTTAGAGCTACCGAACCCCATCGGTTTCATAAGCGCATTCACCGAAACCCACCAGTTTCATATACGCATTCACCGAACCCCACCAGTTTCATATGTGCATTCACCGAACCCTACTTTAGTGGAAAATAAAAATCATCTTTTTCAAATTCAAGATATATAAATTCCTCACATTGACTGATTGGCCAAGCAATGTCATGTGATCATCTGCTGCCAGTGATGGTCAAGCGGGGCATGTTATCGTTATTAGATGAGTCGATGTGTCTTGCCCTCTGTGGCAGAGGCTCCACCGAACCCCTAGGGTTCGATCGAACCCAGGTTAAGAAAAACTGCTCTAAATAATTGTATTTATCACATTGAATTGTACCCTTATTTTATATATGCATGGGTGTGTTTGTGGTACCGAAAACCACAGAGAAGAATGTTATGAGTGTTTTAAATGATATATATATATATATTTTTTTTTTCAAAGCTCTTTTACTTTGCATACTCATGGGATTTGTTACGTGGTATTTGCACCATGAAAATGTTTGCTGAACAAATAACACACCCAACTATGCTAAGTTCATGTTTGTATATATATCATTTATATTTTTGGATGGAAGAAAATGGAAAATACAAAATTAAACTAAACATGACATTCCAAGTGGTTAACGCATCAGCCTTACAGTTTTGGTGTCCAGCTGCCAGAGGCCAGCCGTTTGCAGGGGACAAGGAGACGGACAACCATTCACGCTCACACGCATACCAATTAGAGTGCAATTTAGCGTGTCCAATCATGATTTTGGAATGTGGGAGGAAACCCACACAGGCCAGGGAGTTTGCATGTTCTCTTACGTGGGGATTTCACCAGGTATACTCCGGTATCCTCCCATATCCCCAAAACATGCATGGTAAGCTGGTTGAACACTCGAAATTGGCCATAGGCGCGTGTGTGAGCGTGAATGGAAAGGAGTTTGCCACATCTGTTTTATTTAAGACTATTATTGTGTAAAGGTGGCCTCTATTTTTAATCCAATGGGTGTAACAAAACCATTTGGAGTTTATGCTGTTTTTCTTGATAAAAAATTTTTTTTCTCTCCAGATGACCACCAGTTCTAATCAAGCATGTTGTCCATAAAAAATCCAGATGGTTTTTGCATATAGGAAATGTTTTCATTTATTATTTTTAATGGTATTGCTATACAGCGCTCTCAACCTCCCTCGAAACCATTTCAGGACTACCCTTGTCCCATTTCTGGAGTTTATCCGGAGAGAATGCGATCCACGCAAAATCCATATGCGCTGATGTCACACAAGACGAATCATTCATCTGAACTTGTAACTCGGATGATTCACAATACTCTTGTTATCGAATTCTTCTTACAGTGCAGTTGTATCAAGATGGCGGAAGCCATAGCAATGGTGTGAATTCCGAGGCATTTAAATTGGAAATGTGGTACTTTTCTTCAAAAACAATTTAAGTGGCAATTTTTGGGGATTTCCGGAGTTTTGGGAGGTTGTCCGGAGTTTGCGCTGCATTTCCGGGTAAACTCCTGAAATTCCGGAGTAGATGGTAGCTTTGGGCAAATGTTATATTCGACTTCAAAGTGACTCTACTACGGATTTGAGATTCCATGCTCGTCTTTAAACCGGAAGTAAAGCAGATGTTCTTTTGCGTTAGTTTGTTTACAGGAAAAAAAGAGATTTGGTAAAATGATGTTGATGATTGCCGAGTATCATATTTCAGTGGATTATTTACAAGGATGGATAGAAATGTTAAGTCTGTTGCTCATGACACATTTACTGCCAATGAGCATTCCCGCAAATTACAGCACATTTGAGATCTTTTTTTTTAACAAACCCCCACAACTTACATGATCACACGGTGGAATGAATCTTTCAGGATCTCGTGCCATTCTTTCTCAGTAGTGACATTACAGCCTTAAATAAGAGGCACTTGAAGTTATAGTCCAGAAGTTCTTCCAAATGAACTCAGTCTAGCTTGAAGCACTCTGCCATCAAACAAATACAGAACTTGGACAGCATGCTGGCATTTTCATTCTCACCTATTTTCAAAGATGCAAGACAAGGATCACATTTTATTCAATATGTTGTTGGACACAGAAATCCCTTTCACACTGCCTATAAAGATGGCACATGTACTTAACTTCTTCAAAAACAAGCACAGAAAACAAAAATGATATAGAGCAGATCATTTTAATCATAATGTAAAAAAAAATTAACAGTTGAAGTAAAATAACATAAAACAATTTAAAGTGATACACAAAAATTTGTTGCATAATCTGTTTCACAATGTTAGGCATAAAAAAATACTGATTACTTTAAAAATATTTCACATTTTTTAGGCAAACCTAATAAGAACAAATCCCGGTGACTTCAGTCTTGTGTCCAGCAGAAAGCAGTGCAACGGTTATATTTCCACCGATATTTGCATCTGCAAAAGTGTTTGCCACCTGTGTTGTTACACATCATAAAACAATGAGGAATGAATTAAAAGTATACTTACGTATTGATTTGCAATAAATCAGCTCCTCTCCATTGACAACTTCAAAAAAACTTGCTCGTGGATGTGCAAAATGGTAAATAAAGTGAGCAAATGTGTGCAGAAAAAATAAGAATTAGCACATGTATAAAAGGCAAAGTGACACCATGTTGACGGAATCAGAAAAGCAGTGCTGAAGCAGCCCAGATGAGAATCAGGAGGCTTGGAAGCAACTGGAAGCTAACATCTTAGTGATGAAAAGTAGTTTAAACAGTATCTCTTGAACAAAGAACATGACTGTCGAAGCAAACCGACATCTATTCGCATTGTCTAGTAAAATAACATTGAAATTTTGTGTAGCAGATCACTTTAAAATTTGAGTTATATTTAACAATTCTCTGCAAGTTGCTTGACTACACATTTCAAAGCTGAGCCTAAATTGGACATTTATTTTCATGATGCTTGGTTGACTTTACATTTCTAATCTGGCAGAACAAATTAAGCTTAGACATAAAAGGGCATTAAAATACAACTTATTTGTTGGACGTTATCTTAAAATTGTAGGAAAATGTCATTAGGCTTACATTCTTGGTTGCTGAATGTTTGAGTATTAAGTGTTTTTTTTTTTTTAAGTTTTGTGGTTTTTGGTGATATTTTGTGATGGAAGCTAAGATAATGAGACAGAAAATAAAAATCAAATGTGAACACTGTTGAACATACCTTGAAGTACCTTGAATGATATTAATGTAAAGCTTTTGCTAGAAGACTTTAAAACAGAAAGATTCAGCACTATTGTGTGTGCATCCCTGACATAATCGCGGTCTGATGGGATTGTGGTCAGTTCCAAAAACGTAACATCAAATCGCAGACATCTTCCAGCTAGATGATTATCACCAGATCACATTGGTAACTGACTCAATTCGAATGGTGGACCTCCAGCAAATCCCATGAGCGGGTAGCCATTCAAGAACCACCAAAAAGTGGACCACAAATGTGAGGCAAAAGTCCCTTCACGATGTGTAACAGTCCTCAGGAACATGGGGCAGCTGTAGACCAGGAAATGTTCTTAAATTGCTATCAGCTTCATAATTAGTCAGATGTCACAAACCGGAAGATTGGGTCCGTCCGTTTACCTGTGATTGAGCAAAGAAAAACTAGATTACAAATGACTATCTTTTCTGGTGTGGATCTATTTTTCCAGATTTAGGGCCACATGAACTCATAGGCCCAAAGTTTGCCCAGATGAACTTAGTCTGGCTTCAAGCGCTCTGCCATCTAACATCAAACAAACACAGAACTTGGACTGTCTAGACAGCCTGATGGCCTTCATCAGCTACATAGCCTGACCTCTTTTTTGGGGGGCCTTCATCAATGGAAACTTCTATCCCTAGAATTGAAATTTCCCAGTATAGTGGAATTTTAAACCCAGCTGTTCCTCTCACAGGTTGCTTATCGCAGTAAACAACAAATGGCATGTGCTAGATGTGATGAAGGTCTTTGCCGTTAACAGGACTGGTTTGTGCTATGGCCAATGCGGGCGACTGCCCAAGCCGCAATCTATGAAGGGCCTGCATGAGAGCCCTTTTTTGCGATTATGTACATATAAAACGTGTAGACTATTATTCCTCATTTTCACCTCAAATTAGTGGTGTAAACACGTAGCGCATTGGCCCCTAACATCAGTAAAGTGTCACTGCATCCGGTCTAAAATGATGCAATATATTTTTTCCCACTTTAACAAATTTCTGATAATGATGGAGTTGATGATATTGCATTACAAAAGGCCAGGAAAGTCCAGTTTTAGGTTCCATCCAATCATCCAAAACACAATTTAATGCAGTATAAGCAATGAATTCAGATTTTTTTTTAAAAATATTTTTTATTTAAATTCATTCTATCTATTATTCTGCCCTTCTCAAGTCACCAATACTACCTATTAAAATGACAAAAGTATAAGATTGTTGTATTAAATGTGTAAATGAAGAATATTTATTAACCATTAAAATGATTTCTGTCACATTCCATTGCGATATCACTCAACCACATTCCACTTTCATATACAGTAATCTCTCTCTCTCCTGTCCTTTCTCTCTCTCATCCACGTTTAGACGCTACCGTCTGTCTATACTGTATAGTGTCACATTTTAGTATTGAAGATCATAATGACCAGATAGGTATTTGTTACTTTGTGAGTAGGTACTGAATTACAAAAAAAAAAAAGATGTTTCTTCATTGTAATATCCTGTTTTGGGTGTTTTTTCGGAGGGTAGGAACGGATTACTTTGTATTTAGTTCATTTCTATGGGAAGAATGATTTGAAATACGAGTAAATTGACATACGAGGTTGGTCCCAGAACACAGTAAGCTCGCCTCTCAAGGTATTACTATATATTATAAATCATATCCTCTTTTTCTTTCATTAACACAGCCTAATTCTTTTCACTCACCATGGGAAAAACTTTCTTGGGTCCACATGATGAATAACAAAGAAGAAAGTTCCACTGAGCACACTCCAAAAACTCACCAAATTTCAGTAACTTTGTCCTTTAAACATATTTGAAGTCCTTTAAGAGACAAATGAGGGTCCAAGACACACAAAAGCATCCTAGAGACGCCGATCCCTACTGGGCAATGCTAGAAGCTAGCCAGTGGAGGGATGGGAGATGACAAATGGAGGAGCAACTCTATCACGCTAATTTCAAAATAAAATACAGGATACTACAAGTGTATTTATGTTGGATGATTGAGTTTTGGAAATTTTGCGTTTCATTACTTGAATTTCTCTTGTATCAAGAGAAAATGTTCATATATAAACACACACACATACAGTAATCCCTCGAATATCGCGGTTAACCTCAATAAAGCATTATTAGTTTTGCTCGTGCGGTCTTTAAAAAAACATGCTAGCAGCTGGCATAACATATGCTGGCGGATGGTATAACATAGGTACGCTAGCGGATAGCATAACATACGCTAGCCTAGTGACAAGCTAGCGCTCTTTCTGAAGAAGCGCCCAATGTACAGTGGTACCTCGTCATACAACTGCTCGTCATACAAAATGCTCGTCTTACGAGGGAAATTTCGATCGAATAATTCGCCCGTGATGCGGTCAAAATTTCATGATGCGACCAAGCCAGGTGGCCATGGCATTTTTTTTTGCATATCTTTCGTGTATAACAATATTTACGAGCACCGGATGAGTTATTCAGACCAGGAAACGCACAACGCGCATGCGCGGGGAAAAGAGGGCTTTCTGGGTAATGAAGTATACTCGTGCACACAACGCCGACAGGCAATGGCACTCTTTCTCAGAATAAAACTTTACCCACAATCAATACGTGGGTAAGATCAGCTGCTGCATTTCCTGTTATTTTTATCTAATATGAGGAGTATTATATTACTTCTCGTTGTCTGCTCATAAGAACATCAGGGGCACTGGCTCGCAACAGCATCCCCGGTAGCAACTCTATCATAGGCGCCGTTCGAGGGGGATGCGAACACAGATGCTACAAGCTAAAAGGAGCCGCTAGCCAGCGCCCCCGAAGCTCCCATGAGCAGCGGAGCGATCGCTGATAAAAGACTGCTGCTCGTTGGCTGCTCATAAGAACATCAGGGGCACTGGCTCGCATCCCTGCAATAGCAACCACGGTAGCAACTCTATCATAGGCACCGTTCGAGGGGATGCGACCACAGATGCTACAAGCTAGAAGGAGCCGCTAGCCAGCGCCCCCGAAGCTCCCATGAGCAGCGGAGCGATCGCTGATAAAAGACTGCTGCTCGTTGGCAAGTGGTCGTGCGTTATCCGATTGTGAGGACATTTGTGTGCATCATTTTCGGAATATTTTGAAGGGAATAGTACGACAGCAAACAGCCCATCGATAGCGAACGTGAGGGTGGAGTGTTTGTTCCGTTTACGAGTGCATTGTGTGGAGAAAAAAAACAGAAGCCCCCCACCCCTTTTGTGCCCCTCTCCCCTCGGCGAAATCCGCCCAATTTTAGTTAGATTCAACACTTTATTTCTATTTAACCACTAGTTGTGTTACTTTGTTAATAGATGGGGAATTAGAAGAAATAAAACATTTTTCCAATCCAATATCCTGTTTTTGGTGTTTTTTCAGAGGGCTGGAACGAATTAAATTTTTTCCATTCATTTCAATGGGAAACGTCCGCTCGAGTTACGAGAACCTCGTCATACGATCTCAGTCTCGGAACGGATTACGCTCATATGTCGAGGTACCACTGTATTGACAAAAAACTGAAACTATACCCGAAAATGAGACTGCACCTATCAAGCGGTGCGTTATACAAGTGTGAAAATAAGTTTTGGGGGGGGGGGGGGGGGGGGGTAATGTCTACATTAAAAGAGCACATGGCCTTGAAAGTCAGCCCTCACCCGTGCATCGTAGTCCATCACAAAAGGCGGGATGTCAATCTGGTCAGGCCTAACACAGTTGAAGAGTTGCTCCAGGTTGTCAAGGTACCGCACCTTATCCTTCATTCCAGACACGCTGAAAGTGGTGAAGAACCAGGTGGAAACCTGTAGGTTTTGACAATAAAGGCTCATGCAGCACTCTGAGATAGTTCAGTAGGTCTGGTATTAAAAGAACAACACATGTAAGGAATCATGAAATATCTCTATTTTAAAGTAGACTTTTACAGGCTGAAGATTCTGAATTGTTTCATAACATTGTATGTATGTATGTATTTGTATGATTGGAAATGAGTTAGTCGTGAGGGATCTCACCTTGGCGCGAAATGTTGGATGCACAAAGTAGAAGGCCTTTAAATTCTTCTTAAACCTGGAATGCATGAGCATTAGCATATTCAATCACATGAGATGACATATTTAAAATCAAATTGAAAAAAAATCTGTATGATGCATTTCAATACAATGTCTATGAATTACATTCCCTTACAAAAATTGATACCGCGACATAAATCCACATACATCCGTCATATTTGAGGGATTTACTCGTATCTCAAATCAATGTCTCCCATAGAAATTAACTAAATACAAATTAATTTGTTCCCACCCTCTGAAAAAACACAAAAAACAGGATATTACAATGGAAAAACATATATTGGTTGTAATTGACCATCTACTAATAGAGTAACAAACAATATTGGCGACCCAGCTTAGTGACGCATACACTACATGTTTTTCAATTATTTCGTGCTTAATACCAATTGTCATCATACGCCTTTTCTTCGCACTACTCTTCATTGCGCCGGCATGTTAAGGAACCCTTTGTTTCCCCTTAAATCTGCACTGACTAACGCAAAAAGAAAAAAAAACCCACAAGAAATGCAACGCTCCGCCCAGTGCTCGTAGAGATCTTTGCAAGACGGCGATGCTGCGAAAAAGACTCGCAGCCTGGCCACCTGGCTCTCTTGTATGCTTGTTTCTCAAAATTTGTCTCGTAACTCAAGGTAAATATTTGCTCTGAATTTTACTCATATCTCAAATTCCTCGTATGTCGGGGCACTCGTATGTCAAGGTATTACTGTACTGTATGTTGACTTCGTTTTCTTTGTCAGACCCTGTTTGTTTTATTTAGGTACATCGATTCATTGTCAATTAATGCTGATTTCATTCAACACTATCTTACGATAGATAGAAATGTAAAAGTTTAAAAATGGTGACGTGTGATGTGCAGATAGACTAATGAATACTGATCATTTAAAAAAAGGATCAAATACTGTACCATTATGGTACACACTCAGAAACATGCTGTCTTTTTCAGAATTGTATTTTGGCTCAGATGACACAGAAAACATGCCAAAGGTATTAGCATCAAAGCTAGCAAGAATTTGGAGTGTGAGTGACAGACAGGTCAGACACCAACAGAATCCAAGCACTGGCAGGACAAGCCATTTATAAAGCCTTATTTCACATGAAATAATAAGTACATACTCATTAGTTTATTTTTCAAGGTTGTTAACAAGTCTTTAATTTTGCCCAATGTAATAATTTGTTCATTTTAATTTGACTTTACAGAACCTTTAACTGGAAAAATGAGAATATTTGTTGACAACCAAGGTGAACCATGCTGACTTCCCATAGTTAGCTGGGATAGGCTTCAGCACCCCCACAATCCTTGTGAGGATAAGCATCACAGAAAATGAATGAAATTATAATGTAATTATATCTAAAGAGTTTAAATGTGAAATGTAAAAATCTTTTGTTAAAAAAACAACTTGAACCGCTTTAAGAACCAAGACTGCAGCATGTCAGAACAAAATTTGATATGTGTAAGTACTGCCCACTGTTTTTGCAGGCTAAAAGTATTTATGGAAGAGAGGGATATTGCCTTTTAATGTGAAACACACACACGAGTTGGATGGATGAATAGAATGAGCTCAGTAGTTAGCAGAGGAATAATGTTGACCTCCTCCTGTGCTTCTTAAACTGGTAAGGTGCTTTAAAAGACCACCCACTTCGGAATAATGTTCACTAGTGCTTAGCTCAACAGTCCTCCACAACACAAGAATTATTCTGAACTAAAAAACTGTGAAAGCCAAGAATTACACATTTGAGTACACTTGCTTTGTGTCCATGGCTAAAGGCTAAGCATTTTTTTAAATGATCTTCAAAGTCAGGAAGTGAGATTTCTGCATTTACCATTTATCCCACATTCTGAATTGGTACCTAATACAGAGACACATTGACCATTTAAAACCAATTAAAAGAGCAAGACCAAGCGATTTTTAGGTACCTACCGCTGCGCTTGGGACCTCAAAAGAGGCACAGGATGGGTTTTTTTTTTTTTACTTTGAAAACATATTTCTTACCATAAGGCGTGGTAGAAATTGGACTTATCTACTTAGAGTTGAGTGAATATATTAGATCTAGCTGTGTGCAACGTTCCCAACGTTAACAGGGTGATCAGAAAAAAAACAAATAAAACAGTCCTCAAATTTTTACTGTTAAAAATAAACCACTTTTGAATGCATTCTATTTTTATTCTGGAAAAAAAATCTAACTGCATTTGCTATTCCCATACTGTGTCCATACAGTACTACTACCTACTACAGAGCTGCCAACCTCCGTCGACCCCATTTCGGGAGTGCCCTTTTCCCATTTCCGGAGTTTTCCGGGGTGAATGCGATTCACCCAAAATCGATATAAAAAGAAAAAAAATGTAGGACAATTCAAATCAAACTGTTATCATGTTTTTACAATAATTGAAAGTGTTTTTGCAAACTATTGAAAGAGTACAGCATAACGACAATACGTTTATATTTGTGTTTGGGTCCTTCTACGTGCGTTTTACTGTCAGTAATTCCACCATGTGTCACGCTGAAGTCGCATATGGATGTTGTGCAATGTGCAAATGTCTTTTTTTTGGAGACGGGATAAACATGGGATATTTCGTCGAATAAGAAGCAATAAAGTTCTGCAAGTCTGGATTTCTAAAAAGTTTCATCGAAATTGCGGTCATTTTGCACTTATTTTGAGGAGGCATATTGATAAGACTTATATAAATAAGTCATTTAAGTTAAATTATACAAGTCATTTAAATTGGAAATTTGGTACTTTTACAAAATGGTTCAGAAAAAATTTAAGTGACATTTTTTTGGGATTTCCGGGTTTAGGGAGGTTGTCCGGGGTCCCGGAGTTTGCATTGTATTTCTGGGTAAACCCCAGAAATTCCAGGGTAGTTGGCAACTCTGCTACCAGAAAACATATATGTCGTCTGAGGGTAGATGTTAGGGTTATTAGTCTTACATTATTACATATTTGCTTGCAATGAAGAACGCTTTGCTTCACTTAGGATTATTAGTCTTACATTATTACATATTTGCTTGCAATGAAGAACGCTTTGCTTCACTTAGGATTATTAGTCTTACATTATTTGCTTGCAATGAAGAACGTTTTGCTTTACTTAGGATTATTAGACTTACATTAGTATATATTTGCTGGCAATGAAGAAGAATGTTTTTGAGAACCATCGACATCTCACACGGTCGTTCACACCGCTCCCTGGAGAAGAAACGGAGGACTCTCAATTGTTTTGACTTCTGTGATGCCTGTTGTAAAATCATATGTAATAAATAAGCAAGATAGGTGTCGATTCGGGAGAATGACCTAGGACGAAGGCGAGTCAGGATCGAATCACAAAATGCTGCTAGGAAGTGGATTTTGCCCCATTTTACCCAAGTTTAATTTTGGGCGTTTCACCATTGACGTCCATCCCTGTCTTTTCCCGGGAAAAATAACCCCCCTGGCCTGGTTGTAATGTCTCAAAAGCTCCAGTATTTGTATTCAATCAATAAATGATGCTAGAAAGTGGATTTTACCTAATTTTAGTGCATTTTTTGTCATTTCACGTATGGACGTATCGACGTTCATCGCTTTTTTACTGGGGAAATGATACTCCGGGCCCGGTTCTGATGTCTAAAAAGCTCCAGTATTTGTATTTAATCAATAAATGCTGTTTTCGGCTGGATTTTATCCTATTTTCGGGCAATGTTTGCCCGTACGCCATTGACGTTCATCGCTGTCTTTTCCCGGGAAAATCACCCCCCTGGCCTGGTTTTAATGTCTGAAAAGCTCCAGTATTTGTATTAATCATGAAATGCTGCTAGGAAGTGGATTTTACCCCATTTTTGTGCATTAATTTATTGATTATTTTTATGTGTCGCAGCTGTAGCTGCAGTAGCGGTTTTATAACCATAAAATAGTTTTGAGGGTTGGATTGATACGTTGAAGGCGCTACCAGAAAATGCACCGACCGCCACTGAATTAAACTTATTGCATGACCATATTAGCACACAAAAAAAGAACAAAACAAAAAAATCCAACAAAGAAAAATAATTCAGAACCACAATCATCTTCAGTTGTCCGTGATCTATCAGTGCCAAATAAAAACTGGAAGAAAAGTTCAAATGCGCGCTTTCGAGTAATGTTGATGACAGCAGTTCATGTGAGCTATTTTTTTTTCCACAGAGCTTTAAAGATGCCAGGTGATTGAACAGACAAGCGTGATAATAGGACTTCCAACTGTAAGCTTGTGTGTGCCTATGTGACAGTATTGTTAGATCTAATTGATATAATGGAATCGTGATAATTGTTACAACGTCTCAAAGGTGAAACTGGTAGAGCCACTGTGGACATTCATTCATTGATTTTCTGAACTGCTTTAACCTCGCAAGGGGTGTGGGGGGTGCTGGAGCCCATCCCAGTTGACTTCGGGCCAGAGGCAGGGGACACCCTGAATCGGTGGCCAGCCGATCGGAGGACACGAGGCAATGGATAACCATTCACACTCACACTCATATCTCGGGGCAATTTAGAGCGTCCTATCAGCCTATCATACATGTTTTTGGAATGTGGTTGGAAACCGAAATACCCGGAGAAAACCCACACAGGCCCGGAGAGAACATGCAAACTCCACACAGGTGGAGCGACCTGGATTTGAACCCAGGACCCCAGAGTTGTGAGGCCGACGCGCTCACCACTCACCCGCCGGGCCACCCCACTGTGGACATCTCTGGCAAAAATAAAGTAAATAAAATAAATCTAATATGAAGAATAAAGAGGTAAAACTATTACAATTCTAGTGTAGCCTAAACTAGAGTAACGTTTCTTTTTGAGAAATCTACGTAAAAGTGATGACATGCTAAACCTACTCTAAGAAAAACGTTGGTCTCAAAAGGTTGCTCAATTAAACCAACAGAGAAAATATAATTCGTTACTACCGACCTCTGCCTGTCAGGGAGAGGCCATTGCCTTATTTTAGGAAGTTAGGATAAAAGAAATTGCCCTTTGGCTCCATCTTCTGGAGAATTTAGCTTATTGCAAGGTCTAAAAGTCAAAAGCACTTCAACATATTGTATTTATGAACTTTAGTAATTACAGTAATACGAGTGCCCCAGCATATAAGCAATTTGAGATACGAGTAAAAATTTGAGCAAATATTTATCTTGAGATATGAGACAAATTTTGATATACGAGCATACAGCGGACATTAGAGGCTGCTCATAAGAACATCATGGGCACTGTCTCTCTCCCGCAACTCTCTCGTGTAATGTCTCTACGAGCACTGGGCGGAGCGTTGCATTTTTTGCAGTGCCCCCGCGTTAGTCAGTGCGAATGGCGGAGCGATCGCTAATACGAGAGGAGTATATACTACTTCTCGTTGGCACGTGGTCGTGCGTTATTCTAATGTGAGGACATTTGTGTGCATCATTTTCGGAATATTTTGAAGGGAAGACAAAAGCAAACAACCCTCGATAGGTTGCATCTGAATGTCAGGGTGGAGGCGGGGCCAATAGAGCCAAGAGCCGGGAGAAGAAAGGTATAAAAATGTAAAACAAAATTAGAATTAGTTTACAGCAAGGTTAGATTTCATTACTTACAGATTACTTATTTTTGAGTGTCTGCATCATAATCCAAGTTCATTTAAATTTGTTTATGTTATGTTACGAGCGCGATGCCGTGCAAAAAGTCTCTCCCCCTCTCTCTCCCCTCCGCGAAATCCGTCTAATTTTAGTACTATTAAACACATTCCAATACCATTAAACCACTAGTTATTTGTTACTTTGTAAATAGATGGCGAATTAGAACAAATAAAAATGTTTTTCCAATCCAATATCCTGTTTGTGTTTTTTTCAGAGGGTTGGAACAAATTAATTTGTTTTTAGTTCATTTCTATGGGAAACATTCGTTTGAGTTACGAGAAAATCGACATACGAGCTCAGTCCCGGAATGCATTAAGCTCGTATCTCGAGGTACCACTGTACCTCTGTCAGCAGGTGTAAAGAAGATGTCAGTTATGGTTCCATATGTTTGTGTTCAAGATAATTTAACCAAAGAATGGAATGTGATCAAAATGTGCGATTTGTTATATAAAACATTCCTTTTCTGAAACGCTTATCCTAATAAGGGTTGCGGTGGGTGCTGGAACCTATCCCAGCCGACTCCAGGCACCAAGTCGGACACACCCTTGATTGGTGGCCAGCCAATTGCAGGGCACGAGGAGACGGACCACCATTCACGCGATAAAACGATAACGATAATTATTATTAAATAATTTTTGTCAACAATAATATTAAAAACTTTCGATGAAAATTTGATACATTTAAACTGTAATTACACCACCCGATCACCTGAGAGAACAGGGCGCTGTTGCGAGATGAACGCTAGTTCCCGACCAACACTCAGGAGAAAAGGAGGCCGATGAGGAAACGTGATTTTAGCATGTCAGCAATAGAGGACAATAACACAGCCAAAATAAGCGATTATGTGATGCAAGACAACACCGTGCCGACCCAATAAAAGATCCAACTGAATTTTTCCTGGCATTTTCTATCTTTTTTGGGGGTCAGTCAGAGCATGTTTAACTAGATTTAGATGGCAGCACAATTGGTAAAATGGCTGTCCCCTGAGCGAGCAGTGACGGGAACGCAAGTTTTTTTCTTCTAGAATTTCATTCATAGACGTCAAAATAAACTAGCAGTTTCGTGCATTTCGTGTTTTTATCCGCATATAAGCCATACCCTCGATTCAGTCATCATTTTTTTGTCCGACAAAAGCGGCTTATATGAGAGTAAATACGGTACATTTGTGTAAATGTCTCAAACATTAAAGTGGAGATAAAAAAAATAATTTCAGAAGGTGAAAAAGACTTTCATGGCAACATTTGACAGTACAGTCGATATTTTTTTTTTAACTACACACTCACTTAGCATCGACTATGTCGTGAAGGTTCTTAAGAAATTCTGCATCCAGGTGGTTGTGTTCACCGGTCAGTGTGTGGAAGTAAACCATTACATATTCCTTTACAGCAATGTGATCCATCACGTGGATGAAATAAAGCAGAGCCTGGATGGACAGAAAAACAAAATTTGCACAATTACTAAAGGACTGATTAATAGTAAAAATATTTTATTGAATTTTTGGAATGTTACACCAATGGGCAGGCTTTGGAAGTTATGTAAAGAACCCAAAATCATTAACTCCTGTTCCAATTTATAATTTGGGCCCCAGATTTGAACCTTAATCCATATAACATACAGTATTCTAAAACATTATGTTTGAGATTCGCAACCACTAGTAATAGAGTAGCTGCCAGTTTTGATCCAATTCCTCTGCAAATATAATGTAATTTTTGGATGAGAAGTCAAACTGGCCAAAAAATAAACAATGAAATGGGGGTTGGGCGTGGGATGTATTTCCTTGTGCTGGAGTATAAATTCCATTTTTTTGAGAAATTTTATTTGATAAACATTCTATTGTTTAACAGAAATTAAGATAATATTTATCCTTTTGGCAAGTTGGCTAGATTTGAATTATTATTCCACTGAGACTTAAAATTTGAGAAAATAAATAAAGTCCTTATTTATTATTTTTACACCGATCCTGGGAAGAAAACATAATTGGGCCCAATTTATCAGATTAAGAGATCACTTATATTTAAGTTTGACTTTTTCCCCCGAAAGAGCAACAACTGAGACAACTGACTGTGACCAACGTTTTTGTCCAAGGTAAAACAATCAATGTAGTCCAAGAATTTAAATACCTAGAAATCACCCTTGACTCACAACTTGTCTTTAAATGACAGATAAAAAAACATAAGAGAATTTAATTTAATTTGTCCAATTAGGAACAATCCAGCTACTGAGTCTGCAAAACTGTATTTTGACACAATGATCATATCACACATGACTTACTGCTGAACAAGTTGTAAGACAACACTAAAACCAATTCAAACCGTTTATAAGCAAGCTCTGAAAGAATTCGAGAGAAAAGCAAAAACATAGCATCACTGTCAGATATTTAAAAAGAAAACACGCAAACGCCTGAACTGGTACAATCCTGTTAAATATGCTGATGTTTACAAAATCCTCCATCACAAAACTCCTCCTCTGCGGCAACAATTTGTAAAAAAAAAAATTCCAACAGATCAAGAAAGGCTGGCTCTAGAAGTGACTGTGTAGTTCCCTTCAGAAGGAGTGCATTTAGCCAAAGCACCTTCGCTGTTCGTGCCTCACATACTTGGAACTCAGTAAGTACTACTAAGTACCATACGTGAAATTTGTATTTAGTTCATTGCTATGAGAAACGTTGATTTGAGATATGAGTAAATCGACATATGAGCTCAGTCCCGGAACGCATTAAGCTCGTATCTCAAGGTATGACTGTACCATCCCTTTTATTAAATAAATCAAACTGAAACTCAATTTATTCTCATCTCATCACATTTTCTGAACCGCTTTATCCTCACTAGGGTCACGGGGGTGCTGGAGCTGATCACAGCTGACTTCGGGCCAGACGCGGTTGACACCCTGAATTAGTGGCAGCCAATCGCATGGTGCAAGGATACAGACAACCATTCACACTCATACCTAGGGGCAATTTAGAGTGTCCAATCAACCTACCATGCATGTCTTTGGAATGTGGGAGGAAACCAGAGTACCCGGAGAAAATCCACACAGGCCCATGGAGAACATGCAAACACCACTCAGGTAGACCAGCCTCGTCCCCCACTGTGAAGCTGACGCGCTAATCACTCAGCCGCTGTGCCGCCCACTCAATTTATTGCTTTGTTATAAAAAAATAAATAAAAAAATCATAGTAACAAGAAAGTGGAACCTTCTCAACGTCAATAACAGTTACTGGAATGTTTCTTCCCACCGCAACCATCACCGTCCTTCCACACATGTCCACACCTAAAAAGACAAAGAGGTTTACGTGTACGCGCGCACATATTATAGCCACAAACTATAGATACTACTGTTGAAAAAGTTTGCAATACATAACCTCAAAGGAATGTTCTTTCTGTCAGACATAAATTATACTGGAGATATCAGTAACATATATTTTTTCAAAAATTGATTATCTTATTGA
The DNA here is from genome assembly GCF_051989625.1 of Stigmatopora argus. Classification (NCBI taxonomy): domain Eukaryota; kingdom Metazoa; phylum Chordata; class Actinopteri; order Syngnathiformes; family Syngnathidae; genus Stigmatopora; species Stigmatopora argus. The sequence goes on from NC_135399.1 coordinate 3,646,709, forward strand.
ATGAGGGAATAATGCTTTAGTATCCATTAATTTATTACAGAATCTTTATTTCCCCAAACAAAATGAGGCCCCTCATGTACCACACCATACACCAAGGATGTACTCTTCCATGACGGTATAAGCTTTTTGTGTCCTGGTGTATATCAATCACTTCCAAAGAATGCTCCGCAACACTACTACTTCCTTGAGATACTTTGTCACTGATGTAAATCTGTTGTGTGAAACACAGTATATACCTGTCTGATATAATGCTTTCAGCGCAGCAATGTCTGACAGGTCCTCTGCTCTGGCTCGGCACAACCAGCGGTTGTAGCTAGAAATGGGAAACATGGGACCGTACCAATTAGCCTTTTAAGTTAACTGTTCAAACGACCAGCCCAAAATTATCACTCCATCCAAACAGGTAATATACAGTATTATTATATACTAAAAACAATGAATTGAATGTATGTGCTGTTCTCATTATATACACAATACAAATGTTGCAATTTGGCACACATAATTTGAGAATTTAGTATCTTTGCTCTCACAATTTGTACAAATGCAAAGAAATGTCACTCCTTCACCTCCCACCCTTTTTAATAGTACCGTATTGGCCTGAATATAAGAAGGTGTTTTTACCCATACCACCCTGGTCACAACTTGTTCCAGCTGCTGCCCTCTGGCAGACGCTACAGGTCTCACAAAGCACGGACAAATATACTTAGGGACAGTTTTCCCCCCCACAGCCATCAGGACTTGCGTTAGCACGACACACAATCCCTTCTGTGCAATAACGTCGGGGTGTGCAATAACAATGTGCAATATTTTAGAATTTACCTTGCCAGGATGTGACTTTTTATATTTTTATATTACTTATGGGTTTTTTTTCCTGGGAAAACGCCCTTTGTGGAGTATCACCACCAATTTTGTTTTACGCAGCTGTGTATGACGACAATAAAGGCTTTTGATTTGATTGATTTGATTTTGCATTGAAATAAGGTTCAAGACATTATACCCATTCAGAACGCTAGATGCCAGAACGCCATATATCTTTAACACGAATGCTTAACACTTTGATGGTTAATGCAGTACAGTAGATTGGTTAATTTATATTTCAAAATTCAGAAGCCATTTATTTGAAGCGTTATTGTGTTTTAGTTTACATATTTAAATGTTCAGATATTAAGATGTGATGGACAGTTTTTGGAAGATTTGAATGAGGCCAAATAACATGAATTTTTCTCCCCAATATACTGTAGTATATCAAGGAATTGCTACAGCGCTTGCCGTAGACTTCAATTACTGCTGCATCCATGCAAGGCACACTGATTTGTTACACTCCTTTCAACAACACCAATACTACATAGTCTCAGGCACAACTCTTTACACGCAGGGTAGCACTGTACACCCATCACTTGGCACTGAGTTCAGAGTGCAGCATTATCAACAAACGGCGCCGAAATGAAGCATAGATGCGGCAAGTCTATCTGTTTGACACCAAAAGAATGACTTAACAAGCAGCTGGGACAGGTCATTTATGTTTGCCGACGCTGTCAGGAGAGGCTAATGATTATTAAATGAGTCAGATATGCATGTACAAAAAAGTGTGAGTATTGCGGTGGGCCCACTGCGATGTTGCGATACAAACGAGACATTGTTCAGGTCCGAAGGAAACTATAATTGGCAGATCAAATCTTACTCTGTCGATCTACCAATAATATCTTGTCCGTTCAACGTAATGAGCACCCCTGGTTCAGGGGGTAGTAGTATTAAAAATTGTGGAACAAATCATGCCAATTCAATATGCTTCTACTTGCAAAAAAACGTCTTTATTTACGCTGACGTTTTGTGATCTACCAGCCGCTTGTAAGTGATGTATTGGGCATCGTGTGTTAGTAGCTGTAGCAGTTTTGTTGTGGCTGATGCGCTTACTTCCTCTGGTGCTGCTTTTGCATGGTAACTTCCGACATGTGACCCTGTAAGATCAGTTTGCGTTGCTTGTCCACATCGCCCTCCATGCGGGCAAAGGCATGATTGCCCACCTGACCCAGATCTGATTCCAAATTGTCGTCCTCTGAATCATCTGTTCCAAAACCAGACATATAATAGCTGATTAATTAATGTACTTGGCAGTGGTTCACAAAAAAATTACACCTAGTACCATCTCAAACAATACTTGGCAATATTCTTAATTATCTCAATAGTTTCTGTGAAAATACATTGCCCTATTTTTTCGATGATGGAGGAATTGCAATTTAGAATTGTTTGGGACCAGAATCGAAACCTAAACAATCAGATTGTGACAGCTCCTTTAATTGGAAAACAACAATGCTTCTCTACTTGTTTGACATTATTGACGTAATAAAAAGACAGAACTGTTAGATACAGAATTTCTTGTGACAAACCATGGGAAACCAAAATCATGTAATTGATATGCAATGGTATCTCTACTTTCGAAACATCTCTATTCAAGTTACAAAACAAAAATCCCCAAAACATAAATACACTTGAATTTTATTTTGAATTTGCCACGATGGAATTGCTCTCCCTTTGGATCTCCCAACACATTGCTGGCCTTCTGTTGGTTATCTCCCAACAGCCTGCTGGCATTTCATTGGCTAGGAGGGAGCCACATTTCCAAAATGCTTTTGTGTGCCTTCGCCCCTCGTTTGTCAGGAAGTTCTAACATGCTGTTTCTTGAGTTTTTCCTTAGTGTTCAAAGCGACATTATTCCTTAATGATTAATTTGGGTGTCAAGAAAGTTAAGTTTTTTGCGTTCATAATTTTGACTTGTTAAGTTACGTGTGGGTGATTGTATGTTGTGTCAGTTGCCAAACGTTTGTCTCTTCCCCTTTTACCCAGGTACTCGCCCTCCAACAACAGTAGAAAATGTTTTACATGCGTTTGCTCTTTATTTTAATAGCTTAATAAACACTTTTCTTATCTCTTTTGTGTGTTTTTCCACATTTTCATACAGAACTAGTGCACTTGAATTATTTATAAATGGTTTAGTTGGAAGTATGGAGGACCGTGGAACTAATGATACCATTTAGATGTAAACAGCGTCTCTACTCACAAAAAAAATCCAAGTTACAAAACCACTTCTGGGACTAATTAATTTAAAGTAGAGGTATCACTGTATAAGTTACTTTCACACCAGTAAAACCTAGCTGTTTTTCTGAATTTCCTGTATTGCTATTCTCCGTGAAAGGCGCAAAAAATACACTAAAAGCTGGCATTTAAGCTAACTAGCTGAAGTCAGTATTCATAAAATGTTACCTGCTTTTACTTGCGTCAAAGTGGGCAAATTTGCGTGCGTGCTTTAAATCTCATTGTACTTATATTGTACTTGAATAATGAATAAAAACAAAGGCATTCAATTCAATATGTGCTAAAGTTTGCAGTATAAAACTCTTGAAAACTGATGTAAATGTGTTTTCAACCGCTTGAATTGTAAAATGTGGAGAACTATATGTAATCTGTTTGGTTAGAATGGGGGATGAACTATGATGGATACCTATTACTGTTTAATAATTGATTCAATTGTTAACTATAATGAGAACACCAGTGAATGAAAAATATTTCACCTTCCAGGCTTCCCGGTTTCTCTGCAATTCGAATCTGCCTCTCGGGCACAACGGGCTCACCATCCGCGTTTCCGATGTCGGCCGGTACAAGGGGCAGGCACAACTGCTCCTCCTCCTCGGAGCGAGGATAGTAGAGTGGAAGGAATTTCATGTACACCGCCTAAAGAATATTGTACACAAACAACATGTAGGAGGACTCCTATAAAACAGGTTATAAAAGTGCAACAAAATCAGACAAACCTCCTCTGTGTCAGACACAGAAAATACTACTGCCTCTATACTGCTTCCATGCTTCTCCAGGAATCTGCGGACAGTTCCTGTGGACATATGGAGTAAATCTAAGAAGAGACAAAAGCCCTCTTCAAGTGTTAACTTCATATGATTAACAGAGAACAACATACATCTTTGTGTAAATGAGAAGTGCAGGTTGATGGCGAATGTGTTAAGGAAGTGAAGAATCCTGTGCAGGCAGATGTGAACAGCTGGAGGAAAATATCATGTGATAGGAGAGCGTCAGCATCGATGAAGGGAAAGGTCTAGTGGATAGTTGTATAACCAACCATAATGTATGGGTTAGAGACAGTAGCTCTGAGGAAAAGACAGAAGGTAGAGCTCCAAGTAGCGGAGATGAAGATTCTGAGCTTCTTCTCAAGTGTGACCAGGTTTGATAGGAATAGGTAGGAATGACAATAAGAGGGAGAGTGAAGTTTTAGGCGTTTCGGAGACCAGTTCAAAGAGACCAGACGTCAATGGTTTGGTCATGTTCAAAAGACATGAGGACTACAGTGGTACCTCGACATATGAGTGGCCCGACATACGAGAAATTTGAGATACGAGCAAAATATTGGGCAAATATTTATCTTGAGATACGAGACAAATTTTGATATACGAGCAGACAGCGGACGCGAGCGGCTGCTCGTAAGAACATCATGGGCACCGTCTCTCTCGCCGCAACTCCCTCGTGTAATGTCCCTGTGGTCGCAACTCCCTCTTTGTAACGTCTCTACGAGCACTGGGCAGAGCGTTGCATTTTTTCAGTGTTTTTTTCCCTGCGATCGCTGATACGAGTTATATATACTACTCGTTGGCAAGTGGTCGTGCGTTATCCTATTGTGAGGACATTTGTGTGCATAATTTTCAGAATATTTTGAAGGGAATACAAAAGCAAACTACCATCGATAGGTTGCATCTGAAACTCAGGGTGGAGGCGGGGCAAACAGTCAACTCATGAAATTCCTGAAATGTACAAATTCCTTCCACTACTATCCTCGCTCCAAGGAGAGGTTGTGCCTGCATGTTGTTGTTCATGCATGCCACCATCTTCGGAATGGTTGGCAAGGCTTCACGCTTACCCACTAATTGACAATGAGTGATGCGGCGTGATTGTTGATTGTCAAACATTTTGTTTCTCAATATTTTTAAGTAATTAAGCAAGTAATTTTAAGAACATGGGAATTTAGTATCCCCCTATGAAAACTAACTGGATTCTTAAAATTTGTTAGTTAATTACAGTCTAATCAGAACTGCCAACTACCCCAGAATTTCCGGGATTTACCCGGAAATGCAACGTAAACTCCAAACTCCAAATTTCCAATTTGAAATGCCTCGAAATTCACACCATCGCTAGATCGCAATTTGGATCAAACTTTTAAGAAATTCAGACACTAGCGGAACTTTATTGCTTCTTATTCGACGAAATATCCCATGTTGACGCTGTCTCCAAAAGGACTGACATTTGCACATTGCACAACATGCAAGTGGGGTAAGGGATCAATATGCCTCCTCGGAATAAGCACAAAATGGATCGCAATTTGGATGAAACTTTTTTAGAAATTCAGACACTCGCATGTAAGTGCGGGTAAGGGACCCGCTGAAAAACTTGTTAATGATGTAGAAAAGTTGAATTTGCCAATAAATGATCAACAAATTATACGTTGTTCACTTTTATACTTATTTTCATTATGATGTACTCTTTCAATAGTTTTAAAAACAATATTTCAATAGATGTAAAAACATGATCATAACAGTTTGATTTAAATTGTTCTTTGCTTATTTGTATATATATATATGTTTACATTTTATATTGATTTTCCCTGAATTCCTTCATCCCGGAAAGAAATGGGACAAGGATACTCCTGAAATGGGGTTGACGGAGGTTGGCAGCTCTGCTTAATTGTTGACAATGAAACATGAAATTTTTTGTTTCTCAGTACTTTTAAGTGAATTTTTGAAGACAGTGGAGTTATAACACCTCTATATGGAAACTGATTCACATTTTTTTTTAATATTGTCTGTATGTATAATTCTAATTATGCAAATGACAGTTTCTTTTAAGTGAAAACTGCTCAATATGACCTTTTTTATACGTCACAATAAATGGAAATGTCGATAATAATATTGCGGTTGTGGTCGAGTTGTAGCTTGATTACATGATCTTTAAAGTATTTCTTTTTTCTTTTGACTCAGATGATTTGGAGGTGGTTTTATATTAGAAACAAATTGTGAGAAATTTCAATTTTTCTCTGCTTCTGGATCACCAATTTCAAATAATTTCAAAATTCAAAAACAACAATCATATCGGGATGTGTAGAATACATCATCAGTATATGTGCTTCCTTCAATCCCGAACTAGGAAGTTGGAAAACTTTGTTTTACTGACGACAGCGCTACATTGTGGCCGAAGCACAGAGTATCGGGCTAACAGGTATTCGTGAAATTTCATCTGGAACAGCTGGCTCCATTTGTCACATATCTACTGTATTTTCATACCTATAAAATGTACCGTGTGATAGGGCGCAGTCTCATTTTGGGATGTATTATCTGTTTTTTTTTTTTCAATACATTGGATGCTTCTTCCGATAAGGCGCTAGCATGACACTAGGCTAGCCTATGGTATGCTAGCCGCTAGCGTACCTATTTCATGGTAGCCGCTAGCGTATGTTAGGCTAGGTACTAGCGTGTTTTTAAAAGACAGCAGGAGCAAAACTAAGTTTGATAATGCTTTATTGAAGTAAAAGGTACACTCTGATATAAAGAGTTTGGTGTTTAACATGCAATGCTCCACTGTCAGTCAGAGTTGTGTATTACGCGAACTTCATTCCAGCTTTGGCGACAGCTCGAACAGTGCTGGCCAACATGTTAGCAATCTTTTAGGAATCCGCTAGCAATCCGTTAGCAATCCGTTAGCAAAGCTGTTAAATTGCGTTCGATCCATGGCTTCGGTCCATTTTCCAAGCGTTCGTTCCTGCATTATGTTGTCATTCACGGCAGGTGTTTCCTCTGTATGCTCTAATATACCGTTTCTTCGAGTATTAAGAGTGTTTTTGAGGGTTAAAAGCACTGAAAGCACACTGAAGTCAAATGCCTTGCCACTCCCCTGGGATGTTTTGAATGGATTTGCCGAGACGAGCATTTTGTATGACGAGCGGTCGTATGACGAGGTACCACTGTATATCCAATATTTTTCTATCGGAAAACTCGCTTACAACTTTAGCTTCACTGCATGTTTTGCAGAGGAGACCTTTCTCACCCAATTTCACCGCTTGTTCTACTATTTACACATACATACTCCGACAGCCATTCCATCCTAAAAGAATCTCATTTCTTTTTTACTTTGGGTGATTGAGTGGGTCTGCCACAGGTTAGTCATTTCGCCATGATAAAGGCTTGGCTTAGCTATATGCTAACCTGCAAAACACATGCACCTACTCATAACGCGTAACTAACGCAGCCAATCAATGTCATTAACATTTACTTATGCCGCAGAAGTAAACACGTGACGTGAACCGCATCATATCATTGGCTGGACACGGTGTTAGTCATAATTTTATCCGTAATTACCGTTTGTTGTCCTTTGTCAGTGACAGGCTGCCACTCTCTGAGTTGCGTTGCAAAATGGCAAAAAACAAATTTAATGTATTTATTTTTTTACAATTCAGGTTGGATTTTATTTTGTGCGCTGCATGTTTAATGTGTCCGGAGAACAGGAGAGTAGTGCAAAATTGTGCACACGCGCAGTTTAGAGAGAACATTGTCAGAGAGAAGTCAGTTTTTTACTGAAACTTTTTTTCCCACAAAAAGCAAGCACCACTTACCTTTCATTTCTCCCTGTCTTACTCATCCAATCACAAATCACTCTCAGACAATCTAAGTACTTCTCAGAGAGGAATCATCAAACTCTCACAAGAATCCACATAAACACCATGGGTGTGTATTACTTTATATCTGGTGATAAGATTCATATCAGGATTCACAGGTCACGATCCTGATTAATCCCGATATTACATTTTAAGATGATTATCGCACTTTGTAGATCACTATGGAAAAAACTAATAAAAATAGAAATAAAGGTATTTATATGAATTTATTTTGGAAACCTCCTACAGCACTAAAGTAAACATGTTTTATGTTTGAATATATAGCCTCCATTGCGTAATATTCAGTTTAGTGAAAAACCAAAGAATATAATAAAATAATGAATAAAATAAACTATCCAATAAATTCCGTACCACGCCACAACTGTGTCCCACTTGTTGATTCAAAAAGTTTAAATTCAATATCTTTGTGTTTGAAGCCTGAAATGTGGCAAAAAGGTTGAAAAGGTCAAGGGGGTGAATACTTTCGCAAGGCACTGATATACATATGTACATACAAGTAAACATACAGTAATTAACAGTCACATCCCATTTATTTGCACTTGGGATACAAAATACAGTGGTACCTCGACATACGAGCACCCCGACATACGAGCATTTCGAGATACGAGAAAGCCAGGTGGCCAAGACATGAGAGGCTGTTCATCATTGTAGCGCACTGTCTTTTTTGCCGCATCTCTTTCGTGAATAACAGATATCTACGAGCACTGGGCGGAGCGTTGCATTTTTTCCACTGTTTTTTTCCGTCACTCAGCGCGAATGGCGTAGCGATTGCTAGTACGAGTATATATTACTTCTTGTTGGCAAGTGTTCGTGCGTTATCCTATTGTGAGGACATTTGTGCGCATCATTTTCTGAATATTTTGAAGGGAATACAAAAGCAAACAGCACATCGATAGAGACAGGGTGGAGGCGGGGCAAATATAGCCAACCCGGCCGGTATCAAATTTAAATACAAAATTAGAATTAAGTTTAGTGTAAGGTTAGATTAAATTTATTTTTGAGTGTGTCTGCATTGTAATCCAAGTTCATTTAAATTTGTTTGTGTTATTAAACGAGCGTGTTGCCGTGCAAAAAGAGCTTCCCCCCTCGCCGCCCCCCTCTGTCTGTCCCGTCTCCCTCTTTTCTCCCATCGAAAATTAGAATTAAGTTTAGTGTAAGGTTAGTGTGTCTGCATCTTAATCCAAGTTCATTTAAATTTGTTTAAGTTATTAAACGAGCGTGTTCCCGTGCAAAAAATAAGAAATAAAACATTTTTCCAATCCAATATCCAGTTTTTGGTGTTTTTTTCAGAGGGTTGGAACGAATTAATTCGTTTTTAGTTCATTTGAATGGGAAACGTTCGTTCGAGTTATGAGAATATCGACATACGAGCTCAGTCCCGGAACGAATTAAGCTCTTATCTCGAGGTACCACTGTATCGGAATTTTGGACCTTGCATTAAATTTAATAGAAATTGTTTGATTTCATTTACACTTACTTAATGCAATGTGTGTGGCGTCCTCCAGGGGGTATCCTCGTTTGACTGTGTTGACCACACTGAAGCCAATTGATGCCATCGACTGTTCCCTTGTTTTAACAAGACAATCACATGTCAGTACCATTGAAATTTCGTAAGCTTTTTAACCTGTAGTACAGGGGACCACTGAAACACATTTTTCGGAACTTACTTAGCCCTTTGGCCTACTTTCAATTTCACATTCTGAATTGTCGCACCATAAAGACGAGTCCCGACTAATACTCTCTTTGTCATACACCCTATCCCAGAATCGTAGCATTCGATTACGTCTTCGGGTTTAAGTTTGCAGAGCCAAACATCATGGGACTAGGTATTGGCTCAGTTAAAAATTGTATTTATTTTGGTTATAATAAGAACTACTTTATTATGTTGGTTGCTAGGTATTATCTGCCATTTTTTATTCATTTGAAAAAAATAATGGACTCAAATCTGGAATAACATGTAACCAACTTTTTAATTACCGTATTTTCCACACTAGAAGTGTAGTTTCGAGACCTGTATAATATATATATATATAGTTCGCAGTGTAGCTTTGAATGCTCTGTTGACGCCAACATCTAGTGGCTGGAGTTCTTTTGTAAATCCACCCTGAATGACGGCGAGCACCGACGTCATTCCGGGTGGATTGCCCAAACGGATTGGTATTTGTTTTTTCATATTATTCTTGGGGGAAAAAGTAGCCCTTGTTATTTTGCATGTTAACCAAAAATGTGCGATAAATTTTCTTCCTTATTCCAATTAAAAGTTCATCATTTGAAACTGCAAAACAAGGCTTTGTCCATTGTTCGATTATTTAGAACTGAGAGGGGCCAGATTTGAAATAAAACACAAATCACATCTTATCGCATCATGATTGATAATCATTTTGATTGGTGCTCTTACGTGGCAATCTGCAGGATGTTTCTGTAACAGCTGTAGAGCGAGCTCTCTGCCGCTGTTCGGTACTTGGCTTTGTACTTTGGTCCGACTGTGTGTATGATGAACCTCGCTGCCAGGTTGAAGCCTTTGGTAAGCTTTGCCTCCCCTGTGCGACATCCTGCACAGGAATCACGTGTTCTGTGATTCAGAAACTTAACTTGCAGTCTAAAGTTGTTAGATAATTTTTAAAAAATACATAAAAATGTGTTTTGCACCTTTAAGTTTGAGCAGCTCGTCTTTTAGCTCAGGTCCTGCCAGCTGATGTATGCGTTCCGAGACAGGATTCTTGTCATTAAGGAGTTCATTGCTGGTGTTAGTGATGGCAGTACAGTTCAGCAGCGCCACATCTCCATTACTGTAGATTGGATTGGATTGGATAACTTTATTCATCCCGTATTCAGGAAATGTCATTGTGACAGTAGCAGAGGGTGATTAGACAGAACAATAAAACAAAAGCACAAAGTACAAAGCAAATCAAAGTAAATGGGATCATTAAGAATAACCAAATCAAATCATTAAGAAGCAGCAACAACACAAAACAAGCAAGAGTGGACGGAGCTACCGCCGCCGGCTGCCACTTGAACGGCGCCATCTTGGTTGCGGTAGCTAAAACGGATACAGACTCAAAAAGACGTTGTAAAGTTGGACAAAAACTGGAACCACACACCGGAAGTCTTCCACAAGATGGGGAACTTCTGCAGACTGTGACCGAGGTAAAGAATATGCAGAGTCACTCTTTCAAGCTTATCCGCACAGTTCCTCAGTAGTCTGGAGCTGAAGACAACAGCAGCAGAGCAGGACTCCGCTTCCGGCCTGGTAAGCGCCGACAGCTCTTCCATCTTATCCCATGATGGAATGGTTGGTCAGAAGCGTTGCTTCTTCTCCCGGCACTTTTGTCCAGCTGCGAATTTCCAGTGGGATTGAGGTGTTGCTCCTTCTGCTGCGTATTGTAACAGCTAGTCCCATGTGTATGACAGCGTAGGCTAAGATAGATGTCTGTGCAAATGTTGGGGTTTCAAGGTACAGTGGTACCTCTACTTACGAATGATTATACCGTAATAACTTGACATTTGAGTGTCCCAACATACGAGAAATTTGACATACAAGGAAAATACGAGCAAATTTATGCCCTGAGATACGAGACAAATTTGACATACGAGCATATGATGCGGCCACTAGGTGGTCCTTTTCAAGCTGTGCAGTGATATTCATGACAAGAGGGAGGGGCTTCTTTTAATATGGATAAAGGAGAAACAGTTAGCGGAATCTGCGAGGACTTGAAAGTAAAGCAAGCAGCTGAGAAAGGGGATTCTTCGACGCCAGCCGAAACTTTCACAGCAAGTCATGGCTGGTTCGATAACTTTAAAAAACGAACTGGTGATGCAGTCGGTTGTGAGGCACGGGGAGGCAGCTAGTTCCGACTCGATAGCCGCGCCGGAATACACCTCTGCCTTGGTTATAGCACAACAAGGTTACATCAATTTTTAAGTGTATAGTAAGAAAAGTTCATTTAAGTTAAATTTAAAATTAGTTATGTTACATAGTGTCACAAAAGTATACCGAACCGAACGTGTAAAGTCTCTTTACTCCGCCGTTAGCCGCTACCGTCTGGCTCAAAGGTAAGAACCCGATACAATACTGTGCACAATAATGTCACGTTATTGCAGATCATAACCACTAGATAGTTATTTGTTACTTTTTGAGCATAGGTGGTAAAATAGAACAATTAAAACTGAAGCTATAGATCGAACACCATTTAACAGCTTTGCCAACGGCTTTGGAGTGATGAATGCCGTATGGCCAACATAGTAGTTCAGGCAGGCATTGTCGCACAAGTTACGTGATGATTTGGAATGAATTGTCGATGCTGATATAACAGCGAGGAGAATCAAAGGCTTGGGAGTGATGCATGTTGTGAGTTACAATGGATTGTGGATGACTGGGCTCAAGTGTCGGAGAGCATTGTTGTTCGAGCTTTCGCCAAAGCTGGAATCAAGTTCCCAGAACATAGCATGTTGAACGCTGAACTCTTTATAACAGATACAGACAACTTGTGTACCTTTTACCTCAATAAAGCACTATCAAACTTAGTTGTGCTCGTGCTGTCTTTAAAAAAAACACGCTAGGGTCTAGCCTAACATACACTAGCATACACTAGCGGCCAGCATTACATAAGCTAGCCTAGTTTCATGCTATCGCCTTTTCCGAGGAAGCGCCCTATGTATTGATAAAAAGCGGATAATATACCCGCAACTGAGACTGCGCCCTATGAGACGGTGCATTTTATAGGTGTGAAAATACGGTAATTTTTTAGTTGTTGAGTTGTATGTTGGCGTACGTGTGTACATATGTTTACGCAGCTGCCACTGGCAATTCCACCCCATTGGAAAATGTCTTTGCACTTATTTATTTTGGCTTGATAAATAAGGAAAAAAGGGTTTAGGGGGTAGTGTTAAATCTCATGGAATGAATTATGCTAATTCAATGTAAAATATGCCTCTACTTATGATAGATTCCAAGTTACAAAACTACTTCTGGAACGAATAAATATGGTAACGCAAGATACCACTGTCTAAACCTAGACAGAGTCAGCAAAGTCTCTGTTGTTGTACAATGCATAATATGGTGCTTTTGTCTGTTCTCTATAAATTGCACAGAATATAAATGAATTAAATAAAACAATGTAATCTAAAATTTCCTGCTGCTCTCTCAATAACAGAGGCAGAAAATTGCCAATTTCTGCTCTTGGAAGCTCTTAAATGCCTGGCCTGATGTACGAAATGTAATGCCTGGCACTTGTCTGCCTGGTCAATCTCTCTCAGCATGTAAGGAATGTGAGCAATCCTTACTAGCAAACAAGAAAGTTGCTACTACAAAGAGATGCTTACATTGATTCAGCATCAGATACATCATGTGCTCTTTCACATAGAGGAATTAGGATGTGGATTTACTCCACAGAACACAATCCAGTATTTGTTCGAGAAGAGTTCATGGGAAACATTAGTTTAAACAGCAATTACTTCACCTGAACACTGTTGCTGTATATTAAATTATTAATTAATTCATTTTCCATACCACTTATCCTCACAAGGGTGGTGGGGGTGCTGGAGCCTATCCAGCTAAATACGGGCACTAGGTGGGGGACACTGCAAATCGGTGGCCAGTCAATCGGCGGGCCCAAGGAGACAACCATACGCGCTTAGACTCACACCTCGGGAAAATCTTGAGTGCTCAACCAGCCTACTATGCATGGTTTTTGGGATGTGGTAGGAAACCGTGCAATCTGTAGAAAACGCATGTAAACCCAGGGAGAACTTGAAAACCTGGGATTCAACCCTCAATCTCAGATATTTGGTGCTAACACACTAACCACACAGTTAACAGGCCACCCTTTATCCGTTGCCACCCTCTGAAAAAACATACAAACAATTTATTTGTTCTAATTCATCACCTACTCAGAGTAACAAATACCTATCTACTATTGGTTATGATCGTCAATACTAAAATGTGACATTACTCAGTGCAGACAGACGGTAACGGCTTACCGCGGACGAAAGAGAGACATGAGACTTGTCAGACGTCAACGCACTCGTAACATAACATAAAGTTTAAATTTAAGTGACATGAACTTAGTCTATTATCCACACACACACTTAAAATAAGTTTTAATATCACGTTACAATAAAACTAAACCTTCGTGTGATAAGCGAGGCAAAGATGTTAATGTATTCCACTGCAGCTTTCGAGTTGGAACTTGCTGCTTCTCTATACGTATTGGCGAGCCAGTTCAGTCACGTGTACACCACTCACGTTTTTCGATTAATTTGTGCTTAATATCGATTGTTATCATATGCCTTTTCTTCACACTACCCTTCATTGCAGAGCCGAGTGTATCCCAGTTCGTTTTTTGGAATTAGCGAAACAGCCGAGACTCGTCTTGAAAGGTAAAGCTGGTGTCTTTTTCAGGTGCTTGCTTTGCTTTCAAGTTCATGTAGATTCCGCTTCCTTTTTTTGCAGATTATCGAGCTGGTCACACTATCTCCAGTTAAAAATGCAACATCTACGGCCCAGTGCTCATAGATATCTTTATGCGAGGGAGATGTGGCGAGAAATTCAGAGCAATGCTGTTCTCATAAGCAGCCTCTCACACACTTGGCCACCCAGATGGCCGCATCGGGAACCATCTTGTATGCTCAAATGTGTCTCATATCTCAAGGCAGAAATTTGCACGAAATTTTAACTTGTATCTCAAATTTCTCGTATGTTGGGATGCGGCGAGAAAGACAGTGCGCTGATATCATCAGCAGCCTCTCGCGGCCTGGTCACCTGGTTGTTTTGTATGCTCGTATCTCAAAATCTGTCTCGTACCACAAGGTAAACATTTGGTCGGAATTTTACTCGTATCTCAAATTCCTCGTATGTCGGGGCACTCGTATGTCAAGGTATTACTGTATTTTATATGGGAAAATTTGATTTGACATAGGAGTTAATTGACATATACGAATGAATTAAGCTCATATCTCAAGGTATTACTGTATAGCATCACTTCATGGCTTCAATATTCGTGGCATCAGTACATCGAGGATTTTATATTAAATTGGTGCTGGAGCCTATCCCAGCTGACTTTGGGCATGAGATGGGGGGCACCCTGAATTGGTGGCCAGCCAATCATAGGGCACAAGGAGACAAACAACCAATCACGCTCACACTCATACACAGGGGCAATTTAGATTGTCCAACCAGCCTACGATGCATGATTTTGGAATGTGGGAGGAAACCAGAGTACCCGGAGAAAATCCCCACAGGCCTGTGGAGAACATACAAAACTCCATACAGGTGGGCCGACCTGGATTTGAATCCAGGACCCCAGAACTGTGAGGCCGACGCGCTAAAAACTCAGCCGCCGGGCCGCCCGTCTGGTTTTAATTTCAAATGAGGAATTGTTAGATGATCAATCCCCAAATTTGCTTGTAGAGGTGAAGTCCGTAAATGTCAGATAGTTATCATTGAATAGCTCATATGTGAATGATGCATCCAGAACTGTGTCTTTTCTGAGTCACAGGAGCTGAATTATGGTGCTTTGTTCTTCGGTATGAATTTGTACGGTCCAATCTCCTGTTCTTCCGGACCCATTTTCACACTTTTAATTTTGTATTCCATGATGAAACCAATAACAACATGTCTACGTGCGCTGTTTCTTTTGAAACATGCACCCTTGGCTGGCTTCTGTACTCTTGTAACATCATCGTTTTTTTAAAAGAAAGCTGATGGTAACGTTACAAAAATGATTTTTTGGGGACAATCTTAATAATTATGGATGTGTGACAGTCTGATTTCAGTAATTCCTCGAATATCACGGATATTAAAGACCAGACATGGACGCGATAATTGAAAAACCACAAAGTAGGATCACCCCTATTTTTACTACAGTACTACACGTTTTCGTGCTTATACAAAAAACAATGAGAAAGTCATTAGGAACCAAACAGGAAATGGCAAGACGTCGTCCTTCTGTGCCATTTATATTATTCGGCCCATTTTTCTTCTTTTACAGTGAAAAATCTATTCTTCAGCGCTGAATGCCAACCAATACAGCGCCGAAGATGTGGATCCTGGCGCCCGCCATTTTTCATCCCATCTTCCACTTTCAGGGTCAATTTTGACATGTACATTTTTAATGTGGATACTTAATATAAGTAAAAACGCAATGTACTGAAGCCACGAATGTTGAAACCGCTAAGTGGTGAAGGATGACAATATATCTAATAAAATATAGTCATACCTCTACTTACAAATGCCTCTAGGTGCGAAATTTGCAGTTTACGAAAGCTTTTTACAGACGCTCCCCTACTTACGAACGAGTTAGGTTCCGAGCGATTGTTCATAAGTTGAATTTGTTTGTAAGTTGATTCAGTGCTATATTTTGTATTATAATTTATGTTTAAGGCCTATATAAGTTTATTGAAGGTTTATATAAGTGCATTTGTATGTTTAAGGCTTGTATAAGTAACACGCATTGGTTTGTACTGAAAAAAACACTTAATAAAATGGAGAGAATATGTACAGTACTGTATAGAGAGAGAGAGATTTATGTATTAGAAACTGGCCGAAAGAAGCGATCTAACGACGATTGCACAGTTTTCTTCTTTTTTTCATCATAAATGATGCGGTAGCACTGTATGGCATCATTCAATTGATTTGCAAACTTTGTGCAACGTTCAATATTTGGGTCCTGCTGCTTGATCTTTCTGTTTATAAATGGTACTGACGGTCGAACGATTCAAGTTGTATTCCTGTGCAACGCTCACCACTCTCACGTGCATCAAGCTTCGTTATTATTGCCACTCGTTTCAAATGAAATGGCTTGCCTCTTCCTTGCAACTCCCTCACTAGAAGCATTTCGCTTTTCACCAACCATATTGAATAATGGCTGCACGAGATATTTCATGATAAAAATGAAAAAGGTTCTTTGCGCACTGGAGATACGTCACGCACTTACGCACTGCAACGAACTGGGCAAAGGAAGGTGGATGCTGGGTGAGCTGAGCTCACAGCGCCAGGCGTTGGTATTAGCGGCGGAAAGAAGCACTACTCGGAAAAAGGCGCGCAATACAAAATCGAATTTACGAACATTTTTCGACATAAACGCAATTTGCAGACATGTTCGTATGTACCGTTGTTCGTAAGTCGTATGTTCGTAAGTAGGGGAGCGTCTATATATGCAAATGAGTGCCTCGAGATAAGAAAAATATCCAAGTTACGAAAACCCCAAAAAGTACATGTATTCCTTATCAGTCATTTTATTTTGAAAATATTGTCGGGTATGCATTGATTCTCGCTTTAAAAGCTCACTCCACCATATAATGGGCTCTCATTGGCTGTCTCACAACAACCGTCCATTTTCTTTAAACCATTGTCTGCTTAAACTTATTTATGCTTGGGGAAGCTGTGGCCGAGTGCCTCGACCTGAACCACAGCCTTCGGTGAGCGTAATTGTGTCGCGGGGGCAGGCGATGGGCCGTGTGGTCAGTAATAAGGACGTGGACGAGTTAGTTGGTCGATGTGCACCAAAACAGACCCATGAGCAAATGCAACGCTCAGCAATACACGAGGAATTCAACAAGAAGGCAGCTGAGGAGGGAGAAGCCACCATTGCAACAGCACAAATCAGAAGAAAAAAATGGGGGAGAAACAAACTTTTCGACTTCGTGGAAAAAAACATCCTGAAAAAGTGTTCACGAGTCGTGCCCACTTTGATGACGTTTGTCTTGTGCATTTTAGAAACATTATTAAAAGTCGTCAAAGGCAATCGTCTTTGTTTAGTTTTTTTTCAAAATGTTCATCATTTAGCACTGCAGAAGCAGGGTGTAAAATTACATTTCATGTTGATTAATGTTGTTGTTTGAATTCTTAATGCTGTGTTTATTAAATGTGTGTTCATGTTTGTGTGCTATCTCTATGTCGCATCTCGGTAGCTTTCTCTTGTTCTGATGCGTTTCAACATGGGTAGATTTTGTATATATACATGTTATTCATTTTGTGACATTAATAAATAATGTTATGGTAGTTTTCTGTCTTTTGTGTTTTTCTCACATTTTCTTACAAAATTGGGATATGTTGACCAAGTTGGTAGTCGTGCGAGGACCGTGGAACGAATTAGAGAATTTACATATAAAGTACTGCTCTAGTTACGAAATTTTCAAGTTACGAAAAAAAGTTCTGGAACCAATTAATTTCGTAAGTAGAGGTATGACTGTACCCGCTAAATTTCACTGTGATCTGTCCACAAATAACAAGGGAATACAAAATGATAATTGTTGGGGTTATTTGGGGTACTATTATAAATGTGCTTGAAATATTAATCATTATATGTGGAATATTAATCATTATATGTGGAATATTAATCATTATAAGTATATGTGAAATATTAATCATTATAAGCTTGACAAACGGTTAGTATAATTGTTACCGAAGGACACTTCCCCCTGCAGCTGTCTCCGAGACGCTTAATTGTTTTGCTCTGATCCGAGGACTATTAACTTGACAACTCACCCAGTCCTGGGCTTCGAGGACTGTTGATCTGGGTCCGCAATGAAGATCTGTGAAGGACTCTTAAATTGCTTTGACTTGGATTCCGGAGCAGATGGCGATAATCGAATCGACTTCCGAAAATATTCGCATACTGTTTTAAAATGGTGTTGCTCGTTTCACCTAATTTGGAAATTGTTTTGCTGAATGGAGGCTTGCTTGTGTAAATTCTTATGCAGTTGTTTTTGGTTTCCGACCTTAACTATTGTTTTGAAGACCTGATGCAATTGTTGTTGCAGTTGCTTTTTGACCTTTATTGTGTTATTCGGTTAGCTTATGCAATTGTTTTGAATAAGATAACCTTAATTGTTTTTATTCTAATGCAACTAAATGGACAGAAGAGGATGTATTTCTTTAGAATGATCCGTGACGGGGACGAGTCAGGATGGATTCTCACTTGCAAGTTAACGCTGGATTATGTGCTCTGATGTCTTTCCTTTTATTAAAGTATATCTATTAATGAAGCTATAATGTACACCAACAAAAAACATACAACATAATAATTAAAACTCACAAGAGGATGATTTTTCGGTTGATATCTGGCCTGAAAGGGAAGGGAGAGGGGAAGGATTGCTGGCTAATCAGGCTATCACTCCGATCCTGAGGAATGTATTCGCAATTCTCTCCCAGCTGCTGCCACGTGGGGAGGGTCTGGATGTCCACAAACTGGGAGCGAGCACCCAGGGGATCCATCCCCTCGGGCATTCCAGGTTTCAGCCTTCACAATAAATCAGAATTACTTATACAGATAGCAAGTTGCCGAGTAACCCCCACCAACCCCCCACCCCAACACACATACAAAGCGCGTACGCACGCATACAGACCACCAATTGGAGATAATTGATTTGTCAGGTCACGGGAGTTCCACGTACGACCCTCTTTTAATTTACTTCTTAAGCTTAGCACTTTGTCTCTGCATAACTATGTTTACATTTAACAAATCACCCGCCGAAAACCTATGTAACCAAATCTCTGCAAACATCCCCAAAAGCAACATTTAGCCATTACTTAACTGTACCGTAGGATTTGCCGAGATATTGATGGATATTATAAGCAGGGTCTTTTCCTGCGAGACATCTCAGCATGTTCTTTTTTGTTTGTTTGTTTGTTTGTTTTTGCTTTTTGCCATTACCATTTATTAATACCAATAATAAGTTTGTATGTCCTCTCGATTGAACGACAAGTTTCATATCATTATACGATTTGCTAGTATACACTTGCAAAGAAACTTGGCAATTTAAAAGTTAACAGGTTAGCGTACCTCACCGGATGTGGTAACCAAAGGTAGATGAGTTGTCCACGTCAAATGTAAAGCCAACTCCGGACTCGAATTTAGATTATGCTCTTAATATACCTTTTTCCCCTCAGATAGCCGTCATGCTAGGTAGCAGTCACATCAGTGTAATATAAAGTAGTCGGAAACCTCAAACCTACATCTGGTTTCTACTTTCAAAGTAAAACCAAATCCGCTTCTCAAACATAATGTCATGGATGTTAACCACGCTTTACAATAATGTATACGAAACCTATACAACAATTTATATAACTGTCTATTCAATTCATTTTTTGTTCTTGGTTAACGATCATCATCACATCAGATCAAAGTCACGACTCGTGAAACGATAAAATCTACATTTATTTTGTAAACGCACAGTTGTCGTATTTCCGTTTTATCTACTACAATGACACAGTCCATAACTCTCATAACTGCGGGTCAGCTGAGTAACATGTCACCTGCGTTCGGGGAAGTGGATGATTTTTCTTTTTCTCTCAACGCTGCATTCTTGAAATATTATTAAAAAGCAGAACTTAATACATCTCTCACAGCAAGTCTTTTTAGATTTGAACAACTGATAGTTATAAAAAAACAGTACTATACTGTTTGATATTCTACTCAGTGGCCAAAAGAATGACAATTAGGAAATTACGAATGACATTAATCGATTTAAAATGTCCAATATTTGAGAAAATGGCCGATTAAAACCATAATTGTTAAACGTATACATTATTTTATTGTTTTTTTTTCTTATTGTCAAAGCCTAGTTGTTGTGGGGCGGCCTGGCTGCCCTGAGTTGTTTGCACGTCAGCCTCACAGCTCTGGGGTCCTGGGTTCAAATCCAGGTCGCATGCCTGTGAACTTATACATTGTTTCCTCCCACGTTCTAAAATCATGCATGGTAGGCTGCAGTGGTGTGCCGTCAGGGCCTCCAAGGCCTTCTCTGCTGGCCTAAGAAATATCTGAATCACAGACTGATGTTAATTATATTTTGTCCATGAATAATAATTCCAAATTGTCTGTTAGCTTCCTTTCATTGCTTTTGCCCCTGGTTCCACTGCTTCCAGATGTGTGTTTTCATATTGAAGCATTTAACCAATCACATTTCAGCCATTATTTGTTGCTAGGGTCAGAAATCTGCCTCAAGGCCTTCACAATCAGTTCTGCAGGCTCTGCTGCATTAAAGAAGCGTCGATAAGACTCTTGCTTTAACCAATCAGAATTAGATTTGGTGACACCAAGGCCTTCTCGCAGGCGTAGGGATACGTCATTGCCTTCTCGCAGGCGTAGGGATACGTCATCGCTTTCACCAACTATGATTGGCTAGTGATAGAGTGGACTAGCCAGAGCTACCAAAGTGTATCTGGAGCGAGCTGCACAAGCAAATATATTGTTGTGTTGATTTAATAGCGGTTTTGTCAACCCGCAATGGCTGAAGGGGGAGAAAAAATGGATTTGTTTGCAGATTTACTGTCAAAGCCATTTTCAACACAGACTTTTCAAGAAAAAATCATTAAGAAAGGTCGGACAACTCCAAAGCAAGCAAGCCAGTCACAACCGGGAACGAACATTTTCAGCACTAAATCGAATAAAAACGTATGCCAGAAATACGACAGGACAGGCTCGACTTTCAGCATTAGCTTCGATGGTGATAGAAAAGAAGGAGGAAAGAAAGGTGGATGGACATTGTGTACAGGTAAAAATGATTTTTGGTGAGTAAAATATGGCTATATTCCTAAATAATATTTCAATTGTATGAGGTTATTATTGATGATTTCTTATGTGTCGCAGCTGTAGCTGCAGTAGATGTTTTATAGCTATAAAATAGTTTTTGAGGGTTGGATTGATTCCGACAGCTGAAGGCGTCGCTAGGAAATTCACGGACCGCCACTAGTAGGCTGATTGGACACTAAATTGCTCCTAGATATCGGTTTGAGAGTGAATGGTTGTCCGTCTCCTGGCCTGCTGGCCACCAATTCAGAGTGTGTCCACCGCCTCTGGCCCGAAGTCAGCTGGGATAGGCTCCAGCACCCCCTGCAACCCTAATGAGGATAATGCAATTCAGAAAA
This sequence comes from Stigmatopora argus, assembly GCF_051989625.1. Classification (NCBI taxonomy): domain Eukaryota; kingdom Metazoa; phylum Chordata; class Actinopteri; order Syngnathiformes; family Syngnathidae; genus Stigmatopora; species Stigmatopora argus. The sequence goes on from NC_135399.1 coordinate 3,668,302, forward strand.
TGAATCAATGAATGAATAGTTGTTGTGATAATACACAAATGAGCTCAAAGTCGATGTTAACCACTTAGTGATTTTTTTGCGGCAAGCAAAAAACACCCACCACCAAGTGGAAAAAACATAGAGCACGCCTGATATGGAAGAAAAAAAACATATAGGTATGTGTACCAGTGGCGGGCGGTGCATTTTCTAGTAGCGCCTTCAACGTATCAATCCAACCCTCAAAAACTATTTTATGGCTATAACACCTCTACTGCAGCTACAGCTGCAACACATAAAATACTGAAGCTTTTCAGACATTAAAACCAGGCCAGGGGGTGATTTTCCCGGGAAAAGACAGCGATGAACGTCAATGGCGTACGGGCAAACATTGCCCAAAAATTGGGTAAAATCCAGCCAAAAACAGCATTTATTGATTAAATACAAATACTGGAGCTTTTTAGACATCAGAACCGGGCCCGGAGTATCATTTCCCCGGTAAAAAGACAGCGATGAACGTCGATACGTCCATACGTGAAATGACAAAAAATGCACTAAAATACTAAAATTAGGTAAAATCCACTTCCTAGCATCATTTATTGATTGAATACAAATACTGGAGCTTTTGAGACATTACAACCAGGCCAGGGGGGTGATTTTTCCCGGGAAAAGACAGCGATGGACGTCAATGGTGAAACGCCAAAAATTAAACTGGGGTAAAATCCACTTCCTAGCAGCATTTTGTGATTAAATACAAACACTGGAGCTTTTCAGATATCAGAACTTGGCCCACAATTGAAATATTATTTAGGAATATAGCCATATTTTACTCACCAAAAATCCTTTTTACACAATATCCATCCTCCTTTCTTTCTTCCTTCTTTCCTATCGCCATCGAAGCTAATGATGAAATTCGAGCCTGTCCTGTCATATTTCTGGCATAGTCCGTTTTGAAAATGGCTCTAAATCAAAACAACAATATACTATTTGCTTGTGGAGCTAAGTTAGCACACTGAAAGTGCCGCACACACCATATTCCCGGCTGTAACAGGCTTGCTAGCTTCGGAGTTGACCGCCCTTTCTTAATAATGTCCTTTTTTTTAAAAAAAAAGTCCGTCTGAAAAATAGCTTTGTGAGAGAAATCTGCAACAGAATTCATTTGTTTTTGCCACTGTCGGCCAAGTGGGTGGAGTTTGCGATCTCTGGCTGCTTTGGCCCGCCTACTAGCCAATCATAGTTTGTGAAAGCAATGACATGTCCCAGCCAGCAAAATGCTAACACCTATGAAAAATCATTGTGGGGTTGCCAACTCGAAATCTGATTGGTTAAAAGCAACAGTCTAGTTTAATGCAGCAGACCCCGCAAGAACTGATTGTGAAGGCTTTGAGGCAGATCTGATCTGGCAACAAATAATGGCTGAAATGTGATTGGTTAAATGCTTCAATATGAAAACACACATCTGGAAGCAGTGCAACCAGGGGGGAAAGCAATGAAAGAAAGCTAACAGACCATTTGGAATAATAAGTATTGATGGACAAAATATAATATGATTCAGATATTTCTTAGGCCAGCAGAGAAGGCCTTGAAGGCCCTGACGGCCCGCCACTGATGTGTACACAATGCCCTGATTAACTTCGATATATGATTTGAGTCAGAATGGAAAAGCTGTAGTGGAAGGCCAGTCTAATTTTTTATTAGACAGCAAATAGCCTCTCCTTAAGAGAGAATATGATACAGGGTTTAAAAAGTAAAATAGGCCCACAATTTAGATAGTGTTTACGTTGTCTCTTGAGCTCATACCTACAATGCCATGTGGCTGTTTTTTGTTCCTGGGGATTTTAAGATAGACACAGACAAGAAAGAAGACTGAGGCTCAGGGTGGTTCGGGCACCTTAGCAGAGGCTTTATTGCAAGAAGGATACAGATTCGAGTCTGACTCCATTATACAGTAATCCTTCAAGTTTCACGGTAATAATGTAGACCAGACATGCCCGCGATAATCGAAAAACCACAAAGTAGGATCACCCCTATTATTATACTCATACTACACATTTTCGGGCCTATACAAAAATACATCAAGAAGTGCATTTATTTATTAAATATTATAGTAACCCATATGAAAAGACTGTGTATTAATATCTAAATATAATCTATAAATAAAAAATGTTAATACTTTAAGCACTGTAATCAGTGAAAATAGTTCCTCTCCGCTTGATTAAAAAAACAGGAGCTTTACTCCAAGTCCTCTTCATCACATTTGAGAGGCAATGGATCCTTGATGGATTCTTTAAAGGGCGCCGTAGGGGCAACAGGAGGACCTTTTGCGAGAGGTTTTCAGCGCACAAAGAACATGGTGACCGCCGTTCCTTTGCTTGTACAAATCTGCTTTTCTACAAGAACATGACACGGTAAAGAGGATTGCTAATTTCAATGGCTCCAACCATGTTGTCATCAATATCCTGGAGCCGTTGTTGCAAATTACATGGCATGTTGAATATCTCCTGCAGATCTCTTAAAGAAAGACCACGTTCATCGTCCTCATTGTCATCGTTGTCTGCTGCCTCTTCACTCCCCAGTGGGGTCATTTCGACGAGGTCTTCAAGAGTTGGAGGACGGGGGGGGTGATTCTGATTCGCGCTCGAGCAGTGTGTTGAGGTCCTCCCGTCATAACAGTTTCACGGCCGTATCTACGGCGTAAATCCCTCATTATGCTGGTTCACTGTTTTATTTTTAGTGGTTAGCACTCGCTTGGTGTCCTTGGAAAAGGATATTGTTGCCGTTTTCTGAATGTATAATGCATGGAAAATTCATTTACCGTATTTACTCGCATATAAGCCGCATTTGTCAAACCTAAAAATGATGACTGAATCGAGGGTACGGCTTATATGCGCATAAAAAGACCACATGCACGAAACTGCAAGTTGACAAAGATGAAACGCCATTGTTAGGTTCACCAATAGGCATTCCCAAATGCACGCACAAATAAAAGAGACAGGACAATCCTCTGGGTTTTCTTGCAAGAGAGAATTGAACGGACTCGCCTTCGTCCAGGTTCATTCTGGCGTTACACGCATCTTTTCCCTGTTTATTAGCTTCAAGGACCCTAGTTACAATGGACGTCTCAGCTCTCAAGGGCGGGGGCAAAGCGTTCTTCATTGCAAGCAAATATATAATAATGTAAGACTAATATCCCTAACATTCTAAGTGAAGCAAAGCATTTTTCATTGCAAACAAATATATAATAATGTAAGACTAATAACCCTAACAGCCATAACAATGCCATGCGGCCGATACGGTCTATAATCCTTATAAAGCGTGATTTATAGGTGTGTGTGTGTGTGTGTATGTTAAGATTCTCTCGCTATCTTTGTCCAAACCGTGCAACGTAGAGAGTTGAATTTTTTTTATGGTGGCCAGAAACGGATCCTAATAGACGAGTGATTGAATTTCTTCACCTTCTCTGAGTGTGTAAACTCAACTTTTTTTGTTAAAGCTGAAAGGAGAGTTGATGTATGAATCGTTGCTTTTACAGGATGTGCCCTAAACGCACAGCGTGGCTGATTGGTCCACCAGCGAGTTTCTAGGTGCTCCTCAGAACACTTTTTTTTCTGTCGTGACAGTAGTTATAAAACATCCACCCATCCATGAATCACGCTTTATCTATTCTCTGATCCTTATAAAGCGTGATGTACGGATGGATTTGTGTGTGTGCACCTGGAAATTCGCTGGCGGATATTCTTCCCAAAATGACGTTAGGAATTGACTTGGAAAGGCGTCTTCGCCAAGTCTTTCCGTCACGACAGGAAAAAAATGTTTCCGGGTGCAGGAAAAGATAAAGCGTGATTTATGGATGGGTGGATGTTTTATGTTAACATTCTCACGCTATTTTTGTTCAAACCCGTAGAGAGTTGACATTATGGTGGCCAGAAACGGCTGTCAAATCCTAATAGATGAGTGATTAACTGTCTTCACCTTCTCTCACTGTGTAAACTCAAGCTTTGAGCATTTGCAAACATTATCGATGAGTATGCCTGAGCAGAAATATGTTAGCTTGCTGCTCTCTTGCAGTGATTTTAAGCATTACACTCTGTGACTATTCCAAAATCCATATTTTCTTCAGTGCACACTGGAGCGCTTCTTCTTAGTCATTTCCGCTTGAAGTTAGTTGCATGAACTACGCAACAGCACCGCTATTGTGTGATTATTTATTTTCATCATATTTTCACTTTGGTTTACAATGTTTTACCAAAAATCATTTTTAACTGTACACAATATCCATCCTCTTTTCTTTCTTCCTTCTTTTCTATCACCATCAAAGCTATTGCTGAAAGTCGAGCCTGTCCTGTCGTATTTCTGGCATAGTCCATCTTGAAAATAGCTTTAAATCAACACAACAATATATTTGCTTGTGCCGCTCGCTCCAGATACAATTTGTTAGCTCTGGCTAGTCCACTCTATCACTAGCCAATCATAGTTGGTGAAAGCGATGACGCATCCCTACGCCTGCGAGAAGGCATTGTGGTGTTGCCAACTCAAAATCTGATTGGTTAAAGCAACAGTATTATCGACGCTTGTTTAATGCAGCAGAGCCTGCAGAACTGATTGTGAAGGCCTTGAGGCAGATTTCTGACCCTGGCCACAAATAATGGCTGAAATGTGATTCGTTAAATGCTTCAATATGAAAACACACATCTGGAAGCAGTGCAACCAGGGGGAAAAGCAATGAAAGGAAGCTAACAGACAATTTGGAATTATTATTCATGGACAAAATATAATTAACATCAGTCTGTGATTCAGATATTTCTTAGGCCAGCAGAGAAGGCCTTGAAGGCCCTGACGGCACACCACTGCTATAATCCTTATGAAGCGTGATTTATAGATGGATGTCTGGGTGTGTGTGTGTGTGCACCTGGAAACTTGCTGGCGGAAATTCTTCCGAAAATGACGTGGAAAGGCGTCCAGCACCATCGTGTCTCGCCGAGTCTTTCCGTCACGACAGGGAAAAAAGTGTTTTGGGGAGCATAGAATAGATAGAGCGTAATTTATGGATAAACTGCATCGTAGAGAAACGGCTGCCGGATCCTAATAGACGAGTGATTGAATTTCTTTACCTTCTCTAAGTGTGTAAACTCAAGCTTTTATCATTTGCAAGGATTATCGATGAGTATGCCTGACCAGAAATATGTTAACTTGCTGCTCTCTAGTGGTAGTTTTAAGCATTACACTGCACTCGATTCCGCTCAGAGAGTGCTATCTTCAGTCAAGAAGAATGGAATCAATTGTTTGGTGAAACTGATGATGATGATGAATCAGACTTTGAAAACTTTTACATATTTTGATGATGATTTATACTTTAAGGATGTAAAATTGTAAATTCCATTTGAGAGTTGTGTTCATACTGGTAGTTTGTTTTACCAGGTTTCCGTACCATATGTTGTGAATAAATGTTTTGTCATGGCGACATGTGTTCAGCATTGCCAGTTACCAGTACCGGTGTAATCGTTGGTGTGAGCTGAGGAAAAACTGAAAACAAAAATATGTACCAATTTTTAGTCACAAATATTGGTAGTGCGTTATACACGGGTGCGCCTTATACTCGAATAAATACGGTACTTGTGCCTGCCATTGCTCGCTCATCTTACCTAGGTTGACAAAACAGACCACTACGGATACACTTCCTGGTTGTACTGCTCACATGACTTCCTGTTTGAATTTGTCTACGTGCATGCAACACCCTTTAGGAATGTGCAATTCAACATTCGATTCATACAGTATGTCAGAAATACCACGTGCGATGATTTTTCTTAAGATTTTCCCTTCAAAGTAACACATTTGTTCTCCCTACTAAAACCATGAATATGGAGGTGAAAATTGTGAATCAGAAGGCATCTTATACGAGAGAAATTTTCAAATTGAACGATTCTAAGGGAATTTTAAGGGTACGGATCATACGCATAGGCGGCTAATCTGCAATAAAATACGGTATATGATGATAAATATACTTGTCTGGCTGTTGATCGTGAACAGATCAAAACACTAACATAATCCATGGATGGCAGGATTTTGCACAGGAAGGTGGCTGTATTCAGGAGTGGTTAGAGTGTCGGCCTCACAGCTCTGGTGTTCTGGGTTCAAATCTAGGTCGGTCCACCTGTGTGGAGTTTGCATGTTCTTCCTGGGCCTGCGTGGGTTTCCCTCTCACATTCCCAAAAACATGCATTGTAGGCTGATTGGACACTCTAAATTACCCATAGGTATGAGGGTGAGCATGAATGGTTGTCCGTCTCCTTGTGCCCTGCGATCGGCTGACCACCGATTCAGGGTGTCCCCTGCCTCTGGCCTGAAGTCAGCTGAGATAGGCTCCAGCACCTCCCCAAAATATTCAGTTTTGATATTCATGATTCTTTTGGGTTCATTAATAATATGGTTCTGGGTCAATAGTAAAACTAATTCTCAAAAATGGAACCTGACCTAATAATTCTGCACTCCCTGTAAAAAAGACACTCGTATGCATGCAAATCAACCCTAGAAATTTAAACAATAAAAGGTAACGTAGATGATGGAGCAGAATCATTTGAAACGATCTTTAACCATCTGCTTTATCTTGTTATGCAATGGATAGTTTGTTAAGCTCTTGGTTCTTTTCCACTTAATCCCAAACAAATGTTCTTCCATGTATGTTTGGCAATGCAAAAACTAAAGAAAGAAAGCACTTAATTTGCTCTTATTCCATTGTTTTATCTTTGTTAATATTGTGTAAGTGTCTCATTATGAATGAACAGATTTTAGACATGTACCCCCATTGCAGACCCCAATGTATATTACATCCAAATAACGATACCACCCACCCCCCTCCACACACACGCACACTTACACAAAGCATTACTGGCTCAGAAAACACACGTGACACAGAGAGAGCACAGCGCTGAAGTGAGTGATTTCAATCCACATCTTTAATTTGTTTCTATCATTCCCTATGTTTTGGTTCTGATCCTGTGACATCAATAAACATTCATCCATCCATTGGCAGGTGCGTTTCAGAAAAGAAGTCTGTCAGCAGAGCTAAAAAATGAACCAAAGCGCAGGAGCCGCACAACACAGTCGGAGATACTCCAGTGATGACAACATAGTAAGTACCAATTTCCTCGCTTCTTTTGTATTTCTTCCATTTCGCCACATTTGATACACCTTGACATCTCACCCAAAAGTGAGCTCCATAAGGAGCTACCATCAAAATCCTTCCATTTGCCCACTGTTGCCACACACATTCGCCGTTAATATACAGGGGCGACAGAGCAGCCTTGTTCCATCAGAAGTCCAGAATGAGTTCTCTGGTTTTGGAGACGTTAGGGGCCAAGTTGTTGAGAGCGAACCACTCGGTGAGTCTAAGGACCTCATCTGAGTGGGCCGTCACATTCTCCCCTGTGATCATCCCCACCACCGGTGTATCGTCCGCAAATTTCACAATGATGTTCTCAGCGTGCGTGGGTCTCCAGTCGGGTGTGTAGAGCGAGTAGAGTAGTGGACTCAGCACAGAGACTTGGGGCGAGCCGGTGCTGAGCGTTCGGGCCGATGAGAAGTGGCGACCCAGCTTCACGTGCTGGGGGCAGATGACCAGAACGAACGAATAGAATGAATACTTAACATGAGTGTGCTCATGAATATGCAAATACGATACAAATGTATTCAGTAATTGGAATCAACCTGAGTGAAGAAACTGATGTTGTTAATGATAATAATGATGAAGATGATAATAGTACCTGGCTTAAAATGCTCTCTTGAATCTCTAAAACATTTAAAATAACATTTTTGTAATTTCCAATTAAACTTTTTTTGTGACTGTATTTTATCCTTGCGTGTTTGTCTAAAGAATCTCTAAAATTTTCAGAAATTGGCTCATTAGGTTTTTTTTATTTAGAAAATAAATGGGAAATTATTTTACACTTGTAAAGCACCTTTTTGATTTCAATGAAGTCAAAGCGCTTTGACACTAGTATATTAATCACAAATGATGTGGCATAAGGAGCAATGTGGGGTTCAGTATGTTACTCAAGGTTACCTGGAGAAGGTCACTATAGAAGGGAATTGAACCAAAGACCTCTGGCTTGAGAAACAACTACTAAATACCATGTATGTACCGTAATTACTCGAATATAACACGCAGATTTTTGCTATATAATTAATTCCAATAGTTGGGGGTGCGTGTTATAATCAAAAACTATTTTTTTTTTTATTTATTTATTTATTTTTTTTATTTTTTTATTTTTTTTTGTGTCTTGTTACATGGCCCTTAGCCTGGTGCTTTTTCTTGCCAAATAAATTGAATTGAAATTGAATTGAATAAAATAAATTACAAATTTTCGATCGAAAAAAGCATTGTCAAACTCACTTTGACGCACGGATTTTACGTCATCTCGTAGAGCCGACGCACGGATTTTACGTCATCTCGTGAAGCCGACGCACGGATTTTACGTCATCTCGTAAAGCCGAGACCACCACTGCCCCCCTCTAGCCTCGTACCCGTCTCAGTTCACCCTCTCTCAGTTCAGTGTTATAATCAATAACTAAAATAAATTACAAATTTTCGATCGAAAAAAGCATTGTCAAACTCACTTTGACGCACGGATTTTACGTCATCTCGTAAAGCCAATCGGATGATGTGTTGTGGGAGGAAGAGGAAGTGGATGAAGGAAGCGTGGACGTTGATAGGATTCTCAACGAAGAGATGTATGAGAGGACAGACAAAGAGAGAGAGGAACTCTTCATTTGAAGGATTCTAATGAATAAATTTGTTTGAACAAAACAATCGTGAAACGAAGAAAAAAAGGTAAGATTTCTGATTTTCGTCAGCGGGAAATTTTAGGTGCGCACTATATTCGAGTACTGCGTTTTTCCAGATTTTTTTGGCCCAAAATTACCTGCGTGTTATTTTCGAGTGCGCGTTATATTCGAGTAATTACGGTATATCATATTAAGACGGGTAGAGTGGTTCTTGGTTTGAATATACATTAAATGTGTGATATCATTGTTAATAAAAGGAGACAAAGCATGAATGCATTCATTTAGTTTCCATATTTACAAGGAAAATGTTTATTTACAATATGTAGTTACAGTTTTAATATTGCCAAATAACTTATACCCTGAATCGATGGCCAGCCAATCGCAGGGCACAAGGAGACGGACAACAATTCAAAACAATACATTTATTTTATTAAACTGACCTAATTGAATGAAACTTTTGTTGTGTGGCGGAATATTGAATTTCCAAATCCATCATCTCATCTGTAATCAATGTCTAATCAATTAAAATGCACTAGAACGACTACTTCTCATTAGGTAGGCCCACATGCTTTAATCTTCTACTTTGTTCCGTTGACATCCTTGAACAAATTACTTCTTCAAAACATTAGCACTGCATAATGCTTTTTTTGCTTTCATCTTTCAAGTATTGGTGCAGAGAACTGAAAAGAAAGTATAAATAGGAATGTTGATCCTTGTACTCAAGATAAATGAATAGATTTCAGATTTTTCTCTCAACATGACGTTCTGATATTTATTTTGGGTGTCTCTTGGGTGTGGACACTCATTGCTTTTTTTTTGCTTTTTTTAACTCAAACTAAAAATAGGGAGGCAAAAAATGTACCTAACTGAACAATATAATGAATCAGGTTGTGGAAAGTTACCGAAGAATTGCTCATGTCAACTTTACCTTTTTCTTTTTCCCCCAAATGGACGTTCCTGTGGGGAGTTGGCATGTTCTCCCTGGGTTTGCGTTGGTTTTCTCCGGGTACTCCGTTTTCCCCCACGTCCCCAAAACATGCATGTACTTGCTTTAAATGACTAAGGTAGCCAAATGAGGGGTACATCTTTTCAGATGCACCTTACAATGTCTAAGAATATAAAATGCATATATAGTTGTATTCGTTTTAGTGTTTTTAATGGGTTTAGGGCAGGGGTGGGCAATTGATTCCACAAAGCGCCGAAGCGGGTGCAGGTTTGAGTTCCAACCCATAAGAGGAAACCTTTCCACCAATCTGTTATGTTAGATATACAATCAGTGGATTGTATTCAGGTGCTTCTTGTTTCAGCAGAAATCTAATTGGTTAAACTGTCTGTGTTGGATCGGTTGGAACAAAAAACCTGCACCGACAGTGGCCCTCGAGGACCGGATTGCCCAGCTCTGGTTTAGACGGTAGTATTGGGACCCTTGGAACTAATTTGTGCATATTATGTCAAATGCAACTTTACTTATGAAAAATCCAAGTTACGAAACCACTTCTGGAACAAAATAATTTCGTAAGCAGAGGTAGCACTGTGAGCGGCCCGGCGGCTTGAGTGGTCAGCACGTCCGGCTCACAGCCGTTGGCTCCTGGGTTCAAATCCAGGTCGGTCCACCTGTGGAGTTTGCATGGGTTTTCTCTGGGTACTCCGGTTTCCTCCCACTTCACAAAGACATGCATGGTAGGCTGATTGGACACTCTAAATTGCCCCTAGGTGCTACGATCGCGCCGAGACGTCGTGGCGCGGTCGGAGGGATTAGGGCCCAGTAGCCGGGAAGCAGGAGGGGACGAGGTGATTTGTGCTCGACAACTTTAATAACTCAGGAAGCCTTACAAGCAACAAGGACTTGTGAATCGAAAACGAAACCAAACCGGAATATGAAGATAAGTGACATCGAGGTGAATGGTAGCGTGGTTGCATGGCCATGGAATTTACGCAGGAAATTCCGCAGGTACCCTCGCAGAAATGTATGCAGTATCACGCAGTACAATCCGACAATGAATACCAATTCAGTCGTGTTTCAATACACACATCCGGAAGTAATCATGACTCACTCGCAGCTGCTCGAACCCAACGGCAAGGCAGGAGGGACAAACGAGCTGCTCCTGAAAGTACATCCCCTCTAAGGGACGGATTCCAGACGTCAGAGGGCCCCGGAGAGTCGCCGCCCCCGCCGTCCCCCTCGTCCAGGGGCCCCGGAGAGTCGCCGCCGCCCACCCCCTCGTCCAGGGGGCCCGGAGAGTCGCCGCCGCCCACCCCCTCGTCCAGGGGGCCCGGAGAGTCACTGCCGCCCCCGACCCCCTCATCCAGGGGGCCCGGAGAGTCACCGCCGCTTATGGGCGGGCGGGAACTTAGCAGGCGGGAACTTGGTGGGCGGGAACTTGGCGGGCGGGAACTTGACGGGCGGGAACTTGGTGGGCGGGAACTTGGCGGGCGGGAACTTGGCGGGCGGGAACTTGGCGGGATGGAACTTGGCAGGCGGGAACTTGGCGGGCGGAAACTTGGCGGACGGGAACTTGGCGGGCGGGAACTTGGCGGGTGGGAACTTGGCAGGTGGGAATTAGGCGGGTGGGAACAAGGCAGGCGGGATCTTGGCAGGCAGGAACTAGGAAGGCAGGAACTAGGCGGGCAGGAACTAGGAGGGCAGGAACTTGGCAGGCAGGAGCTTGGCGGGCAGGAACTTGCCGGGCTGGAATTTGGCAGGCAGGAGCTTGTCAGGCCGGAACTAGGCGGGCCAGCCGGCACCGGAAGCCTGGTTCGTGGCTTCGGCACGGGTGCGACTGACGGCTCAGTTGGCACGGGAAACCAGGTTCGTGGCTTCGGTATGGGTGCGACTGGCGGTCCAGCCGGCACAGGGAATATAGTACGTGGCTTCGGCACGCGTGCGACTGGTGGTCGACGAGAGCGTCGACGAGAGCGTCGGCACGAGCGTCGATGGCTTCCGGCTGGGTCCATGTGGTCGGATCGTTCTGTTATGATCGCGCCGAGACGTCGTGGGATTAGGGCCCAGTAGCCGGGAAGCAGAAGGGGACGAGGCGATTTGTGCTCGTGACAACAACTTTAATAACTCAGGAAGCCTTACAAGCAACAATGACTTGTGAATCGAAAACGAAACCAAACCTGAACATGGAGATAAGTAACATCAAGGTGAATGGTAGCGTGGTTGCATGGCCATGGAATTTACGCAGGAAATTCCGCAGGTATCTTCGCAGAGATGTATGCAGTATCACACAGTACGATCAGACAATGAATAGCATTCAGTCGTGTTTAAATACACACATCCGGAAGTAATCATGACTCACTCGCAGCTGCTCGAACCCAACGGCAAGGCAGGAGGGACAAACGAGCTGCTCCTGACACTAGGTTTGAGTCTGAGCGTGGATGGTTGTTTGTCTCCTTGTGCCCTGCAATTGGCTGGCCACCAATTCTGGGTGTCCCCCGCCTCTGGTCCAAAGTCAGCTGGGATAGTCTCCAGCACCCCCCACGACCCTAGTGAGGATAAAGCGGTTCAGAAAATGAGATGAGATGAAATGAGCCTTTTCTGTCAATTTTTTCGATAGATTTTATCTAGAATATGGTCTACTATAATTTTAAAGACACTTACTATATTTCACGCCACGTGAAGTCAGCTGGGATAGGCTTCAGCACCCCCGCGACCCTTGTGCAATTCAGAAAATGAATGAATTAATGAATTTACGTATTTACAGAGAAATCTATGAGTTGTACTTTTAAAGAAAGAATTTAGCATCATGTTGAGGAATCGGGTGGAGCTAGTGGTTAGTGTGTTGGCCTCATTGCGCTGGGGTCCTGGGTTCAAATCCAGGTCGGTCTACCTGTGTGGAGTTTGCATGTTCTTTCCTCCGGTTACTCCGGTTTTCTCCCACATTTCAAAAGCATGCAGGTAGGCTGATTGGACACTCTAAATTGCCCCTAGGTATGGGTGTGAGTTTGCTTGGTTGTCAGTCTCTTTGTGCCCTGCAATCGGCTGGCCGATTTAGGGTGTCCCCCGCCTCTGGCCCGTAGACAGCTGGGATTGGCTCCAGCACCCCCGGCGACGCTAAGGAGGATAAAGCGGTTCAAAAAATGAGATGAGATGTGGAAGAATTAAACACTTACATTTTTTACACTGTACAAAAAAAATGATAATAATACGCTTGCCAAGTGAAAAAAGTGTGTATTTCACAAGATTAATCTTTTGTAGGCCACGGCTCCTATTGTACCCGATAGGAACTGGAAGGGCATCTGTATCTCCGTCTTTGTCATTCTGGTGGTGTTTTCACTCATTGGACTGTCAATACACCTGCTGTCAAAAGGTAAGAGTCCTGCACATTCGTTCATCTTTCGAACTGTGAATCCTCATGAGGGTCATGGGAATGATGGAGTCTTTCCCAGCTTTCTCTGAGCATGAAGAGGAGTAAACCCAAGCCTACACTGTACTGTACATAAGATACTTTTCATTGATTTTCATTGTTAAGTCAATAAACTCCCCATCCTTGGTTAATATGTCACGGTTTTGAGAACAGGTTTGGACCATAGGTTAGTCTAATGATCATAACATTCCTCAGGGTTTGAGACAAATTTCAGGATTGAAGCAGATCAGGGTGTTTATGATTTTTTTTTTCATAGAAAAAGAACTCATTGAATAAATGCCAAAGCCAGTGAAAATTTCTGTTACAATCACGGCAGACGTCGAGGCGAGGTAGGAGGGATTAGGACCCAATCGCGGGGAAGCAGGTGAGGACGAGGCGAATGGTGCTCATAACGAAACTTTAATAACTTAGGAGGGACCATACAAAATAACAAGGACTTGTGAAACAAAACATGAAACAAAACCGGACTAGGGAAAACAAGTGGAATCCAGGAGCAAGGTAACGTGGCTGCATGGTACGGGATCTATGCAGGAATTTACGCAGGGACTTTCGCAGATGATTCGACAATGACTACCAAACTCATTGGTGTTTAAATACACAAATCATAAGTAATTATGAAACATGCACAGCTGCGCGAACACAACGGCAGGGCAGGAGGGACAAAACGAGAGTGGGAATAGCAGCAGGGCTGCTCCTGACAATTTCAATTTCTTCCGTCCTCTAGGATAGTTTAAAATCTCTATTATTAACCTACCACCATTTAAAAAGATGAATACAATTTAGACTGTAACTTCCTTTATAAACCCTGACAGCTGTCACCCTTGTCACAATCAGTAATCTCTCAATTGTTATCTGACCGTGTGAATCAGTACTAACCAGTCACAATAGCGATCAGTACATCTGCCTCATAGTCCTGAGGTCAAAGGTTTTATCTCAGTCTCCAGGCTTCCTGTGTGCTGTTTTTTCCTCGTGCCCCTCTGTGTTTTCTCCGAGTACTGCAGTTACTGCATGGTAGATTGATTAAACACTTCAAATTGTCTCTAGGTGTGACTCTGTGTGTTAATGGTTGTTCGGAACCTTGTGGTTTTGTGAAATTGGGTTGCAACCGATTCAGGGTGTACCCCGCCCACATGCCTGTGGTTACCTGGGAAAGTCTCCAGCACCCTTGCGACCCTCGTAACAATAAGCGGTCTAGAAGATGAATGAAGGATATCTGTTAGATTCTTTTGGATCATTATTTGGGGTTTTTAATTATTCTTGGCTTTTTTTTCCTTCTCTGTGGCTGGCCCCTATCACCACCCATTGATTTCACCTGTTGTGATCTGCCTTCCTGTGCTAATCCCTGGCTGTTGTGTCAGCCACCTGTTCCTCATTGTCTTGTTAACTAGAGATGTTATCCTCGAGCGTCCCTGCTCGCGTCCCTGCTCGAATCCGATTCAAGTCGAAACAGTGTACCGAGCACTGGGTCAGTCTCCCAAAAAATCATGTGACGATATCAAATGAGGCTTGGTAGGTCACCAGACGACGTATCACACTGTTTCACGGAAAATTCAAACTCGGGAAGCACCAACCTTGCTTGGGGGTTCATTTAATAAATATTTCTGTTCACATGTGGGGTTCCGGCGCATGAGTGGTTAGCGCATTGGCCTCACAGGTCGTTCCTCCCCGGGCCTGTGTGGGTTTTCTCTGGGTACTCCAGCTTCCTCTTACATTCCAAAGACATGCATGGTAGGCTGATTGGACACTCTAAATTGCCACTAGGTATGAGTGTGAGCGTGAATGGTTGTTTGTTCCTTGTGCCCTGCGATTGGCTGAGCACCAATTCAGCGTGTCCCCTGCCTCTGGCCCGAAGTCAACTGCGATAGGCTCAAGCACCCCCGCGACCCCAGTGAGGATAAATGCGGTTCAGAATATGAGATGAGATCTGTTCATATGCATTGTAGATACTTAGTAATACATTTAACAATACAGATTTGGTCTTTAACATCAACTTCCAAGACTGTAGAGTTGTCAATTACAAACACTGTTTTTTAATATATATATTCAAATAAAAAATGAGACAGAATTCAAAAGCCTACCTTATTTGTGTAAATCACACTTTAGTAGGATGGCACAATCACATGGTTGAAAAAAGATTGAAGATATCCAATGAACTTTATCGACCATATGTAAATGCTGAGGCCCGTTACATGACAGCATGGAATGAGGCTTTGAGGACTTCGTTAAAAATGGAAACATCCCTAGGTTTTTTTTCTCCAGCAGATAGAGCTCTGGCGCAGTACCAAATGCCTCGAGAATGCGATTCATTTCAGGGCAACTGTTTCAATGGTGGTTCATTGTTTCGAAAAGCCTCGGTTTCTCCATCTTTATCGTCGACCCCTGTATATTTAAACACTTCGTCAGTTTCTCCCCTTTTGTCAGATTGTCTGTTTATTTTCTATGTATGTCCAGCATCCAAGTATGTCTCCTTGTGCTCTGTATTCCTTCTTGTTTTGCCCAGAACTTTATTTTTCGCTCTTGTAGTTGGTAATGTGTGTTTTCACTGAGTTTGGTCTGAAAGATTCCTGTTTCGAAATTAGTTGTGTATTAAAGAATTCTCAATCAACCCCATGCTTCTAATAAAAAATGGGAGCAAAAAAAGGAGGTATACAAACACAAAGATCCAGTAAACAACTCATATTACTTTCCAGAAACTATTCTTTGCTATTGGAAACATCACAGTTTGGTACATTGTGTTACGATCTGGCAGGGAGGACCCCAAAGCAGGCGAGGGTACGAGCCTGGTTCCTTCAAATCTTTATTAGAATCGTCCGCGAGGCGGGCGAGCACAAGAGGGGATAGCAGTGGCGGGTCGTTAGCCGTAGGAGGAAGGTCAGTAGCCGTGGAGTCCATGTGGAGGGTACAGGGTTGAAGGCGAAGCCGTTGTCCGTGGTCGTATATCAATAAGGCAGGCAAGGAGAAAACGCGAGAGGGTACCTAACCGTGAACTGTTAAGACGATCCAGCGGCATGGTCATGTTCCTGGTGGCTTTAAATACTCCTTGCTGGCTAATGACTCCACCAGGCATCACTCGAGTCATTAGGGGCTGGTTCTGTGATAGGGTGACAGGCGCAACCAGCCACCAGTCTCGTCTGGGGCCTGACACATTGGACCCTTTCATAACCCCCTCTGGGCAGCCCAGCGGCACAAGTGGTTAGTGCGTCGGCCTCACAGTGGGGACCTGGGTTCAAATCCAGGTCGGTCCACCTGTGTGGAGTTTCCATGTTCTCACCGGGCGTGCGTGGGTTTTCTCCGGGTACTCTGGTTTTCTCCCAAATTCCAAAGAGATGCATGGTAGGCTGATTGGACACTCTAAGTTGTCCCTAGGTATGAGTGTTAGCGTAAATGGTTGTTTGTCTCCTTGTGCCCTGCGATTGGCTGGCCACCAATTCAGGGTGTCCCCTGCCTCTGGCCAGAAGTCAGCTGCGATAGGCTCGCCAACCCCCGCGACCCTCGTGAGAATAAATCGGTTCAGAAAATGAGATGAGATAACCCTCTGTCCATGACATCAATATTCTTCACTAATAGTTCGACCCCCCCTGAGCCATGTCCACAGCTGAAATCCACCAGATTTATGTTAAATTGCAGCTCCTTCCGCTGCTAGTTGTATAGCTTGACAAATGGCACAATGAATAAGATCCTTGTGACCATGTGTGGAAAATATTTGTTATTATTTTTAAACCAGTTATTATGTTGTCATTTTATGTAGATGACCGCGGAAAGTGTCTGGGATCACCATTGTCTCTGGATGACCTGTTGCAAAAGGACTTCCAAATACGTGATCCTGATGCAAAGTGGATCAGTGGTATGTATTTCTAAGAAGTAACCGGAGTGGAAAATGATTTATGTACAAATGCTGTTTGCTGAACTACAATACAGTTTAGCGTGAGATTCTTTGGATGGTTATAAAGTTGGTGGGGGGTTGTATGTGTATTATTGCAAAATAAGTACACTAAATGCGATAAATTTGCCCTCCTGTCATTATAAGAATGGCAAGACTAGGAATACCACAAGTCTACTATTTAGAGCAGTGATCCCCAACATTTTTGTCATTGCTCGCCAGTAAAGCTATTTAATATTTCTTTCTGACTATAACTATACATGCAAAATGTCTATTCATTCATTTATTTTCTGAACTGCTTTATCCTCACAAGGGTCTCAGGGGTTTCTGGAGCTTATCCCAGCTCACTTTCGGGCACGCCCCGGAATCGATGTGACCGGCCAATCGCGGGGCACGGAACACAGACATGTAATCTCATTAAAGTTCCACTGCCACCATTTTTCCATACTAAAATCATGTCAAAAGGTACCACATTTTCTGCACTATAAGGGGCACCTAAAAAAAAATCAAAAGCTGACTATGCACCTTATAATCCAGTGCGCCTTATATATGGACCAATATTAAAATTGTTATGACGATAAAATAAAAATATCAGTCGATGGGGTACATCGTCCTCTACAGGTCTCGCAACTACGGTAAGCAGCCTGCGACTTCCTTTTCCCCCGTGCGCGGTTCATGCTGGGATATGTATACACCCAGTATGACGGCGAGCACACTAATTCGGTGCTCGCCGTCATTCCGTGTAGATTGACAAAATAACTCCAGCCGCTAGATTGGCGTCAACAGAGCATTCAAAGCTAGACTGCTAACTATATATTATATATGGATCAATATTGATCTGCAACAGGTCTCGCAACTAGGGTAAGCAGCCGGAGACTCAATTTTCCCCTGTGCGCGGGACATACTGGGATATATAGTTATTTTGTCAATACACCCGGTATGACGGCGAGCACAGTAATTCGGTGCTCGCCATCATTCCGGGTAGATTGACAGAAGAACTCCAGCTGTTAGATTGGCATCAACAGACCATTCAAAGCTAGACTGTGAACTATATATTATATATGGATCAATATTGAGCCGAAACAGGTATCGCAACTACGGCAAGCAGCCGCCGAGTCCTTTATCCTCCTTGGTAGACAGCGCTGGACAATATACAGCACTATCTGCCTATGGATCTTAAATGCCTGGGCTGATATACCTGTTTCAACTGTGGTTCGAGCTTTCAGGAAGGCAGGAGTTGTCGCTCAGCTGCCAGACAACCAAAGCGGACTCGATTAATGACGTCTTTGATGAGACGGAGCCTGGGTGATGGAATGAACTGATAAAGTGCGTGACCGGACGCTTTGTTGACGGACACTTGGTCGACGGACACTTCGTCCCCGGACGTTTGGTCGACGGACAGACAGTTCGTCGACCGGACGTTTCGTCGAAGGGACGTTTGGTCGACGGACAATTCGGCCCCCGTTCCCCGCTGGACATTTCGTCGAACGGACAATTGGTCGCCGGATTAGCTCACTCTCAAAATTATAATCATGAGAGAGAGAGTTTACTGTTGAAAGCGATCAACCAGGTAATCTCTCGCTCTCAAAATTATAATCATGAGAGAGAGAGAGAGTTTGTCATTGCGTATTATTGGCGTGTGTGTACATGTTATTTGTCGCCAGATTCGCTCGCTCGCTCCCGGATTCCCTCGCTCTCAAAGTTATAATCATGAGAGAGAGAGAGTTTGTCATTGCGTATTATTGGCGTGTGTGTACATGTTATTTGTCGCCGGATTCGGTCGCTCTCAAAATTATAATCACGAGAGAGAGAGAGTTTGTCATTGCGTATTATTGGCGTGTGGGTACATGTTTTTCAAACGACGGCCCACGGGCCATATACAGCCCGTTAGGCTTTTTAATCCGGCCCATCGACGTTGTCCAAATTATAGTAAAAATCAATGACCTCATTCATTTCCCTTTGCCTTGCAATACCCTCGTTTCCCCGATGGATGAAGCACTGGTCTAGACCTTTGTTGGAGTGTAACTTGGAAAACAACATGCCGCTCATCACTCTCAATTTAAAGACTGCTTTCTTTCGTTGAATAATAATATGTTCTTAATGTTGAAAGTAAACTTGAAAATACATTTTCATCTTCAATTGTGCCTTTTTTCTTACATTTCCATCCCCAGGTTTGATAAATTACATTGCGTGTCCAAATGCTCCTGGCCCGGCCCCTCTGTCAAATTTTAGTATACATTCTGGCCCGCAAGTCAAAAAGTTTGCCCACCCCTGGTATAGACAAACTTGCCTCTTTTATACTATTATTGTCCCAAATTAAACACATTATCAATAAGCTGCCGTTGACGGCAGTAGACGTCCGATTCATGTTGACTGAGGTGCAGATGCTATTTCTGTTATTAGACCTCCATCTAGTGGATATATAACTTAATAGTCAACATGAATCAGACGTCTACCGCCGTCAATGGCAGCCGGACGTCGGGGTACCGATCTTGCTATGGGATAATACGTTTTTTTTTATAGCGTTCGATCAAACGTCCGGGGACGAAATGTCCGTCGACAAAACGTCCGGGTACCGATAAAGTGAGCTTTACGTGTTTCTTTTGTGTTTACGGTTGAACAAGGTTGGTCATATTGTGAATATGGACGTCAACAGCTGAATGTTATAGTGCCTGTTACAGCATCAGAATTTTTTTTTACATGTTTACTGAATGGAGGAAAGGTTTCCCTCCACTATGTGATATAAATGTTGCACTTACATGTTATACCTTGCTGTTGTTAAAAGATAAACCGTGTCATGAAAATACTAATACTTTACCTCGGAGAAAATATTAAAACAGTTGTATATTCATTTTGGGAGTGAATGGAGTTGTCAGAAAGCTGATTTACAATCTATTAATAACGTTTGACTGAACTATATGACTGTTTTGTTGACATTCCCTTTAGCGCAGCAATGGGTGCATATTAATGTAACTCCAGCCTCTACTGTAGCGCCTTATAATGCGGTGCGCCTTATACATGGAAAACGTTTTTAAATATGTCGTTCATTGACGGTGCGGCTTATAGTGTGGAAAATACGGCATTTAAAAATCTATTATAAAAGACTCATACAAATACATAATGATTGAAACTGTATAGAGATCATTTTTGTAGCTGTTTGCCACAGCATAGTTGACACTGAAGGATAAAAAAACAAAAGGATTTCAGCAGGAGGAATCTGAGTTAGTAAAAACAGTGTTGAGATTGGTTGATTTCATCGTGCAATGGATTGGAATCTAAAATTGATAGGGGGTCAGAGAAAGAAGTAAGTCCCAATTAACATGATCCCGGATAAATTTTACTAAACAGGTTCAAACCGGAGGGAAAAAAAGTGATTAGTACAACACGGAAGCTTTCGCTCTTGCCCCATTTCCAATGAATGCTTAATGGTAAATATATTTTAGATTTATGTTTGACTTTGTGCAACAGCAAAGAGAGTGATTTCCTACACAACATGTATTAACCATTGTTTTGATGAAAATGATTAATTTGCTTCGAAAGAATAATTTAAACCACCGCCCGCTGGTGTAGTGGTTCACTTGCCTGACTTCAGTGCGGACAAGGTTCGGGCTCGATTCCCGCTGGTGGCGGTATGATTATGAGTGCGAATGCTCGTCTGACTCTCTGTGTGCTCTATGGCTGACTCGTGACCAGTCTAGAGTGTTGTTATGTATGGCAAGTTGCTGAAAGGTGGATCCACACACAACTTAGGGAAGAGGAATCGAAGTGAACAAAACTGGTGTTTATCAACAAACGTGAGTATCAAAAGGTATAACATAAAGCACAACTGAATCAGCGAATAAAACTAAGAATCAAAGGTATAACAAGAACAGCACGACCGAATCGGCGGGTAAAACTAAAAATGTAAAGTACAAAATGAACACAAAATACAACCGTCAACTTGTAGAAGGTATCAGAGGAATGTTGGGTAAACACGGCGGTAAGCAAGCAATACTCTGACAATCCGCTGATTGTGCCAGGTGTTCTGAAATACCAGATGCACCAATCTGCCACAGGTGTGTTGCACCGACCCGCCTCTTTCGTTTTAATTATCTGCTGAAAAGAAAGTCATTGTCGGCCACAGAACATGATAAGTGTAGTCTGCCTTTCGCCCAAAGTCAGCTGGGTTGGCTCCGGCATCCCCCGCAACCTTCACGGGGATGTGTGGTATGATAAGATAATAATAATATTCATAATAACTAATAATGATATTAATCTCATCAGAACCGCTTTATCCTCATTAGGGTCTCAGGGGGTGCTGGAACCTATCCCAGCTGACTCCGGGCCAGAGGCAGGGGACACCCTGAATCGGTGGCCAACTAATCGCAGGGCACGAAGAGCATGCACACTCACACCCATACCTCGGGGCAATTTAGAGTGTCCAATCAGCCTACCATACATGTTTTTGGAAGTAGGAGGAAACCCACACAGGCCATCTTACATAGGGCGCCGCTGTCTTACCCAGTTCAACGTGCACTGACTGGGCAGACGCGAGTAGCCTTTATAGAAGTGTTCGTAGTGCTTACCATGTTAGCACATCCCAATAGTTGTTGAGGCTGATCAAAGGTCTTGCGGTCGTCTGTTAAAATATCAGCCTTGATACCTGCGTAATGTGTATCTCATGCTATTATTGTACCCAGAGACTTGGTGAACACTATACTGCTACGGACACACTTCCTGGTTGTGCTTACATTACTTCCTTTTTGAAAGGAAATGATTGTACATTTGTGATTATGAAATAAAACAAAATTCTGCTTTGATTTTTTTTCTTTTTATTTCTTGTTCGAAAGTCACAACTATTGCAGTAATATGAACCATTGAAAAAAATAGAGATATTTAGACATTAGAAGAAATTTGGCCGCCACAACAGCTTTAATTTCTGTCTTTAAAAAGCTTCAGGTTCTCATCAAGATATTTTTTTTTCAAATTGAATAATTTTATATTTTGCATTTACAAAGACAGACATGTGATGATTTTTCTTAAGATTTTCCCTTCAAAGTAACACATTTGTACTCCCTATTAAAACCATGAATATGGAGGTAAAAATTGTGAATCAGGTGGCAGCCTATACGTGAGAAATTGTAAAATTCAACAATTCTTAAGGCAATATTCAGGATGCGGCTTATACACCAGGGCGGTTTATATGCGAGTAAATGCGGTACACAAATAGTTCATTTCGCCAAAGTTTGTTTTGAAACGTTCACTAATTTTCCCAAACGCTCATCCTCACGAAGGTCGCGAAGATGCGGTAGCCTTTCCCAGTCAACAATAAGAAATAGGTGGGGACACCCTGATTCTGTTGACACAACCATTAACAATGCAGGCACACACTAATGCCCAGGGACAATCAATCATCTTACAGTTGATGCTTTTGGGATGTGGGAGGAAACTGGAATACCAGGAGAAATTCCATGCTGGAATGGGGAGAACATGCAAACTCCACACAGGAAGAGTGGAAACCATCAGGGATTAAACCCTCTATCTCAGAACTGTCAGGTGGATATGCTAACCACTCCCTCACCGTGTCGCCCTGCTTGAAACATTTAGAAATATATGCATCTGCTTCCCTCTGTTTTAGAAAAAGAAATCGTCTTCATTAACAGGGATGGAGACTTACTGAACATCAACACAGAAAGCAACAAGACAGAGCTGTTGATGAAAAACACAACTTTTGTAAGTACTTCATGCAGTGTCACTTTAAATGTACACAAAAACAGACCAACAACAACATTTTTTTTGAAACATTCATTAAGTCTGGTGGATTCTGTTAGGTTCACCAATAGGCATTCCCAAATGCACACACAAATAAAAGAGACAGGAGACTCTTCTGTGGTTTTCTTGCTAGAGAGAATCGAACCGTCCCGTCTTTGTCCAGGTTCATTCTGGCGTTACACTTTTTACTGTTTATTAGCTTCAAGGACCCTAGTTACAATGGACATCTCAGCTCTCAAGGGAGGGGTGTGAAAACAGGCGTGAGAAGTCAATAGAAGTTTTAGCTCTCAAAACAAATGAAGATCATGTTGAGCCGAAGGTTCTTCTCCGCATTCCAGCTGTCCAAGATGATTTGACCTTCATTTGTTTGGTCTAACTAAGGAGCCAGCATTTACATGGTTGCAAGCAGATGTTCTAAAATGACTTTTCTAATGTTAATAAGCTAAGTAAAGCAAAGCGTTCTTCATTGCGAGCAAATATATAATAATGTAAGACTAATAAGCTAAGTAAAGCAAAGCGTTCTTCATTGCAAGCAAATATATAATAATGTAAGACTAATAACCCTAATAGATTCTGATGATTTGTTTTTCATGACCTGTCCTTCCCATAGTCCACCTTTAAAGCCTCAAAGTTTGCAGTTTCTCCAGATCTGAACTTTATTCTACTGGGATATGATGTCAAGCAGGTAAGGCATTATTAGTAGGTCTACTGCATAGAAATGCTTGCGGTGTTGTTCACTTGGCGATACTGTACTATACAAAGGCTTTGTAGGTTTTTTTTGTTTGTTTTTTTAGCTCTAGGTGTGACTTTAAGTACACATTTTGAGTTATCACCACCCTGCCTGGTCTCTGTATAATTCCCAACCACTTTCCCGGGGAACCATAGGACATGTTTTGGCACTTTGGAAAAAGTGGGCAAACATACGCATTACAAATGTGGGATGCCGTGTTGTAGGCATGAAGAGTTTATAATAATTGCATTTGTACTTAATCAAACTATGATGAACTAATTCCCTCTAAAAGTTGCCATTCCTGACACGGCAAGGCAAGACAGCCGTGAATCAAGAGAAGAAACTTATTTTGATTGTCAAGAAAGTCAAAGCCAAGTAGTACTTTTTTTTCAGTGGAACTGCAAGAAGAACTCCAAGAGCAGATCATCTTAATTGACACTGGAAAACCAAAGAATAAAAAAACAGTCAACCCAAAAATGAGGATGTACCCATATAGAAATGCCAAAAAGTGGGCTTTTGGAGAATACTACTATCTACATTCAGAAATTGGAAAAGAGTCACAATGCTTGGCTTATACTATATTTTCATCCCGACAAAATACTAGGCAACATAAGTAAACATACTCACGTTTGATAATGAGCTCTATGTGGCTCGTAGTAAAGATACAGTGGCTGCCGATGCACTCATCTCCCAAGACTGGCACAGCAAATGTGACAGCTGGAGTATGGAGAGGAATAGCTGCTCACACTTGTCTACAGTTTTCAACTTATACATTTACCTCCATTTTGTCGCTGTAAATGTGAAGGCTTAAAACAATTCAAAGATTCCAGCAATTTTATGGTTGGCTTATTATTTGGACACAATGTACACACAAGCGCAGACACACACACACACACACACATATATATGTATATATGTATATATGTATATATGTGTATATATATATGTATATATGTGTATGTATATATATATATATATATATATGTGTATATATATATATATATATATATATATATATATATATATATATATATATATATATATCATACCTGTCAAAAAACCTTACAAACACCGTACGAGTCGTACGGTGTTTGTAAGGTTTTTGGGGGGTTTGTAAGGGGAATCATAATCATTTATAAGGGCAGTTATCGGCAGAGGTTGACAGGTATTATATATATATATATATATATATATATATATATATATATATATATATATATATATATATATATATATATATATAGAGAGAGAGAGAGAGAGAGACATTTGGCAAGCCCCAATGAAGGTACTCAATAAGCTGAGGCAAACTGACAGGCCAAATCCGAAGAATAGTGTTGCATAGTAGATACAAATAGTATCCGCAAAAGCTAACATTTCTACGTGCAATAAATACAGCAAAAACTGCCTTACATCTTTTGAGCTAAAGAGTAAAAGCAACTACTCTAAAGAAACAGCAGCTTAAAAGTGCAGAACGCCCTTGTAATAGGAGACGGAAGGATACCATATAATGCGTATAATTACAAAATATATATATTTTTTACATGCAGTATTATAGTAGAATTTTTTATAAAGGCAAGAAAAGCAAAGTACCTTTAAAATAGATTTTTAAAAAAATGTTTTTATTGTTAAAAAGATTATATATACATCGAATGATTGAAAAGTGTTTAGTAAATATTCAACCCAATGTTCACTCCTTCCCACGTTTTAGGTTTATCAACACTCTTTCATGGCATCTTACCTAATCTACAACCTGTACACAAGGTTAGCAGGCAAAAATCAGTTTTTTCCTATAAAGGTCAGTTCTTTGGCAAGATTTGTATTTTTTTTTCTGTTTGTCATTTTTATTTGACCAGGGAAGTGCTGGAGCTAAATCCTCCAGAAGTCTCCAATTCCATCCTTCAGTTTGCTTCATGGGGTGTTGGTGGTCAGCAGCTGGTAAGGTGGCGATTTATATGATGTGAGTGATTGAACATTAAAAAACAAATGAACAAGCCAAAAAAATGGGTCTGTGAGCTCAGATTAAACCCCAGAAGGGTGTATAGTTCCAGTGCCACCATTGTTCCAGTCCTTACAGAATCTTCTTGTGTGAACACGAGGAATCTGAATGACTCAACGCTCTGGCGCTCATCCGGGATTTATAGAACCAAAGTTATATGCCTTTTGACTCCCTCCTGACTGCCACAGGTAGTGCTGAAAGCACTGAATGACCAATGCCAGCGAGATCACGAAGGATTTCAGACACAAACCACATACGGGAGTCTCCACAAACACGAAGACCACACCCAGTGGGTGGGGAGAGGTGACAAATAGGAAGTAACATCCAACATGTGCCAGACGATATCCATGAAGCAGAGGCACAAATGATTATTATTGTTAAGGACCCAGTCATTTCCCCAGTACAGAAACAGTGCGCTCTGGCAGGGGGGACACAGTAACAAAAATCCGCTGCAGATATCACATAAAAAAAAACCTAAGCAAGGCACAAAGGCTGACCGATTATAGAGTCAGCCGACACTTCACCACAAAGGCAACATTAGGTCACCGGGTGACAACAGAGACCTTTATGTCATGGCAGGCAGGAGCACAGCCCAGCAGTCAAACCCAGTTATGTGACGGAAGACTTGAAGAGGCCTAGCCTAGCCTTCTAGCCCCACCTGAAAGCCCCACTTTATGTGTCCACTATGTAGGCCCTACTACACCACCCGAGAACTTGGGACGTTGAGCTGAGGCCACCGCGTTGTAGACCTTACCCAGGACACTGGTTTCCAGCCGGTACCAAGCGAACAGTGGGAATGCACAGTAGGCACTAAGGCCAAGTATAGAAGGCTGGTGCACGGACTTGTAAACAACACATCGGGGCAGAGATGCCCCCTCCGGCCGAAGCAATGGGGGGACAGGACAACCACAAGACTGTCGAGCAGAACGAGAACAGAGTGCACATCGGCAGTTGAGTACCACGGCATCATCCTATGCCCCTGCCCTGCGGGTATGGGAAGCACTCCTTATCATTGCTGGCTCGGTCCAGCACAGACCAGCTGGGCCAACTCGTCCTGTTCTGCCAGACAGAACGAAGCCCAGCAATGGCTCCATGCCTGCCTGGTGGGGTCCATGCCCACTGAGACACACCGTGGCAAAAATGTTTGAGAGGCACCCTAACAGATCTACCGAAAAAACACAGAAAAAGGATGTCTGCCACCCGGGCAAAAGCATGGAACCGCATTATAGAAGCCTGTCATGGAGGTGCCAACATTACCCATGGCCCAGAATGCCGAAAAGCCAAGTTACCAAGGCGTCCAGCGCACGCACCTGCATCGAACGCCCAACAAGAATTGGAGTCAATGCCAACAGCGGAGGCCTTCGCACGGTGGTTGGCCGAGTAGAAACAGCAGCGATATTATGACAGTGACCGCTAAAGTGGCAGATTAGCGCACCTGAAACTAACGTAAAACCAGGAGCGTCAAAAGAAAAAAGGTCATTAACAATCCCCCGGGTTGCCCTGGAAGGGAAAGGGGCACGAAACCTGACGCAATTAGCGACAAGCGGCAGCGACAAGCCAGCCGGAATGACACACCAGCCACACGGCAAAAGACAAAGCGATCAGTGGCTGTCTGCTGGAATTATAAAGGTAGTGGGGCAAGAGGACCGATATGCACCCACCGTCAAAAAGGCTGTAAATCACCCCTTCAAAACTCTGGCAATGGGGTGGAGGGTGGCGGCATTAAGCGATGCTTTCGGGATTAAAGGAAGCGGGAGCCCCGTGGTGCACCTGCACGCGCGTCCATACCTGTCTACTCGGGTACTGCCATTAATGTGACGTAGCTTTTGGAGGGCGAATTCGCAGCTAGGACACGCATAGAGGCTACACGCGACATGTACTCAACTAGCAACTGCCCTATGAGAATAAATTACAGACTGGAACACTGGCTGGACCGGAATATGTACCCTTCCGCAGTTCACCCTGGGGTCACACCTGACTTTGTTGGTATTGGTACTCGCATTGCACATGCACAAGGGATCATTCAATACTTTCAGCACTGCCTCTGGTGGTCAGGAGGGATGAAATACAGCATGCTTTACAACATAGTTTTTATACAGTCAGTGGGGATCTACAATTTAAATTGTCATAAAAAAAAAATCACAAATGAGAAGGCAAACTTTTAGTCTGTTCTCATTGTCCTGTCCTTTTAATTACTTTTTAAATTTTATCCCACAGATATACATATTTGAAAACAACATTTATTACCAAGCAAATGTTCAGAGCAGCTCATGGAGACTCACATCATCCGGACAGGATGGTGTCATTTTCAATGGGATTGCAGACTGGCTTTATGAAGGTAAGTTACAGTATGAATACCATAAAAAGACAGGCCCAATTTGGCACATAGATATTACTGGAAAGAGTTGCCAAGAAATTTCAGAAATCATTGACATTGCTGATCTAGAAAATTGAATTTACCACAGCATCTTTTGCGAGACAAATGGAAAAAAAAACAATTATCAAGAGCTACAGAGTTCAAATTAGAATCAGTCACCTGGCTCATGGTTTCCATTTTGATCCTCTTGACTTTTTCAGAGGAGGTTTTACACACGCAAGCAGCTCACTGGTGGTCACCTGATGGCACAAAACTTGCTTACTTGACCCTCAATGATTCTCTGGTTCCAAAAATGCTCCTGCCATGTTACATGGGCTCTGCTTATCCAAGGGGGAAAGAATACCCATATCCCAAGGTAACAAGGACTGTAATACTTTATTATTTTCTGGGGACATCAATGGCAATCTTAGAACATTTACGTTGATTTAAACTCACTAGCTGTCATTGACAGCAATAAATGTTTAATTCATTTGAACTGTAAGGGGTGGCATTTTAAATGGATCAGATGTTTAATGCCATCAATGACATTGAATGAGTTAATTATATCCCTTTTTTAAGTTCTCCAAGCCTGATTATCTAATGAGCCTCAGGATTTATATACATATGTTCATTTAATACAGTTCAAACTTTTTGAACCGTGTGATTCTGTAGTCCTTCTCAAGTGTTTTACACAAATAAAGTAGACTACAGTGGTACCTTGAGATACGAGCTTAATGGGGACTGAGCTCGTATGTCGATTTACTCAAATCAACGTTTCCCATAGAAATGAACTAAAGACAAATTAATTTGTTCCAACTCTGTTAAAAAAACACCTAAAAACAGGATATTGGAATGGAAAAACATTTTTATTTGTTCTTATTCACCATCTATTGACAGAGTAACATTTAACTAGTGGTTATGATGTTTAATAGTACTAAGAGCGAAAGAAAGAGAAGAGAGAGAGAGAGAGAGAGAGAGAGAGAGAGAGAGAGAGAGAGAGAGAGAGAGGGAGAGGAGAGAGAGAGAGAGAGAGAGAGAGAGAGAGAGAGAGAAAGAGAGAGAGAAAGAGAGAGAGAAAGAGAGAGAGTGACTTTTTGCACGGCAACACGCTCGTAACATAACACAAACAAATTTAAATAAACTTAGATTACGACACAGACACACTCAAAAATAAGGCTAGTCTAACCTTAATCTAAACTTAATTCTAATTTTGTTTTAAATTTTTATACATTTCTTCTGGCTCTATTTGCCAGTCTGGCTCTATTTGAAAGTCCACCTTGACTTTCAGCTGCAGTTTTTAAAAGGAACCTAGCGAAGGTTATTTGCTTTTGTCTTCCCTGCAAAATATTCCGAAGATGATGCACACACGTCCTCACAATAGAATAACGCACGACCACTTGCCAACCGGAAGTAGTATACACCTATTGTATTGGCGAGCAAGCTCCGCCACGCGTACACCATTCTGCACTGACTAACAGGGAAAAAACACTGAAAAAATACAATGCACCGCCTAGTGCTCGTAGAGACATTTACACGAGGGAGTTCCGGCGAGAAAGACATTGCCCATGATGTTTTCATAAGCAGCCTCTCGCGTCGGCTGTATCTTCCTATATATAAATTTGTCTCGTATCTCAAGGTAAATATTTGCTCTAAATTTTACTCGTATCTCAAATTGCTCGTATGTCATGGCACTCGTATGTCAAGGTATTACTGTATTGAAGTCTGTCTCAATTTTTCTTTGATATGTATTTTGGTTTGGAATTCATGAAAACACTACAGTCGTGTAAGTTGATTGAATTGAATGCTTTTATTGTCATTATTTAAGTATAATGAGATTTAAAGCTTTCACCATGAAGTGCACAAATAACAACAAACAAACATACAAATAAAAAAATCAATAAATAATAAATAGTCCAAGTTAGATCAGCAGAGCGGAGCAGCCTTGTTCCGTGTGAAATCCAACATGAGTTCCATGGTTTTGGAGATGTTCAGCACCAAGTTCTTGAGAGCGGACCACTCACTGAGTCTATGGACGCAACAAAAATGTTACGTCCACGGGAGACGTCTAGGCGAGGTAGGAGGGATTAGGACCCAATCGCAGGGAAGCAGGTGAGGACAAGGCAAATTGTGCTCATAACCAAAAGCAGGCTACTCCTAACAAACAAACAAACACACAGATAATCAATATATAGTAATGATAAATAAATAATCAATAAATAAGTAATAGATAACTAAGTGGTCAACATAATAAATAAGTAGTATAAGTAGTAGCCAACATGGGTAAGTGGTAATAAGTCTAGATTAGGTCCTAGGTACAGAGCTCGAGTTTAGTATGGGGACAGCATTTGGGAAGAAACTAACCTTGAATCTGTTTGTCTTGGCTGTTATGGGTCAGTAGCACCTTCCAGAGGGCAGCAGGTTCAAGTGGTGGAAGCCGGGATGTGTATTGTCTTTTATGATGCTCTCTCCCCATCTGAGGCACCGGGATTTGTAGATGGCTCTATCTTGATGTTGAAGACTAAATCTGTAAAGTACAAAGTACAACGCTTGTGAACAGATGTTGATCCATACTATATGGATCTTAATATATTGTAAAATAATTCAGACAAATGATCATAATTATTTCAAATGTGCCAGAAATAATTGGGGGCGGACTGCAGAAAGGTTTTTCGAATATTTTAATTTAAAAAAAAGACAAATGTTTGTAGTGATCGCAAAAATTCCTCCCCAAAAAACAACTAGCAACCGACTGGTTCTGCCACTTTTTTGTTATGTTCCCCTGATTGGAGGGGGGTCGGGCGCTTCCAGAGATTGAATTTCCCCCAAAACAGTGTCATTCGTCGACACATCTGATGACGTACTAGGCCTCATCTGCAATGGTCTGTGATTTTTGTTGGGCTGACGAATTGCTCGATACAAGCCTCTGCTCCATTTGGTCAAATCAGGTTTGAGCAAAAAGGCCCAAGCATAACATCTCTACAGCATAACAGTCATGTATGTTTCTTTCTGGTCATGGTCTGTGAAGTGAAGCATTTATTATCCGTCATTTTTGAATTTAATTTAATTCATCTAATTTCTTGTATTTATCTAGATGGGTCAAATCAATCCAACTGTATCTCTTTATGTTGTAACGCTTGATGGAAGCTCCCAAACAACTGAACTGTTTCCTCCGGACAGTCTTGCAAAGAGGTAAGACGAGAGTAATATTTTATTATTATATTCATACAGTATTTGGAAAACGAAAATGTGTTCTTATATTTAAATTACATGTCATTGATTTCTTTTAGTCAATACTACATCACCATGGTGAGATGGGTGACAGTGGACAAACTGGCTGTTCGCTGGTTAAATCGGGCACAAAACATGTCCATTCTTTTGCTCTGTGACATGCACACTTATGAATGCACAAAGGTAAGATTTTTCATACATATAAACTGTCTCAGGCCTGCCTCACAAATTGTATAGAAATTATATGACATTGTTGTTATCTTGTCCTCGTTCTTCAGAGACATGTGATGATGTCAGATAAGTGGCTAGATCGACAGGTAAGTGGAACTTGAAAAACTACATTGGTTAATTAATTAATTCATTCATTCATTTTCTATACCGCTTATCCTTACAAGGTTTGGAGGGGTTCTGGAGCTTATCTCAGCCTATTTCGGGCACCAGGTGGGGATACACACTAAATTGGTGGCCTGCCACTCACAGTGCACAAGGAGACGGACAACCATTAACGCTCACACTCATATCCATTTAAAGCGTTTAACCAGCCTACGCAGCATGTTTTTGAGATGTGGGAGGAAACCGGAGTGCTCAGAGAAAACCCACACAAGCCCAGGGAGAACATGAAAACTTCACAAAGAAAGGGCCGCACCTGGGGTCGAACAATCGATCTCAAACTGTGAGGCCGATGTGCTAACCAAGGGGTAGGGAACCTATGGCCCAGGAGCAATATGTGGCTCTTTTGAGGGGTGCATAAGGCTCTTCACTAACCTGTCAGGTAAAATATGTGAACCGCTGGTGACAGAGCCGAGTCCCGAATGCCACGTCGGCACTGGCGCTGACACTACCTCTCGCGCTGCTTCAATCATCTTTTTTTAATTTATTTTTTATAGACTTTTCTGTATGCATATTCTCATTGATTAGCAACTGCTTAACAGTGTTTTTAAAAGAATTCTGAGACTTTTAGTACTTTAAAAGTAGTTTAAAAATTACATCTCTCTAAAATTTGAGAATAGGAATTGTTCGTAGGCGGCCCGGTGGAGCGAGTGGTTAGCGTGTCGGCCTCACAGCTCTGGGGTCCTGGGTTCAAATACAGGTCATGTCCATCTGTGTGGAGTTTGCATGTTCTCCCCGGGCTGTGTGGGTTTCCTCCGGGTACTCCGGTTTCCTCCCACATTCCAAAAACATGCATGGTAGGCTGATTGGACACTCTAAATTGCCCCTAGGTATGGGTGTGAGAGTCCATGGTTGTCTGTCTCCCACCGATTCAGGGTGTCCCCCGCCTATGGCCTGGAGTCAGCTGGGATAGGCTCCAGTACCCCCCGCGACCCTAATGAGGATAAAGCGGTTCAGAAAATGAGATGAGATGAAAATTGTTCGTGGCTCTCTGTGTCAAAAGGGTTCCCGACTCCTGCGGCTAACCACCAGGCCGCCAACCACATACATCTACTTCCTAGTAACAGTAAACAGTTAACGTTATGAAATGAGAAAAAAAATGGAACCATGCCACTACTATAATTGCTTGCTCCAGTAATTAATACTAGAGAAGTGTCAGGAAGGGCCAAATGCGGAAATCATAGGCATTGCAGGCAGCCCGCTAAAGACTACTTCCAGAAGGCATTGAAGATTTCATTAATTCATTATCTATACCGCTTTACACATGGGGTACACTCAATTTGTTGCCTGACAGTAATTGGGCAGCAATGGAGAGTTGAACACTTCAGAATGTTACTACAAACAGCATGACTTATCTGACAAAGACGTACCTACGTGAAACCGGATTTTAACACCCATCAGATTAATCACAGAAACAAAAAGAACTGAGAAGACAAGAAGGTTGAAAATGATCATGTTGGTTGACACATGAGGAACATCACTCAAAAGATCAGTCAAAACTACAAAGAAAAAAAAGGATCAGCAGAAGATAGAATGCAGAAACATCAAAACCAGGGATGGGCAGATGTACCCTTTTCAAATTGAATTCATTGAGAACCCTTAAACTCAGCCATCGCTGTAATTGGTCATTCATTTAAATTCATAATTATTTATTCTACATTAACTTCATTCATCTTCCATACCACACATCCTTGTAAGGGTTGTTGGGGTTGCTAGAACCTTTGCCAGCTGACTTCGGACAAAAGGCCGACTACGCTCTAGACCAGACCTGGGCAATATGGGCCGCTGTGCGTGCAGGTTTTGTTCCAACCGATCCAGCACAGACAGTTTAACTAATTAGATTTCTTTCCGAAACAAGAAGCACCTGACTGCAATCCACTGATTGCACTTCTAAAATTCCAGATTGGTGGAAAGGTTTCCTCTTATGGGTTGGAACAAAAACCTGCACCCATTGTGGCCCTTTGTGGAATTAATTGCCCAGGTCTGCCCTAGACTGATTGCCAGTCAGCCGAAGGGCACACAGAGAAACAGAGGACCATTCACACTCACAATCATAGTGCCACCAGTGGGAATCCACCCCACATCGTAGTCAGACGACTGAACCACTACACCACATGTGTCAAAGTGGCGGCCTGGGGGCCAAATCTGGCCCGCCGCATCATTTTGTGTGGCCCGGGAAAGTAAATCATGAGTGCCAACTTTCTGTTTTAGGATCAAATTAAAATGAAGAGTATAGATGGATATTAAATTTCCTGATTTCCCCCTTTTAAATCAATAATTGTAATTTTTTAATCAAATTTTTCTGTGTTTTAGGTCAAAAATCATTTTGTAAAATCTAAAATTATATAAAAAAGCTAAAATAAACATTGTTTTAGATCTGTAAAAAACTGAATATTCAGGGCTTTTAATCCAGTTCTTTTAATCCATTTATTAAAAAAATCTAAATATTATATCTAAAATGGTCCGGCCCACATGAAATCGAGTTGTCGTTAACGCGGCCCGCGAACCAACCCGAGTCTGACACCCTTGCACTACACCATCAGCCGGACACATTAACTGCATAATTAACTGTAAATTTATTTACATTATATATATACAAGTATGAATGTGGAAACATATGTATTGCATTTTCCCCAGAATGAGGAGCCAATGTTTTCAAAAGACTGTACAATATTCTTCATGACACTGCCAATTGAATACAACGAAGTTGGAGCATTTCACCATGTTACCATGATCTCCAACAAGGTAAAATTAAGCTTGTGTTCAAATACAGTGACTCTGTTTTTTAAGTTTTCTATTGAACATATTGACAATGAAAATACTTAATTAAAATAAATACTATACTGATTTGCCATGATATGCTTTTTCTTTTCCTCATCTAAGGGAGAAGATGTGAAACTTATCCCCTTGACCTCAGGAAGTTGGGAAGTCTCTCAAATTCTGGGTTATGATGAGAGAAATAAATTCATGTAAGTCGAATTGCAAATAGTGTGATAAAGTAAAATACTTAAGACATTCCAACCTTTATTTTTCAGTTACTTCCTAAGTAAGGAGACTGGAACAACACAACAACAGTTATACAGGTATATAGGCATGTGTGCTTTTCTGTAGAGGTTCATGTTAATATACTAGCTGGGACTTGCAAAAGTAAAAATAGGAAATCAATTGTTGAAAAAAAAACCTAAAGGCATTATCCCCACAAAACTGCAAAAATGCTAAACCTTATTGAGGAATCAAAGAGTCTAAAGTTGAAAACTCGCAGAAATACAAGTTGGGCATTGGAAATGTATTGTTTATATCATGAAATAAAAGGGAATTTTGTCATTTCCCTCTGTCAGAGAATTAGGTTTACAAAAATATTGTCACATAATGCCAAAGCCCAAGAGGTCAAATTAAATTACCTCTAAACTTTATAATGCAGCTTAGAAACAAGACAAATAACACTATCTGCCAGTGTCTTCCATGGCTCACGTGTTTTTGCTGGATATTTATTTTAATTGTGTTATTTGGCCATTACAATGTACGACCTCATGTATTCACAAAGATATCATTCTTCTCAATAAGGGTCTTTGCAGTGCAGCCGTTTCATAAACAGTGCCTCACCTGCTCCCTCTTCAAATCACAATACACTTTCTACGATGCTGTCCTCAGCACCAACTATCAGTATGTTCTTCTCCAATGTAGAGGTATGGTATCAGGTTTGCCCAATTGTTATCTCAGTTTTCAATCTTTGATTTTTAGCATATGTCGCAAAGGTGTCATCCCAGTCCTATACGTATTGCAAATATACACATCATGACTATTCAACTACAACTGTTATCACCATCTTTTAAGTACACTAAAAGTTAATTTCTCATTAGCTCAAACTTTTATTTCACCTTGTATCTACAAATATCATTAAAAAATGCATTGTTATTCATAAACTGAACAAAAATAACAATTTACAATAACTGAACATTTATAGACTTGAAAAGTTAAGGAAAGCTTATTCAATAGGTCTGTAAAATATTTCCTTATCACTCGTATTGTCAGCATTTGATACACACCAAAAGTCCTACTCACATCCTACCGCTAATACAATACACTATAAGGTCCTTAAGGAGTAAATGACTGCTAACAGCAATTTGACTGCATTCACACCTTCTATATGTTGCTTCATATTTCACTATTCTTATCTTAATAGTTTTTTTTGTTATACTCTTCGAATAAACAGAGTAAAGGGCAAATACCATTGGCAGATTTTTAAAAACATTTTTTACAGTCCTGCTAAAAGGGAATAAATCTGGGTTTTTAAAATATGGCTTAATGGATATGACTCTGGTTTATATTCTTCTTATTATTATTATTGTTATTATTATTATTATTGTTATTGTTATTATTATTATTATTATTATTATTATTATTATTATCATTATTATTATTTATAAGTATTACGGTTGCCAATATTCTATTATTTCCTCAGGGCCTGGAATCCCCCAAATAACTTTGCACCGGTTAGATGAAATGAAAGGTAAGAAGACCAGTAGGAAAAGGGAAACTACAGTATCTCACCAAAGTGGGTAAACCCTTTTCATTTCTGCACTATTTTGATTATGTCTTTTCATGGGACAAAACTGCAGAAATGACACTTTGATTGAATTTAAAGTAGTCACTGTAGAGCTTGGAATCATTCATTCTTATTCCGAACCCCTTATCTTCATAAGGGTCGTTTG
This sequence comes from Stigmatopora argus, assembly GCF_051989625.1. NCBI lineage: Eukaryota > Metazoa > Chordata > Actinopteri > Syngnathiformes > Syngnathidae > Stigmatopora > Stigmatopora argus. The sequence continues at coordinate 3,704,472 of NC_135399.1, forward strand.
ATGCTGAATCGGTGGCCAGTGAATAGCAGGGCACAAGGAGACAGACAAACATTCATGCTCACACTCGTACCTAGGGGTAATTTGTAGTGTTCAACCAGCTTGCCATGCATGTTTTTGGGATATGGGATGAAATCGGAGCACACGCAAGTCCGGGGAGAACATGCAAACTCCACACAGTGAGGACCGACCTGGGATCGAACCATTGACCTCAGAACTGTGAGGTCAATGCACTAACTACTTGAACACCAGGCCGCCTATAGCTTGGATAATAATGGAAATTTGTTGTATCTTGAAATGGTGACAAAATAAGTGACTATATTCCAAGTGAAAATCTCAAAATTGGGACCAAAATGTCAATATTTTGTGTGGCCACCACTATTTTCCTGGACTGCCTTAACCCTCTTAGGGATGGAATTCATCCGGGGCTTCACGGGTCGCCACTGGAATCCTCTTCCATTATGACATCACGGAGTTGGTGAATGTTGAGACCCTGCGCTCCCCTACCTTCAATTTGAGGATGCCCCACAGATGCCCAACAGGGTTTAGGAGTGGGGACATACTTAGCCAGTTCATCACCTTCACCCTTGGCATCTTTTGAAAGGCAGTTGTTGTCTTGTAGGTGTTTCTGGCGTTGTTATCATGTTGGAATATTTCTCCACGGCCCAGTTTATAGAGGCAGGGGATTATACTTACTGAGGTAGAACTTTTGCACCTCTTCCCGGATAAGACTGTTGACCTGTGAAAGTGCAAAGATGACAAATGTGCTTTCTTTTTTAGCCTTTGCAAAGGGAGAGGTGTCAGACCGTGCGGTCTGCGTCTCCATGCTCCGTGCTGAGAACTCTGACCGTTCTCCTTTTCACATTTTAATGAGCATACTAACTCCACACCTTCAGTTACAGTTGACCAGTTATTGTTTGATAAAAAGTTTCTGAGTTACAAGTTGTGAGCCAGTTGACCAGTCCCTGTCAGATTAGGAGATATTTCAGCAATCCAGCTACGTCCATGTCATAAAGTGTCTCCTGGATCTGTCTGCTTACGTCGATTTCTTCCACGGCTTCTTCAACCGTGCATTGGGTATGTCCATACTTGGCGCACATAAATTTTGAAGTAGGTTATACAACGTGTAATATATCAAATATAGTAATTATTCTCACATGCTCTGCTTCATTATGCCACAGTGCATGTCGGCATTCATTGTTCCCTAAATGAACTGTAGTTCTCCAGTGCCAGCAGCACTCATACAACCCCAAACTATGACACTCACCACCATGTTTGGGCAAGACACACTTGTCTTCTTACTCTTCACCTGGTTGCCTTCAGCCATGCTTGATGCCATCTGAACCAAATATTGGTTAATCTTGGTTCCGTCAAACCATAGGACACGGTTCGAATATTCTATTTCCTTACTATGTTTGTCTTCAGCAAAGCTTACGAAGTCTTACAGGTGGAACGTTCTTAGAAGAGGCTTTTTCCTGGGACGACAGCCACACACACCAATTTACATACATTCAGCCAGTGCTGAAGCTCAATTTCGGGGTGTTTTATGTAGAGTGACAATTATTTTTCTTCAGATCCTCAGAGAGTTCTGTATGTATCAGAGTGACAATGCCAAATTGTCCTCAATCACACCAAACACCTTGGTACACTAACTAGTCACAATACACAGGGAGGGGAACTGCCTCGTTGGTCCTAATTGTAGGCTAATTTTGAGATTTTCAAATCAAATTAATTGTCATCATACACAGCTGCGTTTAACGAAATTGGTGGTGCTACTCCACAAAGTGCGTTTTTGCAGTAAAAAAACATAAATGGTAATATAAAAGTATTAAAATTCACATCCCGGCTAGGTAAATTCTAAAATATTGCACAATCTAAGATATTGCACATTGTTATTGCACACCCCGAAGTTATTGCACAGAAGGGATTGTGTGTCGTACTAACGCAAGTTCAGAGTCCTAATGGCTGTGGGAAAAAACTGTCCTTGTCCCTATTTGTCCGTGCTTTGTGAGACCAGTAGCGTCTGCCAGAGGGCAGCAGCTGGAACAGGTTATGACCTGGGTGGTATTGGTCCCTGACAATGTTCCTGGCTCTGCTGAGGTAGCGAGGACTGGCAATGTCATCCAGTGAGGGCAGAGAGCAGCCGATGATCTTCTGGGCAGTGTGATCACTCTCTGCATGGCCAAGAATTTGAAGGACTGTACCCTGTCTACGCATACTCCATTTATGACGAGTGGGGCCAGATCTATGCTGCGTTTACGAAAGTCCAGGATTCTTTCTTTAGTTTTCGTGGTGTTTAGTGTGAGATTGTTCACCAAACACCACGAAGACAGTTTGTTGACCTCATCTCTGTAAGCAGACTCATCCCCCCTGAGATGAGTCCGACCACAGTGGTGTCATCGGAAAATTTGATGATGGAGTTAGACTGGTGGGTCGGTGTACAGTCATATGTGTACAGGGAGTACAGAAGAGGTCTCGGTGCACAGCCTTGAGGGGAGCCAGTGCTCATTGTAATGGAGGAAGAGAGCTGGGGACCAAGAGTTAATACAGTCAAAACATAAGAAACAATAAAAAATTAAGAAGTTTTACCTTTCGGAAGGTGAACAGTTGGCATAAATAAATGTTGTAGAGAGAGAGAGGAGGAGGATGCTACTGAAAGAGGAATGCCCTTCCATAACTGCTTCAGGGGAATCAGCCAATGGTGTTCTTTACCATGCTACTTACTTGCTTTGGCATGGATGACTGCTCTTCAGGATGTTCCTTTATTTTCTTAAATCGTTTTAAATTGTGGGGAATATATCTACTTTAAGCCATATAAGCTTAACATGTATCTACTTTCAGATCCAATGGCACAGAGGTTCTTTTGCCTCACTTAGGTGCAGGCAGCGTGGGATTGATTCCCACTTTGTGGCGATGTGATTGTGAGCGTGGATAGCTGACTGTCTCTATGAGCGGTGTTGAAAATGAAAGAAATTTTCTTTTAGCCATTTGGCAATACACAATGGCCAGAGAAAAACATCATCTTTTTCCTAGAAACTCTATTCTTAGAGTGTAGTTTTCATCAAATGTTTTTATTTGCATGATTATTTCCTTGTTTTTTAGTCTGTCTAATTTATTACTGTCATTGTCATCAACAGACTATGTAACTCTGGAGAGAAACAGAGTATTACAGCAGGCGCTGATCAACCGAAAAATACCAAAACGGGAAAAAAGAACTGTTCAAATCAACAATATTGGTATGACAATGCAATTTATGCCCTGTGTTTAAAGTTGTGAAATTTCCTTACCACCATTATATTATCAAAAATAAAATAAATAAATAAATAAATACAATCTGACAACTTGCTTCGCTTCTGTTAGTCTGCAGATGTAGCTTCTCTCCATTCATGGATTCTTTGGGTAGCTTGAAAAGTTCTATATAAATACAATGCATCATAAATATTATTATTATAACGGTATTATTCATTTCACTTTCAAACTTAACACATCCTAAATGTAAAGATGCACATATACAGTAAACAGTCACTGTATCACGTTGTGTGTCAAGTTTATGAAAGACTTGAAATCTCCCCCCAAAAAATTGTAAATGGAGGAAAAGACTGAAGCGGTTCAGAAAATTAGATGAGGAAAAGACTGCCCTGACAAACTTTTTTAAAAATTAGTGTGTTTACTCTATTAGATAATGCACTTAACAGTTATAAAGTTGATTTATATTTTAACCACACTTAAATCATATCTGATATTTAATAGTAATAACAATATATAGCTTGAATATTACTCATAGATTGCATGAGTACATGTGGCATGATCGCGTCAGATCAGATCTTGGATCACCTTCTGACTTGTTGGGCTTCCAATGTAACAATAACTTTGTCTATTTGCTGTATTGACCAAGGTTCGAAATTGACTGTCAATTTAAAAAGGTTTAGGGTTAACCAGAACGTTTACCAATTTTAACCAGTATTTGGGAAGTAATTACATTTAAACTTATACTGTATCATTTTTCTGTATTCTTGTTTTGCAGCTCGTTGTATGGAATTAATTTTTCCAAACGATTTTGATGAAACATATAAATATCCAGTACTCCTTGTTCTGTGAGTCTTTAATTGTACATATTTAGACATATATTTTCATTCTACATGTTTACACATCGTTTTGTTTATAAAATATTCCTCAAATAAACCATGTGTAAAAAAATAACAAAAAATGAATATTTTTTTTAAAAGCGGCAGCACCCCTGGTGATGAGATTGTGAGTGATCACTTCAGCCTTGGTTGGGATTCAGTGCTGGTCAGTTCAGAGAACGTCATCGTGGCTCGACTGGACGGTCGAGGAAGCAGCTTCCAGGGCCAGAGCTTCCTGCATGGGCTCCACCAGCAATTGGGCACTGTTGATGTTGCTGATCAAGTCGCATTTATAGAGTAAGAGTTTTTTAAAATCTTTTTTAATATTTCAGAAAATTAGAATTATATAGGTTTGCTTATAATACTAATGTAAAGAAATAATTTATTTATAACTAATCTTGTGAAGTTATTAGATTTAATGAGTACGCTGCACAGTTAAGAATTCTTTGAGGTGAGAAGGTAACAAATGAGTAAAATGAGCGAAACAAACTAGTGAAAAAATCAATTGTCATGGCCTCGCAGATTAGTAAGTACGATACCCGTAAGAGCTACTAGACAGACAAAAAAAGCCAGAGGAAGAGATTACAAGGTTGATGTACTGATAAAAAACATGAGGAGAGTTGTATTTATACTGGCAGGCTGCAATAGTATCGCGCAGAGTCAATACTGTAAGTATTCCAAGTAAACCACTTTGTTTTGAAAACTGTTTGTAGATACTGATTGCTGAGTATCTAAAAGTTTTAAAAAAATAACTTTAAGTGAAAATTCTTCAGATTTTAATGTCTTAAAATCTAAAAGTTACAAATCAAGTGTATTTTACTTTTCTGCTAATTCCCCAGACATCTCATCAACCTCCCGTATATCGATGGGGATAAAGTTGCAGTGTATGGAAAGGTAAACCATACATTGTTCTGTGTATAGTGGTCCCCTGACTCTGTAGTTTGGCATTGATTCATTCATTCATTATCTTTACTGCATATCCACCCAATCAATTAATGCAAATAGATGATTGTGCACGTTAATATTAGATTAGAACTTTATTTCATACCGTATTCGGGAAATTTCCTTGGTTGCAGTAGCAAGACAGTAGCAAGCACAGACACAGAAGACATTGTAGACCTAGGTAAAAAAACGGGAGCCACACACGGAGTCCACAACGTGGGGACCTTCTGCAGACTGAGACTGAGGTTAAAGATGAAGAATCACTCTTCCATCTGATCCGAACAGTCCCTCAGTAGTCTGGAGGTGATCATCTTCCTTAGCTAGATCCTCCTAAGATGTCCTATCACCTGATCAGCAGCAGCAGAGCTTAATATACTGACGTACCCAATTTGTTGATTTCATTCAGTTTATACAGTACACTCAGAATGCAAATTTGGAAAATAAAAAGGCTGACACATAACACATTTATACAAATTCAGGATCAATATTATGATCGCTTGAACTAACTTCCATATAAATTCACAATATTGTCCAATATGTGTGTGCAATATTGATAGTATTATGCTATACTTGACTGTGTATTGATCATATAATTGTATTGATCATATAAACAAGATGGATAGAATAGCATCCATTGCAGCCTAAGATCGATTCTCATATGGGTCGGTGTCTTCTGGTTCAGAATTGGATTGTGGCTCAAATGGTTCAAACATATACGGTTGGATAGTTGTACATGAGAAATGACAGTAATACCTTGACATACGAGTGTCCCAACATACGAGAAATTTGAGATACGAGGAAAATTTTGAGCACATTTTTGCCCTGAGATACGAGACAAATTTGACATACGAGCATATGATGCGGCCGCCCGGTGGTCCTTTTCAAGCTGCGCAGTGATATTCATGACGAGAGGGAAGGGCTTCTTTTAATATGGATAAACGAGAAACAGTTAGCGGAATCTGTGAGGACTTGAAAGTAAAGGAAGCAGCTGGGAAAGGAGATACTTTGACGCCAGCCGAAACCTTTAAAGCGAGTCGTGTCTGGTTCGATAACTTTAAAAAACGAACTGGGGATACACTCGATTGTGAGGCATGGGGAAGCAGCTAGTTCCAACTCAAAAGTCACAGCGGAATACATTAACCCCTTTGTCTCGTTTATAGCAGAACAAGGTTACATAAATTTTTAAGTGTTGAATAGTGAGCAAAGTTCATTTAAGTTAAATTTAAACTTTGTTATGTTACGTAGTGTCACAAAAGTGTAGCGAACCGAACGTGTTAAGTCTCTGTCCTTTGCCGTTAGCTGGTACTGTCTGTCTCAACGGTAAGAACTCCACACAATAACATACCTGTCAACGTATATGTTTTTTCCATTTATACGTTATTTATCATTTTAAATTTTGTACGCGGGCGGCCCGGCGGCTGAGTGGTTAGCGCGTCAGCCTCACAGTGGGAACCTGGGTTCAAATCCAGTCCACCTGTGTGGAGTTTGCATGTTTTCCCGCGTGGGTTTTCTCCAGGTACTCTGGTTTCCTCCCACATTCCAAAGACATGCATGGTAGGCTGATAGGACACTCTAAATTGCCCTTAAGTATGAGTGTGAGCGTGAATGGTTGTTTGTTTCCTTGTGTCCTGCGATTGGCTGGCCACCAATTCAGTGTGTCCCCCACTTTGGCCCAAAGTCAGATGGGATGGGCTCCAGCACACCCCGTGACCCTAGTGAGGATAAAGCGGTTCAGAAAATGAGATGAGATGAAATTGTGTATGCAGCATACTAAATTTTGTATGGCATTTTTTATAAGTACATTTTTTGTAAAACCGATCTCATTTTACCAATTTCGGCTCTAATCTGAATCGTCTCGGTCGCTGGTATCAGACGAAAACGTAATTGTTGACTGCTAATTTTGTCATGTTTAAGCATGATATATGCAGGCGCATTCCCCTTTCACCTGGCCGCCTTTTCACTATATATAAATGTAGCGCATCAGCAAGCAATGTACCCAGACAGTCAAGCTGTCAACGTCATACAGCGACATCTGCAGAATCTTGAATTTAGTGCATACTTATTAGGGATCCTGTCCACTTTGAAGAAAACTTTAGACTTTCAAGTGCGCCCTATGTGAGTAAATATGTGCCACGTTGCATTTGTACGTTTTTTTTATCGCTTAATAAGGGGAATTGCAATCATTAATAATGGAAGCAATTGGCTGAGGTTGACAGGTATGCAATAATGTCACATTTTATTGCAGATCATAACCACTAGATAGGTATTTGTTACTTTGTGAGCGAAGGTGGTGATATAGAACAATTAAAAATGTTTTTCCATTGTAATATCTTATTTTAGGTGTTTTTTCAGAGTTGAAACTGATTAATTTGTATTTAGTTATTTTACATGGGAAAATTTGATTTGAGATACGAGTAAATTGACAAACGAGCTCGGCCCTGGAATGCATTAAGCGCGTATCTCAAGGTATTACTGTAGCATTCACGCTGTGTACTTTAGATTGACAGCTGGCACAGGGGAGGGGTGTGGTTTGAACACAGCCACCACACATGCCTCCAGTACCTGAGAATGGACAGTTAAACTATAATTTGTCGTTTTAAAACCTTATTAGATGTACTGATCCTTTTTCTTTCTTTATTTCTTTTTACTTTAGGAAACACAGTAGAGAAAATAAACAATCTGAAAATCACTGTTTATAAACCTACCTTTTATGTGCGCCTTATAGTCGTAAAAATACGGTATATAGTTTTTTCAGACCGAGCAGATGGAAAAAAAATCACTCTTCTGAGCAAAATAAGAATAAATTGAAATCACTCTGTAAAAATTAGTTCTGAAACCTAAGACTAGCATTAGATTTGATCTTGTACAAGAAACCACCAGTTTATTCATAAAGTGATGTGACTTTTGAAATACAGTAGTTGATGATGTCAGACATAATAGAAAACTCGCCAGAATGCAACAGAATTTCGTACAGTGAGAATAGGACGACATTAACTTTTTCCTCAAATTAGTACTCACTAGAGATGTACTGAAAATGAATTTTAGGGCCGTGTTGCGGCCCCTTGCAATATTAGTATCGGTATTGGTGCAACACAAATATATAAGTAAGTTGTCACTTAGCCCATAATGGCGATTGGTGGAATATGCACAATATTATTAAATTGTTACTAAGAACATTTCTGGTAATTTACTGTCTGTATACAATTAGTTTAGTGTGTATTAAAAATATGACTTTGTCTTTTCTTCTTTTTCAATACACTTTTTTGGGGATAAGAACCTATTATTATCATCATGTAATCCATTAGTATATGCCTTAGGTCTCGGTTCTCACTCCCCATTAGCTGAGGTCCACTATTGATGCAGTTATTTTTTTTCTGATGTATGAACGGGTGTGCATTAACATGTTCTTTAATAATGTATTTTTTTCTAGGCATACGGGGGCTTTCTTGCATCAATCTTATTACTCTCATACAGCTCAACTTTCAGATGTAGCATAGCAGTTGCTCCCATTGCAAACTGGAGACTACATGGTAAGATGGAGTCACATATTAACAAAAAAAATTTCAACGTAAATAAAAAAATTCTTTGCTTTGCAATGCTTTGTAAATCTTCTCACTTCATGAATTTTGTATTGTTGGGTTTTGTTGATGGTCAACAAATATGTTTTAAGCTATATATGCTTTTTTTTGTTTTTGTTTTTTAACTATATGCTGAACCTGTGAGTCAGTGAGTATAAGTCAGACCAGCCAAAGAATTCACAATGAAAAGGGAAACAAAATTTGCAGTTCGCACCGGACTATAAGTTGTATTTTTGGGAGGATAGGTTTTCAGTTAACTACAGCCTAAAAAAACAACATTAACAGGCTGTTGGTGGTCAGAGAGGAAAAAAAACAAGGTGCAGGCCCAGCGAAACTATGAAAAAAGTGCGACTCCAGAAAATACGGTACCGTAATCCCTTGAATATTGCGGTTAATGTAGACCAGACATGGCCGCGATAAACGAAAAACTACAAAGTAGGATCACCCCGATTATGACTACCTTTTTTCCAGGTAGCAAGCGGAAGACAGGGGTGTGGCTTCCACTTGTGAGTTTCAGCGTGGATTTTCACATTTTTATGAACTTAAAAAAAATCGTCATTGCTGAGTTCTCTGTCTTGCACCATTTTCCTACTAGCAAGCGAGTTTGAGCATGGATTTTCACATTTTTATGAACTTAAAAAAAGTTATTTTTTTTCCCTCCAGAAAAAAATCTGCGATGTAGTGAACCCGCGAAAGTTGAAGTCGCAATATTCGAGGGATTACTGTACTTAATATTTAACCTAAAAAATAAATAAATCAAACTAATATGAAGTCAAATATGTCATTGTTTGCATACAGGTAGAATCACCCAGTTATAGAAAAAATGTGAACCACGGCCTTATTGTTTTTTTTTTTTAACACTAGCCGTAAGCAGCACAAACAATGACTCTTGGTCAAGTTGCATTATTGATAGAAGTTTTTCTTTTTACAGGGTCTGCTCTCACTGAGAAATATTTTGGATATCCACCTAAAGAGGATTGCAAGTACCAGGTTGTATTGTGGGGCAGTTTTTCTTGGAAATTAATTGCTATTATTCATTCCAGCATTGTCAAATTCCCTAAAGCAAAATACAAATTTATTCATACCGGTAAATTGCTCTCTCCTGTTTGGAAATGAGACCAGAAACTTTCCAAAGACTATGGAGAGAAATAAAGACAAGAGGACATGGGGGGACATTTAACACATTTATCGGTATTCTATGGTTAATTTGTCAACAGAATGTAACCCTTTGAGCTTTACATCACTTTACATAACTTGTAGATGGCGGCGCGCACAGGTGCAGCGGCTCTTTGCTCTCGAGTTTAGTGTTTTGTTTTCTCAATCTTATTGTTATTTACGAACATCTGCGAGGCAAACTTTTTCTACAGTTGGAGAGGAGATGCGATATATCCATCACAACAAATTACCAACGAACCTACAATATCCCCAAGGACATCTCGAGACCACTGGGATCTCCGTGGATAGTCAGCCCACTCAGAGTACGACAGTGGCGGCGAAGGGAAAGAAAGCAAAAGCGCGGATGCCGGGCGGGCCTAGCTGCTAAGCTAAGGAAACAACCGCACAGAGCACCGCTTCCGAGTATCTTCTTGACCAACGCCAGATCCATCACCCACAAAATGGACGATTTGAAACTTCAGCTTGCTACCAACAGCTTTGTCAAGAACTGCAACGTTATTCTCATCACGGAAACGTGGCTACACCCGCAAATCCCCGACGGCACTTAGCCTCCTGCTAGCGGCTGTAAACAAACAGCAGCTTGACTACCCCGATGGAGTCTTTATTGTCGCCGGTGACTTCAACAAAGCATGTTTAAAGACTGTTCTGCCGAAGTTTATCCAGTACGTGATGTGTCACAACAGAGGAGATAAAACTCTAGACCAGGGGTCACCAAACTACGGCCCGCGGGCCGGATACGGCCCGTCAGCACATTTGGCCCGGCCCTCTGAACAATACCAGAGATGCTATCGGATTTATTTCCTATTTGGAAAAAAAAATCCAGAATTCCCCCCCAAAAATCTTAGGCCCCGCCCTGTCAAAAAGAGAACGGAATAATGGCGAAAAAGTTAGGTAAGAGAAAAATTGATTCAGAATGCAGGGTATTTAACCTGGAGTGGACAAACGATTATTTTTTGTTCAATGCAAAGAAAAGGCTGTTTGTCTCATCTGTCAAGAGACGGTGGCGGTATTCAAAGAATACAATCTTCGCCGACACTATGAATCCCGTCACAAAGACAAGTACAATAGCTTGCAAGGCCAAATACGAGCAGACAAACTCAAAGCGAAAAAGTGAACTACTATCTCAGCAGAATACATTTGTACGCCAAGCTCAGCTGAACCAGGCATCCGTTCGGGCCAGCTTTCGAGTTGCTAAACTGATAGCAAGCAGCGGTAAGCCTTTCACTGACGGAGAGTTTGTTAAGAAATGTATGGATGCTGTCGCGGAGGAGGTGTGTCCCGAGAAGAAAGATGCATTTAATGCCGTAAATCTGTCGGCGAGTACAATCACCAGACGCGTTGAAGAAATCGGGAGTAATGTATATGCCCAGCTGCAGCAGAAGACAAAATAATTTGACTTTTTTTCATTAGCACTGGATGAAAGCACGGACGTGCAAGACAGCGCAACTGCTCATTTTTATTCGTGGAGTTAGCGCAAACTTTGAGATATGCGAGGATCTGGCAGCCCTCCAAAGTCTCAAAGGGACTACAACGGGAGAGGATATTTTTGACAAAGTGTGCCAAACCATGGAGAAGTTGGACCTGGACTGGTCAAAGCTAGCTAGCATCACGACTGACGGGGCTCCTAACATGGTGGGCGAAACTCGCGGTCCAATGGGACGCATGAACGGGGAGTTTGAAAAAAGGGGTCTCACCGCCCCGCTACGAGTCCACTGCCTAATTCACCAGCAAGCACTGTGCTGCAAAGTGTTGACGTAAGAGAGATTCTGCTCTGACAACTGAGCTGAACTTTTATCTGTTAAGATTGTGCATGGCACAACAGAAAGTTAATGTTCCATGGCTTTTTTTCTATGAAGAACCCAGAGAGAGTTATTTAGTTATCATTTATTTCATAAATAGTGTTATTTATTTCCTGTTTTTTTCTGTGAAGAACTCAGAGAGGGTTATTTAGTTATTATTTATTTCATTAATAGTGTTATTATTTGTTTCCTGACTTTTTTTCTGTAAAGAACCTGGAAAGGGTTATTTGGTTATGTGTGTGGATTTCTGGAAAACAATAATTTTTTTAAGCTCCCCTACGATCGTCACACTTTTTCTGTTACAAACTGACACCGGCCCCCCATCAGAGAAGGGAAAGGTTATGTGGCCCTCACAGGAAAAAGTTTGGGGACCCCTGCTCTAGACCATGTTTATTCTAACATCAAACATGCTTATAGAGCCACACCCCACCCTCACCTTGCTGGATCCGATCATCTCTGCCTGTCCCTCCCTACACCCCACTCCGGAGGCTAACAAGGCCACAAATAAAGATAATAAAAACATGGCGTGAGGACGCCCTTTCTCAGCTGCAGGAGTTTTTCCCACACCATTTGGGAACTTTTTGAACACCACAACCTCCAGGACTACACGGACACTGTACTTTCCTACATCAAAATCTGCACGGACACTGTCACTGTTAATAAACGTATACAGGTTTTTCCTAACCAAAAACCCTGGATGACCAGTTAGACACAGGCCCTCATCAAATGCCGTAACACTGCCTTCAGGTCAGGGGACAAGGTACAATACAGCGCTGCCAGAGCAGACCTGAAGAGAGGCATTAAAAAGGCAGAGGCAGCATATACAAGGAAAATTGATGAGCATTTCACAGAAAATAACCCAAAGATATGGCAGGGAATACGACACATTACCAATTACAATTACAATATTGTGTCTGTTAATGCAGATGCCTCACTAGCAGAGTAACTGAACCGTTTCTTTGCCCACTTTGAGACTGAAAAATCAGACTCAGTCTCAACACATCCACCACCACCCTGCAGCAGTACACTGAAGCTTCAGGAACATGAAGTGAGACAGGTACTGCAGACTGTGAACACCAGGACGGCTGCAGGCCAATGTTCCCTCTAAGCTGCGCGCGTGCGCAATTGCGCACTACTCTCGTCCTCTCTGCGCAGCAGCAATCATATGGCGCGCAGTAATTTTTTTTCTCATGTTTTTTTTAAATTTTTTACCCCTTTCCCCATGATGGCGCCGTGTAAGCGGCAGCCAGTGGCAGTAGTTCTGTCCACTCTTATGTTTTTCGTGTTTTACAGCATGTTTTACATGAAAAATTAGAGGGGACATTGACATGCACCTGCTTGTGGCAGGTGTGATACTGGTGTGCCCATAGCGAGCAATGATGATGATGATTTGCCTAAAGACGTTTCGCCGACGGACGTTTGACAGAAGGACAGGTCGCCGAATGAACGTTCGTTCAAACAGTGTTTAATGATTAAATACAAATACTAGTATTTGTTAGTTTAATGATTAAATACAAATACTAGTATTTGTTAGTTTAATGATTAAATACAAATACTAGTATTTGTTAGTTTAATGATTAAATACAAATACTAGTATTTGTTAGTTTAATGATTAAATACAAATACTAGTATTTGTTATTTTAATGATTAAATACAAATACTAGTATTTGTTAGTTTAATGATTAAATACAAATACTAGTATTTGTTAGTTTAATGATTAAATACAAATAGTAGTATTTGTATTTAATCATTAAACACTGTTTTCAGCTGGATTTGACCGAATTTGAGAGCATTTTGAGCCGTTTGGCGAATGGACGTATATAGACGTTTTTTTTGCCTCCATCGCGACATTTTACCAAGGAATTCACCTCCCTGGGCTCGGTTCTAATGTCCAAAGAGCTCCAGTATTTGTATTTAATCATTAAATGCTGTTTTAAGATGGATTTGACCCGATTGCTGTCATTTTACGGCTCGGTTCTGCTACATCTGCCCGCCCAAGAGTGCTTATTCCCGGGCTGCCATGCCCGCCCAAGAGTGCTTATTCCCGGGTTGCCATTGATGGTAGACTAATAAATTGAGAGTGATGAGCGGCAAAGGGAAATGAATCATTGATTTTTACTATAATTTGGACAACGCCGGCGGCGGGCCGGATTAAAAATCCTAACGGGCCGTATATGGCCCGCGGGCCAAGGTTGAAAAACTTGTACACACACGATCCGGGGGCGGGGCGAGCGCGCGAATCCCGTTTCGGCGAAACCTCCGTTCGGCAGAACGTCCATTCGGCGACCTGCCCATCTGTCAAACGTCCGTCGGCGAAACGTCTTTAGGCGAATCATCCGAGTACCGATGATGTCGCTCACACTGGTACTCAGTGCGCTCAGGGAGGTTGTCTTTCTGCCCAGACCAACGAAAAATTTGAGGGAACATTGCTGCAGGCCCTCACGGAGTACCTGGGAATGTGCTCAAAGCCTTTGCTGACCAGCTGACTGGGGTTTTCACAAAGATTTTCAATTGTTCCCTGCAACAATCCATCATCCCATCCTGCCTGAAATCTGCCACCATTATCCCTGTCCTTAAAAAGCCAACCATTGACGGCCTGAATGATTATAGGCCTGTTGCACTTATGCCTGTGATCATGAAGTGCTTTGAAAAGTTGGTCGCCCGCCACATCAGGGATACAATCCCTCCCTCAGTTGACCCTCACCAGTTTGCTTATACAGCAAATAGGTCCACTGAGGACACCATCGCCGTAGCTCTACACACAGCACTGAGCCACCTGGAGCACCATGGGAACTATGTGAGGATGCTTTTCATTGACTATAGCTCAGCCTTCAACACTATAATACCGGACATTCTGGCTGAGAAACTCTCCCACCTTGGACTATCCTCTTCCATCTGCTGCTGGATTAAGAACTTCTTAACCAACTGTCCACAAACTGTTAGACTTGGTCCTCACCTCTCTTCCTCCATTACACTGAGCACTGGCTCCCCTCAAGGCTGTGTACCGAGTCCTCTTCTGTACTCTCTGTACACATACGACTGTACACCGACCCACCAGTCTAACTCCATCATCAAATTTGCCGATGACACCACTGTGGTCGGACTCTTCTCAGGGGGATGAGTCTGCCTACAGAGATGAGGTCAACAAACTATCTTCGTGGTGATTGGTGAACAATCTCACACTAAACACCACGAAAACTAAATCATCTAAATAATCCTGGACTTTCACAAACGCAGCACATATCTGCCCCCACTCCTAATAAATGGAGTATGCGTAGACAGGGTCCAGTCCTTCAAATTCCTGGGGGTCCACATCATGGACAAGCTCTCCTGGTCTACCAACACCACGGCAGTGGTGAAGAAGGCCCAGAAACGACTCCATTTCCTGAGGGTACTCAGGAGGAACAACTTGGACACTAAGCTTCTGGTAACCTTCTATAAATCCACTGTGGAGAGAATCCTGGCATACTGCATTACAGTGTGGTACACTGGAAGCACGGCAGCAGACAGAAAGGCCATGCAGAGAGTGATCAACACCGCCCAGAAATCAACACCGCCCAGAAGATCATCGGCTGCTCTCCACCCTGGTCACAACCTGTTCCAGCTGCTGCCCTCTGGCAGATGCTACAGGTCTCACAAAGCACGGACAAATAGACTTAAGGACAGTTTTTTTTCCCACAGCCATGAGGACTCTGAACTGGCGTTAGCACGACACACAATCCCTTCTGTGCAATAACTTCGGGGTGTGCAATAACAATGTGCAATATCTTAGATTGTGCAATATTTTAGAATTTACCTTGCCAGGATGTGACTCTTTATATTTTTATATTACTTATTTATGTTTTTTTACTGGAAAAATGTACTTTGTGGAGTAGCACCACCAATTTCGTTATACGCAGTTGAGTATGATGACAATAAACACTTTTTATTTTATTTTTATTTTACATTATTGAATTGCATAATTCTCTATATTAGAACCATTCATAGCTATGCTTTCTAGCAATTGATCCCATTTCTACTGCAAAATAAGCAATTCATTATGAATAGAAACAGGAAATCCAAAGATGCTATTCTATCATTTTTGTGGCTACTGCAGCTTTAAAATATAGATCCTAGTGACATTTTGGTTATTTTTATGATCTCTTGGTTGAGCAATGTGTAGGCAATGAGCCACTGGGTAGCTGCTTTGTCCTTGGGGCTGAAAGATGCGCTACAGTTGTTTTTGCTCTGGTAACTATTTAGTATAGATTCCTGTAGATTGCTATTCACATTTTCTCAAGGCTTTCTAAGAATTAAAGAACAAAAACTTAAAGGTCAGAAAGAATTTACGTCGTGTTCATGGCAAACACCTTACTACACCTTTCACACCGACAGATAATACAGTGTTTGGCACGTTTCAGCGTTGGTAGAGAACCAACGTTAATATAATCATTAGCCACTATAAGGCAGTTTACCTAGCTAACAAACAAATACATTAATTTCCTACACTTTCATTGTTTATTTACTCCATCTCGCCATCTTCGTAAGGTGCAGAACTGCTGAGCAAAAGCAGTAGGTGAACGCTGGGCTTGTCCCCAAGAATGCCATCTAATAAATCATTAAAGAATCACTGGTTTCACCCTCCCCCATTTTTACCAACCTGAATTTCTTTATAACTTTTCTTTTTCATCTACTTTATATTTATTTATAAATACGTATGAGACAAACTGTGAGCAAACAGAATTCTTTTATTATTTAACTCTCAGCAGTATCAGCACCACACAACCCTCAGCACCGTCTTGAACGTAATTGGTCCATGTCCGCAGCATATATGTAACATTAAATGCTGGAACTGTTCAAAATCATTCCCTAACACCACAGTCTCGAGACTTTTTATCCTTTTTTGGAATTGTAGCCATGTTCCTCTCTATCGTCTTTTTTTCATCGCTCAGGAAATATTTTCATATATATTGTTTTGTTACATTACATGCCCCCGATCTTAAACCTGTAAAACTATCTCCACTTTGACCAAGGAAATATTTTCATATATATTGTTTTGTTACATTACATGCCCCCGATCTTAAACCTGTAAAACTATCTCCACTTTGACCAATGAGGAAACACGTTTCTTCCTCTCTCCTCAGCGTGCTCCATTCTGTTTGACAAATTTGCACTTTGTTTGCCGCTCTTTGCTGCACTGAGTTTTCCATCACGTAGTCAAAACTGATTTGAGCTGTTCAGATTGAGAAGCATGTTGTCCATATTAGATATGAAACTACCTCCCATATCTGGTTTCAATCTGTCTCGCAAAAAATCGTAAGTCTGTGTTTTGTGACTGTTCAAACTACAAAAGAGCCATCCACTTTCAACCTTGATGGGCTAAAAATCTGATTTTGGCTGCCAGTCTGAACAAGGCCATAGATCGGAGGGGTGCACATTACATCGATTGTGGTCGACCAGTCAATCACCACGGTACTATTGGTAGATTGACTGAGAGTAAGGTTTGATCCAGTCTGTGAGTTTCATTCAGGCCTGAACAATGTCTCGTTTGTACCGTGACATCACAATGTGCCCACCGCAATACAGACGCTCCCCTACTTACGAACATTCAACTTACGAACAACGGTACATACGAACATGTCTGCAAATTGCGTTTAAGTCCAAAAATGTTCGCAAGTCCAATTTTGTATTTCGCGTCTTTTTCGGAGTAGTACTTCTTTCCGCCGCTAATACCGACGCCTGGCGCTGTGAGAGCTCAGCTCACCCAGCATCTACCTTCTTCGTTGCAATGCGGAAGTGCGTGAATGTATCTCCAGTGTGCAAAGAACCTTTTTCATTTGTATCATTAAATATCTCATGCATCCAATATTGAATATGGTTGGTAAAAAGCTAAAGGCTTCTATTGAGGGAGTTGCAAGGAAGAGGCAAGCCATTTCATTTGAAACGAGTGGCAATAATAACGAAGCTTGATGCGCGTCAGAAAGTGGTGAGCGTTGCACATTCAGTACCATTTATAAACAGAAAGATCGAGCAGCAGGACCCAAATATTGAACGTTGAACAAAGTTTGCAAATCAATTGAATGATGCCATACAGTGCTACTGCATCATTTATGATGAAAAAAAGAAGAAAACTGTGCAATCGTCATTAGGTCGCTTCTTTTGGCCAGTTTCTAATACATAAATCTATCTCTCTCTCTACAGAACTGTACATATTCTCTCCATTTTATTAAATGTTTTTTTTTCAGTACAAACCAATGCGTGTTACTTATACAAGCCTTAAACATACAAATGCACTTATATAAACCTTCAATATACTTATATAGGCCTTAAACATAAATTATAATACAAAATATAGCACTAAATCAACTTACAAACAAATTCAACTTATGAACAATCGCTCGGAACCAATTGCGTTCGTAAGTTGAGGAGTGTCTGTACTCACTCTTTTTTGAATATGCATATCTGTGACTTTTAACAGTCATTATCCCCTCATCATGATCTTAAGTGTGGTTCCAACAGCCTCGGCTAACATAAACGACCCGTCACTGCTGCTTATTAAGTCCTTCCTTTGATGTTAAACAGATAAAGAGACTTGCCACATCTATGCTTCATTTCGGCACCCTTTGTTGGATTTGTCTCTTTGAACAAGGTACATCAGGGGAGGTTGGTTCCTTGAAAAGTAGATCTTGGAGAACAAAAGTGTGAGCACCCCTGCCTTAGATAAAGCCGGAATGTACATTAGACGAGAGTACTCTGAGAAAACCCATGCAAAAACTTGTCTTCAATCAAATCAAAAGCCTTTATTGTCATCATACACAGCTGCGTATAACAAAATGGTGTCCCTCCTGGCTTCCCTTTCCTCTCATAACCAGCTGTGTGTATTTTGTAATTTGCCCCTGTTCTGACGATTTAAACCTCATGTGATTGTTAGTGATTGTCGGATTGTCTGCTTTGCTATGCTCCATGTTCCACATTCCATGTTCCATGTCCCGTGATCCTCGTTTCCCCAATCCTCTCCGTCAATTTTGAGTTTGTTATTTGATTTCCAAGTCTTTTTTTTTATTTTTGGAGAATCTTGCCACAGTCATTAAAGTTTTGGTGAAGCGCACACACCATTGCCTGCTTCCCTGCATTTGGGTCCAATTCGACATACCACATTCCACGACCGAACCAGACGTAACAACAACACACAGAAATCATTTTGACTTATTTTACTTACTTGCTCAGCCGCAGGGCAGATGGGTGGATAGCACATCCGCCTCACAGTTCTGAGATCAAGCAGTGGGTTTCACATATTCCCATGTTGTTCCCATGCCCCCATGTTTTTCTCTGGGTTCTCTGGTTTCTTCCCACATCCTAAAACATGCACGGCTAGTTGAGAACACTAAATTGTCCCTAGGTATGAGTGTGAATGGTTGTTTGTCTCATTGTGCACTGCAATTGGCTGGCAACCAATTCAGGGTCCATAGTTTGCTGGCATAGGTTCCAGCAGCCTCGTGACCCTCGAAAGGACGAGTGGTAGGGAATGTGAAATAATCTTAAAAGTAAGCAAAGAATGTTTCAAGCTATGACATAACCTTCAATCCGTGTCACGGCCATGTCATAGAGACCTTCATTCCATATCACAAACATCGGTGTCATAGAGCCATGCATCTTTGTCATAGAGCCATGCATCTTTGTCATAGAGCCATGCATCTTTGTCATAGAGCCATGCATCTTTATCATAGAGAATCCGTATGTCCCTTGTCATAGAGAATTTGTAAACAGTTTATGCAGAAGCGGGGTCGTCGGAGATTGGAGAACGGAAGCAGTAAAATATTGACCGGAGTCTTACGCAGAGGAACCCTGTCTGTTCTCCCTCCGTGCCCTCCTTCTGATCACTCATCTGTCTTGGCGTGCTTTACTTGTGTTCGACCTTGTAAATGTTCATAGTGGACCGGACAGGGAAAATGAATGAATGAGACTTGGTATTGTTGATAATAAATCAGCCTAACACAATCAATATTCCCTTTAAGATGAAGGCTTAATACTTTACACACTGTGATCAATGAAAGAGAACGATCCCTAAAACGGCTTTACTCCTTAGGTGTCGCAACTGCTAAACAGATGCATGATAAATTTGGCACACAAGGTTTTAGACCAGATGCCCTTTCTGACAAACCACAGGCGGAGATTGAACCTGGGTCACAACAATGGTAGCAGTGCACTGCCAAATGCCCAGCTTCTTTACTGTCTTATTGCTGACTATATATATGAGCATATTTCTAAACCCGGGCAAAATGTTATATCATTAGTTATATTTATTGTATATATCTGCAGTAAAAGATAGAAAGTGTAAATATTATTTTTGACTGAATAATACACCATATCCATGGCCATGCTTGCACTTTTTCCCATATATCCCTTAGATAGAGTATGTCTCTTCACATTCTGTCCGCAGTGGCCATGGGAGCTGGACAAATTGTATAAGCATAGCTTATATACTATATCCAGTAGTATATACTTTACGCCTATACATAGTTGATTAAAAGTGATTTTCAGTCAATGACATGCTCACATTCCAAATTGCCTGCCTGGAGATCCTTCACCAGCACTGAACTGCTGTCAAGGAATTGTTGCACTTAACATTTGGTCAATCGTTCAACCTAAAAATGATATTAATGAGGTAATTTTGTCAACTCTGAGCACACAAAAAATCTAAATTTCACTCTTGTCTTAAAGGAAAATTCTGTTTTTCCCCCATAATTAAAACAAATATTTCTTTTGTCCTTTCAATTGCCAGGTAATTTGGGTTAAAAATGTCAATTTCTTCTTTTTTTCAAGCTATTTCAGTTGTTAATTTTTGTCTTCTGCAAATAGATGGATTTTTATTATGTGGCTGATTTGATGACATTTAAGTATTTCATCGTCTCATCTTATTTTCTGAACAGCTTTATTCTCATTAGGGTCGTGGGGGTGCTGGAGCCTATCCCAGCTGACTTCGGGCCAGAGGCAGGGGACACCCTCAACCGTTGGCCAGCCGATCGCAGGGCACAAGAAGATGGACAAACATTCACATTCACACTCATACCTACATACCTAGAGGCAATTTAGTGTCCAATCAGACCAATATGGGAGGAAACCGGAGTACCCGGAGAAAACCCGTTCAGGCCCGGGGAGAACATGCAAACTCCTCACGGGTAGACTGACCTGGATTTTAACTCAGGTCCCCCACTGTGAGGCTGACTCACTAACCACTCATCCACTTGAACAAAGCATAGTGCAGCATAGCAGGTCATTTTTTCTCTCTTCTGAATAGGTATATATATTCTGAATAAGTGCCATTAAAAAACTGTTATCAAAGGCAGCGCTCTTGAGATGAATGGCAAAATGGCAGGATCTTAAATTATAAAGTGATACGCGTAACGTCAAAAGTTTGTTTGCAGAAGGCTTTGACTTGATAGGCAATTGGGATTAATTGACAAGTACAGTGGTACCTCGTCATACGACCGTTCGTCATACGGAATGCTCGTCTTGCGGGGGAAATTTCGATCGAATAATTCGCCCGTGATGCGGTCAAAGTTTCGTCATGCGACCAAGCCAGGTTGCCATGGCATTTTTTTTGGCATATCTTTCGTGTATAACAATATTTACGAGCACCGGATGAGCTATTCAGACCAGGAAACGCACAACGCGCATGCGCGGTGAAAAGAGGGCTTTCTGGGTAATGAAGTATACTCGTGCTCGCAAAAGTATCCCCGGCAGCAACTCTATCATAGGCGCCGTTCGATGGGACGCGAACACAGATGCTACAAGCTAAAAGGAGCCGCTAGCCAGCGCCCCTGTAGCTCCCATGAGAAATCCGACTCGGATCGCTGCCGCCTGTGCGACGAGGAAACAGAGTCGTCTGAACACTTATGGCTCCGCTGTCCGGCCTTAATGACCGAACGCTACCATCGCGGCTTGGGCAACTCCCTGGATGAACTTATCCGTGTTCCAGTGGCAGCCCTAGCGCTGCTGAGGGTAATCCTCAGGCGCCTGAGGTGAAAAAGAAGAAGAAGAAGAAGAAGAAGATGAGCAGCGGGGCGATCGCTGATAAGACTGCTTGCTGCTCGTTGGCAAGTGGTCGTGCGTTCTCCGATTGTGAGGACATTTGTGTGCATCATTTTCGGAATATTTTGAAGGGAATAGTACGACAGCAAACAGCCCATCGATAGCGAACGTGAGGGTGGAGTGTTTGTTCTGTTTACGAGTGCGTTGTGTGGAGGGAAAAAAAAAACGAAGCCCCTCTCCCCTCGGCGAAATCCGGCCAATTTTAGTTAGATTAAACACTTTATTTCTATTAAACCACTCGTTATTTATTACTTTGTCAATATATGGCGAATTATAAGAAATAAAACATTTTTTTTCAATCCAATATCCTGTTTCTGGTGTTTTTTTCAGAGAGTTGGAACGAATTAAATTGTTTCCCATTCATTTCAATGGGAAACTTTACCTCGAGTTACGAGTAACTTGTCATACGAGCTCAGTCCCGGAACGGATTAAGCTCGTATCTCGAGGTACCACTGTACTATTGATTACAATCTTCAACTAAGTTATACACTCAATGTTAGATATGAAACTGAAATAAATTAAAGTGAAGATCCCCTTTAACCCTGGATCTGCCTGTATATCATGAATGAAAACAGCATTCTTTGGTCATGTATAAATCAATTGCTGTTATTTATTGTCTGTGGCAGGTTTCAAGTCTATCCAGTAATATCACAGAACACGGCCCATTGAAATTTCTTATTATCCATGGCACAGCAGATGGTGAGTAGGGCTGCATGAGCAGCTGTGACTTAGGAGGGATTGTGCATGAGTTACACTGCATTCTAAACTGCTGAATCTCAAACTGCCTTCTACATGACTCATCAGTGTTCTATGAATTAAAATATTTAACGATAGAAAAATATTAAATGGTATTTCACCTTTTTGGACCAATTCATTTTGAATGTAATTTATAGACCATATTAAATATTCCAAAGGGGCATATATGTATTTTAATTTGAAATTGGCATGAGAGTTGCTTTTCCCATTGGCTATCATCCAACTTATATTTACTTATTCTTATATATCTATCCTACCAATATAATTGATTCATCAGTTTAAAAATTAAAAAAGAAAACTACAAAAAATGGCAAAAAGTAATATGATTAAAGATTTTTTTTTGTCATATTGTCTGTTGATGCAATTCTATTAATTTTAAAATATCCAAGTTGAGTCAAGTTTTTTGTACGGCCCATTAAGACAGTTTGGATAGGTCCACAGGCCACAAAGACGGGCAACAGCACCAGATCTCTTCTAAAACAAAAAAACTGAAAATTGACTGTTGACTCCAGATGGAGGAGTTGCAATGGATGCCCAAATTTGCGGTGTTAATGGCGTCGCAAGGTGTTGCGGATGGTTAATTAAACCAGCATGAGAGTAAATCTAATGGACATTTGCAAATGTGCAGACCCCTGCATAGTTGAAAAAGGGGCAATTTGCACGGTTGTGAAAATGAATGCAGTCAAACTGGCTCCTTTCATTGCCCTTAATGTGACACATGTATAGAGACCACTCTCTAAAAATAGAAGCAGTGATTTGTGTCTGACCACAGCATTCTTACTGCTCTTAGTCTGGTTGACTAACAGACAATATAAAATATATATGCAAGATATATGAAATCATTAAATCCTGTGTGAGGTGGTAAACCAACTGACAACTTAATTACTATGTTTGGGATTGGGATGAATGTTAAATGCATAGATATGGATTAATATGCTGGTTACACACGGTCAAATAGAAATGAA
Source organism: Stigmatopora argus (assembly GCF_051989625.1). Lineage (NCBI taxonomy): Eukaryota > Metazoa > Chordata > Actinopteri > Syngnathiformes > Syngnathidae > Stigmatopora > Stigmatopora argus. Next base: position 3,727,880 of record NC_135399.1, read on the forward strand.
TCGCTACGCAAAACTGCAACAGCATTATTTTTATCAAACACAATACTGTCATAAATGTTGAAATTGGCTTTTATTTTTCACGGTTTTATGTGAAATGTCGCACATTGTTCTAAATGTCAACATAATATTGTTATTAAATCAATTAAAGACCCATAAATCAATTTGTGGAAGACTAATATCGGCAATAATCTTATTGTTGTCCAAAGTGTTGATATCAAATCACTTCTTCAATTGCCATAATTATTTAAATTCAGAAAAAAATCCCTTGTAATATATTTCTGGTAATGATAGTAATGATAAATAAAAAAAAGAACCAATTCAATTTTTTGGCGAAAGAAAAGCACCAGGCTAAGGGCCATGTAACGAAGATACACCACCTTCACTGTAATATGTAGTTACATATTGGCTACTATTAGGCTGAAATATTAATGGTAGTTTATTTTTTGTTTTCAGCGAGTGTTCATTTCCAGCACACTGCTGAATTGATCAAATTCCTATCTGCTTCTAATTTTAACTACACACTCCAGGTGAGTCACCTTCTGTCATTCAACAATGGAAGACTTATTAGCTTTTCTGCAGTTTAGTCTTATTTAACATTTTCAAAATTTATACTGGTAAGTAATGTGATCATGAGCCAATGGTATGCTCCCCCTCAGGGTTGCCAGATCACATAGACTTCAAACCAATCACACTGTAAATATAACCCACTCAGTTTTTCAGTGTGCTCTTCAGACGTCCAATAAGGCTGGTAGCACACTTTGAGTATGAATATTGAAAAGTAGATCTTGGGGTAAATAAAGTGGGCACCCCGGAGGTAGAGGCCTAGAAAATAAAAGAGATTAGGGAATAAAGAGTGTCGATTGGAGAAACAGTTGGTGGTTTTCACCCCAATAAAGAGCACATCCCACCCTCTTTCCAATGTGCGTGATTGCACATGAACACAAAATTGCCGAATCCTGGTCTAAAGTACCACTTTGACTGGCATAGACTTATTCTGGTCTACATTTAGACAGCACACAAAAATGGCGACCTTTGTGTCTTAACCTTTGCCAAACCCCTTCTAGTTTAGTTATGCGTTTTGAACAAAAGCAGGTTACAAACCTTTGCATTACCATGGAGTAATGTTGCCAACTATTTGGGATGAGATTGTATCCACCGTGAAGTTGTTACTTAAGGTTTGTGTGGGTTGTTTTGCAACATACAATGACAGCTATGTTCTCAAATTGTCATCACCCAGATCTTTCCAGATGAAGGACATGATATTGCATCCACCAAGAGCCAGCGCTACATGCTAAACTCTGTGATCAATTTCTTCAGAAACTGTTTTGAGAATGAGAAAGTGGTCGACCAACAGAAAGCTAAAGATGATGTCTAAAAGGTAGAACCGCCTGTTGGATGGTTTAAAGAAGTTTGTACCTGCAAGCATGATTAAACACGTGTATTTAACGACTGAAGGGCTGATATTTTTAAAGCAAAATGACAAAAAATGATTTGTGAAAGCATAAAGCCAAATGGAACACAGCACTATGCATGACAAGTTTACATTAATTATTAATTTATAACAACCTGGTTGTCATCATGTTTTTTTGTACAAATATATCGTGACCGGATGATTTGCCTAAAGACGTTTCGCCGACGGACGTTTGACAGACGGACAGGTCGCCGAATGGACGTTCCGCCGAACTTTCATTCGCCCGAACGGCCGTTCGGCCGAATGAACGTTTGGCCGAACGGAGGTTTCGCCGAAACGGGATTCGTGCGCTCGCCCCGCCCCCGAATCGTGTGTGTACAAGTTTTTCAACCTCGGCCCGCGGGCCATATACGGCCCGTTAGGATTTTAAATGCGGGCCGCCGCCGGCGTTGTCCAAATTATAGTACAAATCAATGAATGATTCATTTGCCTTTGCCGCTCATCACTCTCAATTTATTAGTCTACCGTCAATGGCAGCCTGGGAATAAGCACTCTTGGGCGGGCAGATGTAGCAGAACCGAGCTGTAAAATGACAGCAATCGGGTCAAATCCATCCTAAAACAGCATTTAATGATTAAATACAAATACTGGAGCTCTTTGGATATTAGAACTGAGCCCAGGGAAGTGAATTCCTTGGTAAAAGGTTGCGATGATGTCGCGATGGCGGAAAAAAAACGTCTATATACGTCCATTCGCCAACCGGTCAAAATGCTCTCAAATTCGGTCAAATCCAGCCGAAAACAGCGTTTAATGATTAAATACAAATACTAGTAAAAATACGGCTTTTCTTCGCACTACCCTTCATTGCGCCGGCTTGCTTTGGATCCATTGTGTTTCCCTTGATTCTGCACTAATGCAAAAAAAAAAAAAGCAACGCTCCGCCCAGTGCTCATCGAGATCTTTGCATGAGGGAGATGCGGCGAGAGACAGTGCAGTGAAATCCTAAAGCAGCCTATTCCTGTATATATATATATATATATACATATATATATATATATATATATACATATATATATACATATATATATACATATATATATATATATATACATATATATATATATATATATATATATATATATACATACATAAATACATATATATATACATACATATATATACATACATATATATACATACATATATATATACATACATATATATATACATACATATATATATATATATATATACATAGATATATATATATATATATATATATATATATATATATATATATATATATATATATATATACACACACACATCGGTTATGTATGGACAATGTGGACTCATTGCACTTTGGTGTTTACTCATTTTTTTTATTATTATTCCTTTATCTATAACTGTTGCTAGTGGACAATTACAATAACCCCAACCATGGCCCTGTCCATCCCCTTATTTTGTTAAAATGTAAATAAAAGCCAAATCATTACCAAATGTATTCTATGAAAATTAATAGTATAGACAAAACAATGGAAATAAAACTATACAGTACATAAAATTCATATAAATGAATACCTTTTAGACTCAACTTTCTACAAGACATCTTAAAAATATTTTCATGTGCACTTTTTCTGTACTTCACTGTACAAAATGAGCCACAACCTGAAACAGTTTTTGTAGACATGCAAACACCTTATTGATATTTTAAAAAATGTCCGTTTTATAATTTACATTTTCACAAACTCAAATATCAGGTCTTTGGAGAATATATAAAAAAGAACATGCACCACCAATGAAATGCCAGTGCTAGTTAGTAATGAGTAGTATATAACCTGAAATAGATATTACTCTATGGCCTATTTGTTATCTTCATGTACTCAATTGAAACCATACAGCAGACTGAGAAATTTACCGTTGAGTTTCTAAATTGTGTCTATTTCTTGAACACCTGAGTTGATTTCATCATGACTCAGCTTAAGCACACTATAAGAGCTTCAAAGATATATTACAGTATGTTGAACCTCATATTGCAATGTGCATGTCTACACACCCATACACACGAACACACACACAAAACACCTGTACAATAAATGTGACATAGAGAAAAAAAAATTATGTAAAGGGCAATGGTGGAGCATTACATACAGTAAGAATTGCACTTATTCAGGATCATTATGACCAGGGAGAACTTTCTGTGCACCACTAAAGATATAGCCTGTTTTAATGAGAATTTAATAAAATATCTAATGAAAAAGCTGAAAAAGCACATTGGATTCAAGCTATATTTTCGATTTATATCCTTGCTCTTCTGAGATTTCATTGAGGAAACTGACAAAAGAGTGAGGTGAAGGGAGGGAGTACAAAGGTTTGCAGAAGTGAAAAGATCGTTACTCAGTGACATTATTTCATGGAAACTGCGATTGAAAATGTCATGTCATTAAAAGGTGCTGAATTAAAATGCCTCCCATCATTTATTGAATTGTTACAATCACCACATTTATCCACTTACGCTTCCTATTAAAGTTTGGACTAAATTAAAATGGGTAAATTTGCCAATGACTGACTCAAGTGAGATCCTCTTACGACAGTCACAAGGTTTTCAATCTAACATAGCTCATATATTTTGAATGGTCTTAACAGTGCAGTGACACGAAATCTGAATTCATGTGACCCTTTATTCATTTATTTCTGAACCGCTTTATCCTTACTCGGGTCGCGGGGGGTGCTGGAGCCTATCCCGGCTGACTTCGCAGGGCACAAGCAGACGGACAACCATTGACACTCACACTCATACCTCAGGGAATTTAGAGTTTTCAAATCAGCCTACCATGCATGTCTTTGGAATGTGGGAGGAAACCAGAGTACTCAGAGAATATCCACGCAGGCCCAGGGAGAACATGCAAACTCCGCACAGGTAGGATTTGAACCCAGGACCCCAGAGCTGTAAGGCCGACGTGCTAACCACTCGAGCCGCTGGGCAGCCATTCATGTGACCAAGACGTAAATTTGCATTGCGACACCACAAGTAACAGTGTGAAGACATCATAGGCATTGGTGTGCAGTCGGGAGACAGAAAAGTGTTTCAGTTAGAAAGTATTTGAGGGCGATGAAATAATTCAAAGGTGACTTGAGGGATCATAACATAACAGGTAATTATTTCTTGCGAGAAGAACTGCAAAACAAAAATGAATTAACTCAAAGTTGACTTAGACAAAGAGAGTTAAAAGATAGAGAGTTAAAGTGTCCCCTTTACAAAGAGCTAAAAAATAATATTTCAGCTGCTTGTGATGTCGTTGTGATATCTATTTATTCACAAGGGTCAGATTTGCTCACATGCTTTTATTGATCTAGGCATAAGCGTGACTTTAAAGAATGTTAGGCAAAGAAAATGAAAACAACGGTTTTAATGGCCATATAAAGAAAAAATGAAAACTCCTGATTGGTATAATAAGAACTTTAAATGTAGCCTGACTATGGTTCACTAATTAATAAATGTATTTATGTTTCAGTATTAATATGTTACTGATGATTTCCATTAAATCGTCTTGTGGTGTAGAGGTTCACTCGCCTGACGTCGGTGTGGGAAAGCATGGGCTCGATTCCCGCTGGTGGTGGTGTGATTTTGAGTGTGGAAGGTCATTTGTCACTCTGTGTGCCGTACAGCTGACAGGTGACCAATCAAGGATATAGTGTGCCTTTTGCCCGAAATCAGCTGGGATAGGCTCCAGCAACACCCGCAACCATTTTGAAGATGCGCGGTATGAAAGAAGAATTTCCGTTTAACACAAGCACAGCGTACAGGCATTAAAATAAATAAATAAATAAAGATATTCGAGTGTTGTTGCGATCCAACAGTCAAGGAAAAAGTCCTCCCTATTGTTTTTACAAAAAGACAAGATAAAGGTCATGAAGGGAAAAAGAACCATGCACTGATATAATGTAGAATGACCACAAGCATGACAAGATGTCCCGCAAAAGCCGAGGACAGTGTTCAGTGTGCTTTGGCAAATTGCAGTGGAACTGAAATCATTATACATGGAGACCATTTCCTACCTCAACTTTCTGCAGTAGAAATTGTCACTTTTATCATAGGTGTCCATAAATAGTCTTCATAACACGTGCACCCACACACAATACAGCGCATGAGCAGCTCTAAACTATACTGTCCATGTTTAACACGTCCCAATACAAAAAAGGCCTTCTGCCTACTCTTCCTCTTCATCTTCATCATCATTTAGAGGCAGTAACTCCTCCTTCAGACACTCTCGATAAAAGCTGGTAAGAGTGGTATACAGGTGCTGGTTGCTTTGACGTGACAGAAAATGACCCTCGTCCGGATAGAGCTAGTGGGAAGAAAGCACATGAGTCTGACACCATGAAGCACATTGTATTCTTTGTTATCAATACTGGTATAAAAGGTAATTATTTAACTGTCATGACTTGACTGCCATTTGCACAGCACACTACAGTATTGCTACAGCCAGTGTCAGAATTCTATATGTAAGCCATGCAATTGCCTCAATGGCCATTTAGTGAAAGGGGTGTCAAATTGCTTTTGGGAAATAAAAATACTTGGGGAGAAAAACATTTTTACTCGTGCTACGCTTCCTAAAAACTTTCTAACATTTCAACGGTATTTCACAATGCTATGTATAAAACATATTCATCAATTTTGTTTTGTTCCTCTAGCGGTCTTGTTGCTGGTGAAATGTGTGGGTTGGGGCATCTTACTGTGTTCTAATCTATAGTCACGAGCTGTAGGTAGAGTCTGAAAGAACAAAATCCCAGATACAAGTGACTGAAATGAGTTTTGATCAGGATGCCTCCAAGATTCTGATGGGGTGTCTACAGTGTATAGCTGTTGGGTTTATTCTGGGAGGTTTCTATATGTTCATTAAGCATTTTAATAGGTAATAAAGCTATAAATTAATTTGTGCTATATGTTGGGACCAAGTAAGCACGAGGACACTTTCCCCCATAGCTGCTTTTGAGGCCAGTTAATTGTTTTCAGGACTATTGACTGAACAAGACACCTTGTTCCAGGCCGAGACTGTGGATCTGAGTTGGCAATGAAAATCTACCAGGGACTCTTAAATTGCTTTGACTTGGATTCCGGCAGATGGCGATAATCGCATTATTGTTTAAAAAATATGGCCGCTCTGTTTACCTTATAAAGAAATTATATGCTTATTCGTGCAAATTCTTACGCAGTTGTTTTGGTTTCCGATCCGCTCGGGTCACATTGTATGCTTACTTGTGCAAAATCTTACGCAGGTGTTTTTGGTTTCGATCTAATATGAGATTGTTGTGGCAGTTGTTTTTTGACCTTAATGGTGTTATTCGGTTATCTTATGCAATTGTTTGAATCAGATTAGAGGAGGATACCGTTTTTCAGAATCATCCTGGATGAAGACGAATCGGGAGTGATTTTCCTTGCAAGTTGTAGCCAGTGTATGTTAAAGATGTCTCTCTGTTTGATTAAAGTGTATTAATAATAAATCCATCAATAGTGTAGGAGGTATTGGAGTGGTTGCCTGCGATTCACACTTACCGTAATTACTCGAATATAACACGCAGATTTTTGCTATATAATTAATTCCAATAGTTGGGGGTGCGTGTTATAATCAATAACTAAAATAAATTACAAATTTTCGATCGAAAAAAGCATTGTCAAACTCACTTTGACGCACGGATTTTACGTCATCTCGTACAGCCGACACACGGATTTTACGTAATCTCGTAAAGCCAATCGGATGATGTGTTGTGGGAGGAAGAGGAAGTTGACGCATACCGGCTGTAGCCAATCCAATGATTGCTTTCGTTTCCTGTATTTAAGTAGCGACGCGTCATCACACGTCGCCGGATCGTTCACTATCGTTGACTATCATTGACTGTTGTTAGCGGTTGCTAGCGGTCGCTAGCTGTCGTTATTCTGTTGCCTCTGTCCGTATGCGCGCCGCATGCGGCCACGTTTGTTTCCACGCCTTGGTTGATTCATTAAAGGACTCCGTATCACGCTGAATGCCTCGTCCTCTCCTGCTTCCTGCATTTGGGTCTACCTACATCCACGGTCGCGTCGCACAACGCGGCGCGACCGTAACAGATGCCCCCGATCGCGCTGCGACGACCCAGCGACGCGGCGCGATCATAACAAGAGGACAGACAAAGAGAGAGAGGAACTCTTCATTTGAAGGATTCTAATGAATAAATTTGTTTGAACAAAACAATCGTGAAACGAAGAAAAAAGGTAAGATTTCTGATTTTCGTCAGCGGGAAATTTTAGGTGCGCACTATATTCGATTACTGCGTTTTTCCAGATATTTTTGGCCCAAAATTACCTGCGTGTTATTTTCGAGTGCGCGTTATATTCGAGTAATTACGGTACTTAATAAGCACAACTGTTACTAAATCTGTCAATCAGTATTTGAGGGTATCAGACAAGCAACAGTAAAACAGTAATATGGACGTTTTGAAAATATCTTTCAGGTTGGTACAACTCCTGTGTAATACCAGTATGAGATGAAACATCACTAGGTATTTTTCTACTTATATTATATTTGAAAAGCGGTTAGGCCCTCGATCTGTAATTTAATAAATACCATTAGCATCAATGAATGTGATATTATTTAGTCATTCGTTTTCTGAACCGATTATCCTCACATGGGTCGGAGGCAATGTTCTCTCTAAGCTGCGCGCGTGCGCAATTGCGCACTACTCTCGTCTTCTCTGCGCACAGCAAATCATATGGAGCGCACAAAATAAACTTCTTTTTTTTTTCTTTTTAGCTGTGAGGCCGATGCGCGAACCACTCATCCGCCGGGCCGCCCATTCATAGATATTAATCATTACATTTTATTATTACTAAATCATTCATGTGTAGTAGACATACACCTGCTTATGGCAGGTGTGATACTGGTGTGTGCCCATAGCGAGCAATGATGATGTTGCTCACAACGTTACTCAGTGTGCTCAGGGAGGTTGTCTTTCTGCCCAGACAAAAAAAAAATAGAGGGAACATTGGTCGGCGCTGACTTGGGACCAGCCGATAGCAGGGCATGAGGAGACAGAAGACCATTGACATTAAACACTCATACCTCGGGGCAATTTAGAGTGTCCAATCCGCCAACCATGCAAAATTTTGAAATGTAGGAGGAAACCAGAGTGCCCGGAGCAAACTTACGCAGAACATTCAAACTTCACACAGGAGGACCGACCTGGACCCTAGAACTGTGAGGCCGACGCGCTAACCACTCTTCTGCCGGGCCACCAAATATGATTTTACAGTGTTAATTTTCATTTTTTCCATATATATATACAGTGGTACCTCGTCATACGACCGCTCATCATACAAAATGCTCGTCTTACGGGGGAAATTTCGATCGAATAATTCGCACGTGATGCGGTCAAAATTTCGTGATGCGACCAAGCCAGGTGGCCATGGCATTTTTTTTTGCATATCTTTCGTGTATAACAATATTTACGAGCACCGGGTGAGTTATTCAGACCAGGAAACGCACAACGCGCATGCGCGGGGAAAAGAGGGCTTTCTGGGTAATGAAGTATACTCGTGCACAGCTCAGCTGCTGCATTTCCTGTTATTTTTATCTAATACGAGGAGTATTATATTACTTCTCGTTGGCTACTCATAAGAACATCGGGGGCGAGCTCAGACCAGGAAACGCACAACGCGCATGCGCGGGGAAAAGAGGGCTTTCTGGGTAATGAAGTATACTCGTGCACAGCTCAGCTGCTGCATTTCCTGTTATTTTTATCTAATACGAGGAGTATTATATTACTTCTCGTTGGCTACTCATAAGAACATCGGGGGCACTGGCTCGCAACAGCATCCCCAGTAGCAACTCTATCATAGGCGCTGTTCGAGGGAATGCGAACACAGATGCTACAAGCTAAAAGGAGCCGCTAGCCAGCGCCCCCAAAGCTCCCATGAGCAGCGGTGCGATCGCTGATAAGACTGCTGCTCGTTGGCAAGTGGTCGTGCGTTCTCCGATTGTGAGGACATTTGTGTGCATCATTTTCGGAATATTTTGAAGGGAATAGTACGACAGCAAACAGCCCATCGATAGCGAACGTGAGGGTGGAGTGTTTGTTCTGTTTACGAGTGCGTTGTGTGGAAGAAAAAAAAAACGAAGCCCCCGCCCCTTTTGTGCCCCTCTCCCCTCGGCGAAATCCGCCCAATTTTAGTTAGATTAAACACTTTATTTCTATTAAACCACTCGTTATTTATTACTTTGTCAATATATGGCGAATTATAAGAAATAAAACATTTTTTTCAATCCAATATCCTGTTTTTGGTGTTTTTTTTCAGAGAGTTGGAACGAATTAATTTGTTTCCCATTCATTTCCATGGGAAACTTTACCTCGAGTTACGAGAATCTTGTCATACGAGCTCAGTCCCGGAACGGATTAAGCTCGTATCTCGAGGTACCACTGTATATATATATATTATTTCTGATATTATTCATTCACATTTTAAAATTTAATAAAGTACTACTACTTACGAATGGTTCAACGTATGGAATTTACAGGCTTCGAGACACTGATAAAAAAGTATTGGTCCACTATAGATAATTTGTCCAAGTTACGACACATCAATAGAGGTAGAGAGAGAGAGAGAGAGAGAGAGAGAGATGGGTGTGGGGGTCAGAGAGAGACAATTTAGTGTGTTTTGCACATCTTTTTAATACATGTCCGATCCGAAATCCGAAAATTGGGAACACTGATAATTTTTAAAGGGTTTAGTTGAAAGGTTTTTTTGACGACCGTAGAATAAATGAGAGAATTTACATATAAAGTAAGTCACCTGATGGTGTAGTGGTTCACAAGCCTGACTTTAGTGCAATTCCCCCTAGTGGTGGTATGATTGAGTGCGAATGGATGTTTGACTCTCTCTGTGCCGTACGGCTGACTGGCGACCTGACTAGGGTGTGCAGTGGTCTCAAACCGGTCCTCAAAGGGCCGCAGTGGGTGCAGGTTTTCATTCCAACTCAACAAGAGGATACCTTTTGCAAGTGTAATCAGTTGATTGCAGCCAGGTGCTACTTATTTTAGAAGACACCTGATTGGTTAAAATGTCGGCACTGGATCGGTTGGAACAAAAACCACTGACAGACAATCATTCTACACCAGGGGTCCCCAAACTTTTTCTTGTGAGGGCCACATAACTTTTCCCTTCTCTGATGGGGGGCCGGTGTCAGTTTGTAACAGAAAAAGTGTGACGATCGTAGGGGAGCTTAATTTTTTTTTATTGTTTTCCAGAAAGCCACACATAACCAAATAACCCTTTCCAGGTTCTTTACAGAAAAAAAGTCAGGAAACATATAATAACACTATTAATGAAATAAATAATAACTAAATAACCCTCTCTGAGTTTTTTACAGGAAAAACAGGAAATAAATAACACTATTTATGAAATAAATAATAACTAAATAACTCTCTCTGGGTTCTTCATAGAAAAAAAAAGCCATGGAACATTAACTTTCTGTTGTGCCATGCACAATCTTCTCCCTTTGCTCTGAAGTTTATGCATGACACCACAACCGTCATTACAGAATCCCACGTCAACATTTTGCAGCACAGTGCTTGGTGGTGAATTTGGCAGTGGACTCATAGCGGGGCGGTGAGACCCCTTTTTTCCAACTCCCGGTTCATGCGTCCCATTATTAGACCGCGAGTTTCGGCCACCATGCTAGGAGCCCCGTCAGTCGTGATGCTAGCTAGCTTTGACCAGTCCAGGTCCAACTTCTCCATGGTTTGGCACACTTTGTCAAAAATATCCTCACCCGTTGTAGTCCCTTTGAGACTTTGGAGGGCTGCCAGATCCTCGCAAATCTCAAAGTTTGCGCTAACTCCACGAATAAAAATGAGCAGTTGCGCTGTGTCTTGCACGTCCGTGCTTTCATCCAGTGCTAATGAAAAAAAGTCAAATTATTTCGTCTTCTGCTGCAGCTGGGCATATACATTACTCCCGATTTCTTCAACGCGTCTGGTCATTGTACTCACCGACAGACTTACGGCATTAAATGCATCTTTCTTCTCGGGACACACCTCCTCCGCGACAGTATCCATACATTTCTTAACAAACTCTCCGTCAGTGAAAGGCTTACCGCTGCTTGCTATCAATTTAGCAACCCAAAAGCTGGCCCGAACGGATGCCTGGTTCTGCTGAGATAGTAGTCCACTTTTTCGCTTTGAGAGTTTGTCTGCTCGTATTTGGCCTTGCAATCTATCGTACTTGTCTTTGTGACGGGATTCATAGTGTCGGCAAAGATTGTATTCTTTGAATACCGCCACCGTCTCTTGACAAATGAGACAAACAGCCTTTTCTTTGCATTGAACAAAAAAAATAATCATTTGTCCACTCCAGGTTAAATACCCTGCATTCTGAATCAATTTTTCTCTCACCTAACTTTTTCGTCATTATTCCGTTCTCAAACAGGTTGCAGTTTTAATATGCTTGAATGGTCCGCGATGGTCCCAGGGCTCCGCCCTCACCTGCGATCGTCCAGATGTCTCGGTAACACTGCTCGTGCATGCAACGGTGGACGTGCCCGCATGCATCAAAGGGAAACACTCTCCCCGCGCGTGTCACCAAAGAAGCAATGCGAAGCCCCGCTTCACTGGGATGATTTGTGGGCTCAGCAGGGGTGCAATGAACCAAACACAAGATTAAAACGTCCCAGTCTTCAAGGCCAAATAGGAAAAAAAATCCGATAGCGTCTCTGGTATTGTTCAGAGGGCCGGTCCAAATGTGCCGGCGGGCCGCATCCCAAAAAAAAAAAAAAAAAAAAAAAAAAAAAATTCCGATAGCGTCTCTGGTATTGTTCAGAGGGCCGGTCCAAATGTGCCGGCGGGCCGTATCCGGCCCGCGGGCCGTAGTTTGGTGACCCCTGTTCTACACTGTAGAGGCATTTGAGTTAGAAAGAGAGATTTGAGCTAGAGAGAGAGAGAGATTTGAGCTAAACCAACCCTTTCAGTGATTGCAACTGAGGGTGCTGTCTGTTTTGTTTTTGTTTGGTTTGGTGTGGTGATGCCATTTTAATGGCTTAATAAATAGTTTTCTTGTACAGCGGTACCTCTAGTTAGTAGTCATTCATCTTCTGTAACGCGCATCCATGTAAGAGGCTATCCCAGCTGACTTTCGGGCACACCCTGAATCGGTGGCCAGCCGATCGCAGGGCACGATGAGACAGACAATCATTCACGCTCAAACTCATACCAAGGGGCAATTAAGAGTGTCCAACCAGCCTACCATGCATGTCTTTGGAATGTGGGAGGAAACCCACGCAGGCCCGGGGAGAACATGCAAACTCCACACATGTGGCCCAAACTGGGCCAGGACCCCTCAACTGCGAGGCCGACGCGCTAACCATTTATCCACCGAGCTACTGTATTTTTGCTCTGTTTTTGCATAAATTTGAATACACATTTCACTCTAAGTTGGTAAAGTAATCCCTTGAATATCGTGGCTTCAACTTTTGCGGTTTTACTACATCGCAGATTTTTTTTCTGGGGGACTTTTTTTGTAAGTTCATAAAAATGTGAAAATCCACACTCAAACTCGCAAGCGGAAGCCACTCCCCTGTCCTCCGCTTGCTACGAGAACTCAGTACAAAAATAAAATGTTTTTTTAAATAGGGGTTACCCTACTTCGCGGTTTTTCGTTTATCGCGGCCATGTCTGGTCTACATTGACCGCGATAATCGAGGGATTACTGTATACCTTTATCATTTCTAAAGGGTTTAAAATGATAGTGGCTATTATTAAAGACTGTGGAACAAATTATGTTAATTCAATCTAAAATGTTGCTCTGGTTACGAAAAATCCAAGTTACGAAACAAGTTCTGGACCCAATTAATTTCGTAAGTAGAGGTACCACTGTACTTGCACTAAGTATACGTTCTCTCTGCCTGTACACTTTTTACAATAATAAATATGTGTCAAAGAGATTTGTATTTTTTTATACTATGTACAATAGCAATAGAAGTCCAGTTGAGGACTTGACTGCAGTACCGTATTGGCCCGAATATATGACAGTGTTTTTTCCATTGAAATTAGACTGAAAAAGTGTCAGTCGTCTTAAATTTTGGGGCTAAACTTTATACCCATTCACAATGCTAGATGACGCCAAATATCGTTAAAGCGAAGGCTTTGATGGTTAATACAATTGTTGCAATTTTGTTGTTTTATCACAGTAGATTGGTTAATTTACATTTCAAAAACCAGAAGCCATTCATTTACAAATGTGATTGCACTTTAGTTTACATATTGAATTGTTCAGATAATAAGATGTGATCGACCGTTTTTGCAGGATTAAAATGAGGCAAATTAACACACATTTTCTCTCGAAAATATCGTTATAATCATTTGTTTCAGATGTACTGTAATTGTTTTCTGTATAATAATTGAAGTTGGTGTTCAAAAAGACTTTCAAACTGAGTCTGAAAAAGAGGGGGTCTTTTAACTTCGTCACAAATTCTTAATGTAGTATTTTGCAGTATTTGTACTGTAGTAGTTTTGCTTCTGTGATAGTCACCTGCATTGAGTAGTTTGCTCCAACTTTCACAAGGTTCTTGATGAGTTCAGCAGTGTGTTGAAAGTGGATATTGGCTAGAAAAAAAAGGAAAAAATATATTCCCTTGAAAATTCCTGCATCACTTTAGGCAAAACACATTGCCTCTTTTTTTTTTATTAAAACATTTGCATCATCATCTTTCATGAAGACTTCCCCCTCTGCTCAGCAATAATACACAACAGATCTGGCATATTCATTTTCAAAATTTATTTTCACTTACCATCTGCTGTGCCGTGTACCAGCATCAGGGTCTGCTCTTTTAGTGCATGAACATTCTGCAGAACACTGGAGAACTGGAAGGTAATGAGAAAAACTGAGCCAAAATGAAATCATGATAATTAATTACGACACATGGGTAACTATATAGAAGATAGTGATATGATACATTGGAAAGTAAAGACTCTGGTAATTGAAAACTAATTGATATGCCGCCAGGCATGTTGTGGAAGTATGTCAGATGTGATCAAATGAAAAGGGTAATGGATAAAGAATAGGAAAGAAAAGATAAAGAACTAACACTAAATTTGTGCAATAACTGTGTTGCCTCAACTAGTTTTTCAGGAGTTGTGACAGATGAAGGAGAAGAGTTACAACACACCTGATATTTGTTGTCTTCTCGTAGATTCATTCCAAGATATCGCTCTGAGAAGGCTGATGCTATGCAAATGACAATTAACAAATTATTAACAGTCCCCCAGAAAGTGTGTCTGTGTATAGGTACGTCCGTGTGGACGTATAATCATCCCGCCCATCCATCCATCTGTCCATCCATGCACCCATCCATGCACCCACCAAGCTAAGCTGTTATGTATGTTGATGTAATAAAGATATGACAAAGTCAAAATGATCTATTCTAACCATATATTTATTAAGAAATATATTGAGGATTCTTACCACTTATGTCGATGTATGTTGCATAATCACCTTTGTACAATTCAATTTCCATTTGTATGTGTGTGTGTTCGTTAACACATCAGTGTAGAACACGAGAGAGCTGTGCAGCTACTCCCAATACCATCAAATTTGCATTGGTGGTAGTGTGTCAGGCACCGAGTTGTCGAGACGCATCTCATTACCAACAAAGGCCATAATTGTAGTAGTTTAAATAATGTCATCATGTTGTTAGTGTATTGCGGGATTAAGAAAATGCACAAATAAAAGTCACTGTTGTATTGGTCCTTGCTAAAATGGAAAACCAAATGTCATATACAGTAATACCTCGAATATCGCGTGAATATCACGGAAAATTTAGACCAGACATGGCTGCAAAAATAAAAAAATGCGAAGGCAGGGGTCGGCAATAAATAATTGGTAGAAAATTATTGCAGTATATTGCCATATATATATTTTCAGTTGGGCTTTCACGATGTAAATATATTTATGTTTAGGCTGAAAAATTATCAATTATTGGTCGCCGAAGCTAAATTATTTCCAATAATTTTCCTCGGCCATTTTCTGTAACGTGCGAAAATTCGCAAATGCAAGTGCGCAAAAAACACATCTGCACGCACATTGCTCACATTTCTCCATGCATTCAAGGTCAAATGCTGTGTGCGCTGAGCACAGTGCACACGTGCGCATACGCCAGTATTGCATGTGCATGCGTAATCCACGCGATCACAATGCGACTAATTATTGGTCGGGACATTTAGAGCTAGTTGATTGGCTCATGCATTTCCCCATCCCCATTTTGACCGCACACTTTTAGCTGCGCAACACTAATTGTGAACATTATATGTTTGTATCTATATAAAAATCATTTGCCATTTGTAGGGAAAGGCTTATATCCTTTGTAATACTTTCTGTCTAAAGAGAGTAGATATAGCCCTTTGTGTTTTTAAAATGTTTTATACTTACCATACAGCTTTAAGTCTGTCATTGGCGACATTGCACATGAACATTTGAAGAGACTATCTGTAGACTTCAGTAACATTAATGCAATGTAGGCTCCATAACCCTGAACAATATAAAAAAATAAAACATATAATTGGACCATTTTTTTCAATCAATAGAAGACATCATCAAAGATGTGAAATTTTCAGTTTATCATTCCTGTGAATTCTTTCCACACTAATTAAGCTCTTCAATCTAGTTAAATTAGGAAGATTATATATATATATATATAAATCTTCCTAGTTATGAATCTATGTCATACCTTACCATACCTAGCTTAACTTATATATATATATATATATATATATATATATATATATATATATATATATATATATATATATATATATATATATACATAGATACATATGAATCTATGTCATACCTTACCATACCTAGCTTAACTTGTCTGGTCTACATTATCCGCGAAAAACGAGGGATTAGATATATATATATATATATATATATATATATATATATATATATATATATATATATATATATATATATATATATATATATATATATATAAGTTAAGCTAGGTATGTAAGGTATGACATAGATTCATAACTATTGAAACTGTGTATTAAAATTAATTTTGTAGCGGTTTGCCAAGCACAATTGAGTGCCTGATGATATTATGTTACAAAACACAGTTTTTATAGAATTTGCAAGATTGGACTGTACTGAGACCATCCTTCTCTTTTTAAAATAAAATTCAAAAAAAGCAAAAAAACGCAGTTTTAATCTTTTCCTGTTGTTGCCCAGAAAGCACACAGAAAGGCGAACAGGATGTTAAGCAGCCGAAGGTCAGCTTCTTCACGCACTGTGCCCTCTTTCATTTAGTTTCATTAAGTTGTCATTAACAAACTGAACTTGTCTGGTAAAATTTAGAATTATTACCTTTTGGGAGTTACTCCCTGACTCACTTTCAATTTTGTATTCCAACTCATTGCACGATAAAAACGAGTCACCTCGTCTACTTACTGGTTTTCAATTAACTCATGTGCCCTCTGCTGTATTCTTACTTCCCCTTACGTCATTAGTTTCAACTATGCAAATGCACAAAGTTACAATAAATATTTTATAGCAAAATTTCAATAGTTATGGATCTGTGTGAGTGCTGGTAATTTATTTTTGAATACTATTTTTATAAAATTCTATCATTTAATTACTGTGTCAAAATTTGTAATGAAATAAACAATTGACATGGTGAAAAGTGAGTTTTTGGTTGCAAATTAAAGTCAAGACTTTTGAATTTTAAGTGGAACTACAAGGTTGAAAGTCGGTCAGGATAGGAAGAAGGTTCCTAATAAGATGTCAGATAAGAGGATAGTGGAAAAAAATGATGATGAGGTTTGTGAGATACACTTTCACCGCTTGTTACTGTGTCTAAATAGCCAAACCTAAAATATTTTTTTGCGTGCAAATATGATATATAAGCTCACCTTTCCAAAAAGTGCCATTCGAGTCTTATCAATGTATGGGAAGTTCATCATATAGCTGGAAGAAGACAAGATGAATATGAAAAAATAGATTGTAAGAATCATTCATGAACCACATCTGTTTAGTTGAAGATAAATATAGGTTGTTAAAAGCAACCATTTACCAATTAATCATAATGAATGACCCAACATTAGTGAGCTAGTGGCATAGAAGCGGAGGTTGATGGGAGTAGGTGGGCCTTTAGGGGGCTCCAGTTAGCAGCCTCAAAGGGGCAGTGGGTGGGAGAGGGGATTGGCTAAAAAGTATGCCTGACGATATGGCAGTGAGCCTCAATCTCTGTTTCTCCGCTAGCAATGGAAGTGAAAATTTGATAAACAAAAGGTGCACTTTTATTCCACCATGAGGAAGGTATCTGAGAGCCTAGTCACATCGGCACTGTTTGGAACATTTTGGGCTGGTGTGAGTACAAACCAGCAAACTCTTGTGCGTAGCAAACACCTGGTCCGAGACCTCACTAGAGAGGGGGTCTCGGTTCGCATCCCAGCAAAAGTGACTGTACCGTGCATGTAACACGCTTTGATAGCCACAGGCAGTATGGGAAATGTTGTTTGGTTAGCATCACAGCTACTACTTCCGTATGAACATGCGGGGTTTGTTGTCAAGTCCTGGAACACTTCCGAGAATTGCAATGTGAAAAGGAACTGCACCAAACCAAAAAGGATCCATTGTATTTTGGCCTGGACCAAAGAAATCGAACTATGAAGCTTCATGTTTGAATACCCCCTAAGTTTCTATGTGTAAGATAAGCTGACAAAGTCGCTTTGCAATTGCTTGTTTGTATTGCACCAGTTTGTGTGAGTTATAAAAATATTGTTGTCATAGAGACCTTACCCTGCATCATTGTCATACAAAGTTTGCCCTGCAGATGTCTAAACATATCAGCCCAAATCTTGTCTGCACAAACTTTGCCCTGCAGATGTCTAAATGTGTCAGTCCAAAGTCCTGCAAACAACTTCCTGTTTTTCACAATTATATAGACTCAACTCCTGTTCGTTCTCTGAGAGTTGCAAGGAACAGACTGTGCGTCCACACTGTTCGAGCTCTCCCCATTCTGCAGTCTGGTAATAAACTTATTTCCTTCAAATTGGTCTCACTCTTTCTGTGCCTGCTCCTGAAGCCAGAACAGACCCAACACTATGCAAGGCATTGAATACTGGTCTTAAACATATTGTGCAGGCAGAGAAATATGCTGCTTAAATGACATATGAGGTTGAAGTCGTACCCTAAAAAAATGTTGAGTTTTACTTTAGTTGAATCTTGAATGACACTAAGAAGCCGATCCACAAACAAGTGATTGGTGTGGAGCTCTTTAAGCATCCATTTCATAGCATCCCTGTGGTGCAATTTTTGCAATCTATGAATTTCATCTGCTTGTACTTCCTCATGCCAAGTGTGTGTCAACCTTCCATTGAGGAAACTATTTCTTATTCTGTCAAGTAAACGAGAAGTGGCACGGAAGATGGTGCTTATAGGAAATGTATAGAAGCCTACTTATTAGTAGAGTCTGAGATGTTCATGCCTATAAATGGCCTGTTTTACACTCAAATTTACAAAGCATATCGACCAAGCCATTCTTTGTATATGTGCTGAGAGTGTGGTACCTGTGCAATGGAGCATTGCATGCTGTTCTGGGTGGAGCAGAATGGCAGGAGTGTGTTTTTGCAAAGGGGAGGGCCAAGGGATTTAGTGCTATTTAATGGTATATGTGGAGATACCGACCAGTAGAAGCTTAGTTACAACAGAGAAAATATGGGCACACTGACACTGGTTGCCGTTTTCATCGCTGCCACTTGCTGGACTTTTAACACTTTAATTGTTGTATCACACCCTTTTTCCAAAGTGCATGCTTGCAGCTCTCCATGAAATGACCATAATGTAGGCACACTTGCACAGGTGTAGATTTACCATATTTTCTCACATATTGATCGCCTCCGCGTATAAGCCGTACTGTTAAAATTGCCTTAAAATCGTTGAATGTACGAGTTCTTTTGTATAAGACGCCCCCTGATTCACAATTTTCACCTCCCTATCCATGGTTTTCATAGGCAGTACAAATGTGTTACTTTGAAGGGAAAATCTTGAGAAAAATCCTCACACGTGGTATTTCTGAGATACTATATGAATCCAAAGGATCGTCTGCTGGACAAAATCAAAAAGGAAATCACGTGAGCAGTACAACCAGAAAGTGTGGTCTAGTTTTCACCAAGTCTCTGTAAAATAATAGCACGAGATACAAATCACGCAGGTATCAAGGCTGACATTTTAATGATCGACCGCAAGACCTTCAATCAGCCTTAAACACTATTGAATGTGGTGACCTGGTAAACGCTACAAACACATGTATCAAGGCTACTCGCGTCTGGCCAGTCAGAGCACATTTAACTACAGTAATATGGCGGCGCCCTGAGCGAGCAATGGTAGGCACAAGTAAGTGAGTTTTTCATGTTTTGTCACGATACGTTTTTTTTTTCTTGAATTTCATTCATAGGTGTGAAAATAAATTTAGTTTAGCGTTTTATCTGTTTAGCTATTTTGAAATAAATGACTGTATTGGCCACATTGTTTTGCATTATGCCGTTTTGTCTTTGTCACCTTGCAGTTTCGTGCAAGACAAGTCTAATTTGTGCGCATATAAGCCATACCCTTGATTCAGCCATCATACGTACGGCGCATATGTGAGAAAATACGGTATGTCATGAATAAAAGTAATTTCTTGCACTCTACACCATCGGTTTAAAGTTTTAAAACCATTCAAAAGTACAATGAGACAGTTTCTTTACATTTTTGAGCAAGGATTTATACTCTCAAAGCTGGCTTTGACTATATTCACCATATTTTTGGCACAAAGAAATATTTGAACATTTAATCTCTTCTCTTACTGAGTCAATGTATAGCTAAAAAAGGATGAAAAGTAAAACATACTCCACCGCAGCGATTTGGTCCTGAACATCCACTGTGCCCAGTCTTTGATGAACCTCATGCAGGACCCTCTGACCTTGGAAGCCGCTACCCCGTCCATCGAGACGAGCTACAATAACATTGTCTGAGCTGACCAGTACTGAGTCCCAGCTGAGAGCAAACCGATCACTCACAGCCTGACCACCAGGGAAGCCATCACTGCAGAAAGCAAACAAAATGACAGGAATATATATAAAACAAATTCAATGTGTGAAAATAAAGATACAACTAAATAAAAAAATGCTCTCATAGCAGCTGTCCCTGGTTCAGATGGATTGCTGTTTATCTAAACCCTCAGTCATGTGCTTAGAAAATTTTCGCCATTCAGTTGAATGAAAGTTGACCAAGGGTATATTGCCGTCAATGCCAGCCAACGAGTTAAACACCAAAACAGCTGGTGGCCACGGAGACGATTTGTCACTTGAAAAGATTTGCTGAAAATGGTTAGGTAGTAGGTGAAGAATGTTTGAAAATAAAATACAATATTTAATTACCATATTATTTAGACTATGTATAGGTCTACTTTTTTTTCTTTCAGCTTGTATTCTGCAGCTTTTATAACGGTGCGGCTTATTTATGGATTTTGTTGACAGATTTGCTTCTTATTTTTGTTTTTCACACTAGTGGTAGCAACACGGAGTGTGCCATGCAGTAACCAATTAATTGTTTGTGCGGAAACGGGCATGCTATACATACCAGTGAGCATCTGTGGCCATTTAGGGTTGAGTTTGAGTTTGATTTATTTAATAAGGGACAGCACATATTAATGAACATATTTATATTCATGTTAATGAACATATATTGATTGATTGAGCGGTAAAGCTTAAGTGAATTTTCCATGGAAGGGCGGGTCCTTAAATATAAACTTGATATATTTCAGAGAGGCAAGTTCTGAGCGATTCCAATAGGGGAGAAGCTGGTTTACTGATGTAATGCGATTTTGGGTGGACCCTTACACACAAGTCATGGCAGAAGAATCCTTGATAAATGTGTTTTGTGGAGGTTTCCTGAGCTTCAGGAGAATAGTGGCTCTCACACCTTGCCTTTTTAAGCTAAATGACATCTCGTTCCACGGTTGATGTGAAACTATAATTAAGGAACATTGGCGGTTGGGTTGTCTGCCTTTCAATTACAGGCAGATTATCAGACAGGTGGAGTAGTGACAGCTGTGCCAATCAAGATCACCAGCATTGCTAAAGCCAGATGGCCCTCTACCACGTCGCCAGGTAGTCTCTATCTTTTACAATTTAGTGCGCCACGTCTTGCCCCACTTGTACCTTTGCCTCAACCCCTCGTACGGACTCCATGACTCATGACCTCCGCAATCTACCGTGCAAATAAATCATTATTCCACTAAAGTCTGCCTTTTCCATTGTAAATGTAGCAAACTTTTATTTTTGTTTATTTTTTAATGAGGTGTTTTTGTCTAAAACCTCAAAGAACACGTAAGGGAGTTTTAATGTCTTGTTCCCCTGAATGACAGGTCCATGCATATGAATGATGACAACGCAACTCAGTGTGTCGATACATTATTTTTTATCAATTAGATGTTTATGTGTAACATCTCTTGTAATAGTGTGTCCTATGACTGACTGGCGACCAATCTAGGGAGTAGTCTGCCTTTCACCCAAAGACAGCTGGGTTAGGCTCCAGCAACCTCCGCAACTCTTTCGAGGATGGAAGAGGAATGAATTAATGAATCTCTTTTAATATCCCCTATTATACTGGAGTACGTACTAAAGTCCGTAAACTAAGGTCATTTCTTTTGATCATGATCTATGATGTAACCATCATATTGTGTCAGGTACATACACTACCAGGAGAAGCCCATAGTGACGAGATTCTGAGAAGTCAGGCGGATATGAGATTTTCAAAGGTAAGTCTTGAAAAAGGGAAAAAGAAAATTAAATATATGAGTAATTCTCAAAGTTTACCAGGTAACACAATGAAAGCCTTTATGGTGGCCTTTCTTTTCTTACCAAAATGTCCGACTGAAACGCTCCTAAAATCAGTCAGCTGAATCTTTTTATGGTTCATTGCTGCCTTCAGGATGGAGTTGTTCTCAAGAATATAGTAATCTGTTAAAGCAAGGGAATTTGAGGCTAGTTAGTAACAGCATACAGATGTATGTAAATAAGTAAAAAGAGAAAAATCTGAGGTAACATTTTCAAATTTTTAAAAATTGTAAAAAGAAGGGAAGCAACCCAGTGGTTGAATGGTTAGCACGTCTGCCTCACAGTTCTGCGCATGAATGGTTGTCCGTCTCCTTGTGTCCTGTGATTGGCTGGCAACAAATTCAGGCTGTCCCCCACTTACTACCCGTAGTTGCCTGGGATACGCTCCAGTACCCCCTTTGAGCTTTGTAAGGATAAGCGGTGCAGAAAATGCATAAAAAGAAAGGGTTCTGAGGTCAGTCATTCTCCAAATCTAGAGTAATAAATAGTAGTATGATTGAGGTGTTGCAGAGCCAGATTGCTATCTTGACTCACTTTGGAATAAATGAATAAATGAGGTAAAAATGTATAGCAATGAGAAGAAAAATAATTAACCATTGGTGCCTGCCATTTCACCCAACAGAAATATGTGAGAGGGAATTCAATCAAATGGAATTCAGACAGAATTTAATCTGAAAAGCCTCTAATCAATAGATGAGTCATTATGGAACTGTCTAGGGCCTCTTTTTTATTTATTTTTTCCAAACCCATTTTAGTATGATTGAAAGCACAACCAATTAATTAATAAACATTTTTCTCAAATAACTTAAATTGAAAAATGCTGTTATATAATTGGAGGCCAGGAGGCCTCATTATTCTGGGGAAGTGGGGTCAATCCCAGGTCATCTAAAAAACAAACAAGTTAGGCTGATTGAAAACTTTAAATTAGTCCTAGGAATGAGCATGGGCGTGAATGTCCTTCTGTGATTGGCTGGTCACTGATTCAGGGTGTCTCCCGACTGGTGCCCGTAGCTAGCTGGGTTAGGCTCCAGCAACCCCCAAGGCCCTTGTGGGGAAAAGTGGTTCGGAAGAGATATGAATATTATACAGACGCTCCCCTACTTACGAACGAGTTAGGTTCCGAGCGATTGTTCATAAGTTGAATTTGTTTGTAAGTTGCTCAGTGCTATATTTGTTTATTATAATTTATGTTTAAGGCCTATATAAGTATATTGAAGCCTATATAAGTATATTGAAGGTTTATATAAGTGCATTTGTATGTTTAAGGCTTGTATAAGTAACACGCATTGGTTTGTATTGAAAAAAAAACCCATTTAATAACATGGAGAGAACACATACAGTGCTGTATACATACATTAGAGAGAGAGATTTACTAGAAACTGGCCGAAAGAAGCTATCTAATGACGATTGCAGTTTTATTTTTTTCATCATAAACGATGCGGTAGCACTGTATGGCATCATTCAATTGATTTGCAAACTTTGTGCAACGTTCAATATTTGGGTCCTGCTGCTCGATCTTTATGTTTATAAATGGTACTGACGGTCGAACGATCCAAGTTGTATTCCCATGCAACGCTCACCACTTTCATCAAGCTTCGTTATTATTGCCACTCATTTCAAATGAAATGGCTTGCCTCTTCCTTGCACCTCCCTCAATAGAAGTATTTCACTTTTCACCAATCATATTGAATAATGGCTGCACGAGATATTTCATGATAAAAATGAAAAAGGTTCTTTGCGCACTGGAGATACGTTCACGCACTTCCGCTTTGCAACGAACTGGGCAGAAGAAGGTGGATGCTGGGTGAGCTGAGCTCCACAGCGCCAGGTGTCGGTATTAGCGGCGGAAAGAAGCACTACGCGTTAAAAGGCGCGCAATACAAAATCGAACTTACGAAAATTTTTCGACATAAACGCAATTTGCAGACATGTTCGTATGTACCGTTGTTCGTAACTCGAATGTTCGTAAGTAGGGGAGCGTCTGTACAGTAATACCTTAACATAAGAATGCCCCAACATACATGAAATTTGAGATACGAGTAAAATTCCTAGCAAATATTTGCCTTCAGAAACGAGACAGATTTTGAGCTACGAGCATACGAGATAACCAGGTGACCGAGACGCAAGAGGCTGCTTATGATAACAACGCACTGTTTTTCTCGTCGCATCTCCCTCGTGTAAAGTTATCTTGCGAGCACTGGGCAGAGCGTTGCATTTTTTGCGTTAGTCAGTGCAGAATTAAGGGAAAAACAATGGGTCCAAAGCAAGCAGGTGCAATGAAGGATAGTGCGAAGAAAAGTCATTTGATGACAATCAATATTAAACATGAGAGTGGTGTGACTGAGTTGGCTCGCCAATACGAGGAGCACCTGGACAAGTTAGCAAGTGGCCGTGGGTTATCATATTGTGAGGACATTTGTGTGCGTTATTTTCGTAATATTTTGAAGGGGAGAAAAAAGAAAAAAAACCTAGATAGGTTCCTTTAAAAAACTCCGGCAAAAAGTGAAGGTGGAAGCGAGGCGAAAACAGCCAAGCCGGAAGAAGCAAAATAATAAAATTAAAACAAGATTACAATTAAGTTTAGTGTAAGGTAAGATTAAAATTTATATTAAAGTGTGTCTGTATCGTAATCTAAGTTCATTTAAATTAAATGTATGTTTATGTTATGTTACGAGCGCGTTGTCAACCAAAAAGCCACTCTCTCACTCTCTTGCTCTCTCTTTCTCTCTCTCCCCTCCGCACTCTGCCTTGTACTGAATAATGTCTCATTTTAGTATTGAACATCATAACCACTAGATAGTTATTTGTTACTCTGTTAGTAGATGGTGAATTAGAACCAATAAAAATATGTTTTTCCATAGTAATATCCTGTTTTGGGTGTTTTTTCAAAGGGTGGGAACAAATTAATTTGTATTTAGTTCATTTCTATGGGAAAAGTTGGTTTGAGATACGAGTATATCGACATACGAGCTCGGGCCCAGAATGCATTAAGCTCGTATATCAAGGTATTACCATATACGTTTTATCTATTATTTATATAAATTGTAAAATAACTGTAAAAGGAAAACCCTTGACTGTCATGGATATGGAGTATTATGAGGGGGGCAGATTCCCTTACTTGAACTATTGAAGCTGTGTAAGATCACCATAGGTGTTCCAGGACCTATAAACAAACAAGCCAAAATAGTAAGTTAATTTAACTCATGATTGATTATCATTTAACTTTCAATTAAATATATAAGATTCTACATGGTTTGTGCTCAGGGAGAATTATTCATTTTTTCCAACTTAGCAAAGTATACACGTCAAGAAAAATGTTCACACTTCAGGCAAATAGTGCTTGATAAGGGAAAAGCAAGTGATCAGATTATGGTTGTTGCCTCCACACATCAATAACATACTTGACTGCATTCTTTGGTTAATACAGCAATGTCATACAGATGCATAAATGAACATTTTGGGATGTGACAAACTTAATTAAGCTAAATTTGTCCTTAAAATATAAACATGTAACAAGGGCGCTAACAAAGTGTGATAAAAACAGTACACGCACACTTGCACCCTGTTGTATAGTCCAAATGTTGTGTGATTTTTTTAATGAGGGATTATGCCTTTGAAGTATCACATGGCAGTTTATGTGTGTGTATGTGTGTGTGCATGTGTGTGCATTGGGATGCCTTAACTAATGCCGTCATTCTGAGTATGAAATAATTCGCATTAGCTGCTGCTAAATATGAGTTTTAGGTCTACACTTGTAAGTACAGATGATCCTTGTAAACTCACACAGATCACCAACATCCCACTAGGGCAAAGAGCATAATGAAAGACAATACAATACACTTCCACCTCAAGCACTACAGGATCATAACAGCCAAAACAGATTCAAGGACAGTTTCTTCCCAAAAGTCGTCACCATACTCAACTCGAGTTCTGCACCTAGGAGGACCTAATGAAGACTAATTTCTTATCTTGCACTTGCATTCAAACTCCATAAGCTGCTAACCACTTTAGTCACTTTTTGCACCTGACCACTTATTTATGAGACTACTTATTTATGTTGACTACTTACTTATGTTGACTACTTATGTGTGCACTTTATGGTGAAGTTGTATAATTGTATAATGACAATAAAGGCAATTCAATACAATACATAAACCCTTGTGAGCGCTGAAAGATTGTCATTTTTTTTATGATGATGCAATTGAATGCAGCAGAGCAAAGACTGGAGCTCAGTGACATCACTCAGGAGCAATGTTTCCTCTAATTTTTTGTTTGTCTGGGCAGAAAGACAACCTCCCTGAGCACACTGAGTACCGGTGTGAGCAACATCATCATTGCTCGCTATGGGAACACACCAGTATCACACCTGCCATAAGCAGGTGTATGTCTACTATACATAAATGATTTAGTAATAATAAAATGTAATGATTAATATCTATGAATGGGCGGCTCGGCGGATGAGTGGTTCGCACGTCGGCCTCACAGCTAAAAAAAAATAGATTTTATTTTGTGCGCTCCATGATGAGTTAAAGTAAGAAAGTGGAATTACATGAGCTTGTTTATCCCAATGAAAAAGTATGTTCTCTTAGCTTGGCCAACCAAAAACAAGCTATTTTTTTTATTACTTTAGGGAGAGGGAACAATGTTATTGTCCAATAAATCATTACAAAACAAATTGAATTCACAAAAACAATATGAAGAGGTGGAAGTCCAGTGGTCGAGTGGTTAGTGCGTTGGCCTCACAGTTCTGATATCGACGGTTGGATCCTAAGTCCGGACCTTCCTGTGTGGAGTTTGTACTCCGGTTTCCTACCACATCCCCAAAACATGCATGGTAGGCTGGTTGAACACCCCAAATTGCCCCTAGGTATGAGTGTGAGCATGAATGGTTGTCCGTCTCTCTGTGCCCCGCAATTGGCTGTCTACCAATTCAGGGTGCCCTCCCACCTGGTGCCAGAAGTCAGCTGGGATAGGTTCCAGCACTTCTGCAACCCTTGTGAGGATATGCGGTACAGAAAATGAATGAATGAATATGAAGAGTCATCCTACCTTTAATGAATCACACAAAGCACAAAATAACGGGAAAGTAATTATTCAGCATTCTCTCTCCATGTTTCCATATGAAAGTGAGCAGAAATGTTTTTTTTCTCAAAAGCAGTAGTTTCTTTTTTAGGGCAACTGCAGACCCAGCCCTCAGATCCTAAAGAAAGATTGCCATTGATAATGGCCTCCTGATGATGAGGCAGGCAGTCCGGTGCCGAGAGGATCTGAGATCGATGGTTCAATCCCTCCAGTTGGCATGTTCTCTCCGGGCCTAAGTGGGTTTTCTCCGGTTTCCTCCCACATCCCAAAAACATGCATGGTGGGCTGGTTCATTCATTAATCTTCCGTCCCGCTTATCCTCACAAGTTTCGCGGAGGGTGCTTGAGCCTATCCTAGCTAACCAAGGGCCGTAGGTGGGGGACACCCCGAATTGGGTGCCAGCCAATCGCAGGGCATAATAAAAAGGACATTGAATCATGCTCACAATAACACCGCCATCTAGTGTGAATAAACCTCAGACTGCCCAAAAAAACACTGCACCAGCAGGTGTGGTGGGCTGGTTTAACACTCTAAATTGATCCTAGGTATGAGTGTTAACATGTATGGTTGTCCATCTTCTTGTGTCCTGCGATTGGCTGGCAACAAATGCAGGTGCACATAGTTGGCTGAGACTGGCTCCAGCAACCCCAGTGACCCTTGTGAGGATAAGTGGTACAGAGAATGAAGGATGAGGCAACCAAGTAGATATCTGAACCAAGACGCTTTGTACACCTGAACTCATGGGTTTTGTGACTTTTCACCAATTTGTTAAATGAAGTATTCAAAACGTTTGACCAAGATTGTACTGTAGTAGCTAAACTAGATACACTGTAGTTCATATCGTATTTGCTTCTGAGTACTAAATTGTGCAGCTGTCACTTACCTAAACTGTGTATTAATCCTTACTGCTCTGTTTCTGCCCTGGTTAAATGATAAATATAACTCGGATATAGAACCATACCTATTGCTTTCATTTTTAGTGTGACAAACATACAACCAAAACAACAAGAAATTCTAATCAATGCAATACAATATGAATCCAATACATATTAGAGGTGGAAAAAAGCCCTTAAAATTTATACGCAGGTCATATACTGTTACGTTGATTAAATTATGCTCGGGTAAGCATACTGGTGCAAAAATCTACTCAAGGCAAAAATAAAATGTATGACTTAAAATGTAGTTAGTTGCGGTGTGTGTGCGCATGTGGGTCGGCCGAAAGAACAAGATCCGGACGTTGGCAGAAAGAAACAAATGAACATACATGACAACAATTACGTGTATCAGCATAACAGTAATGGTACCCAAATTTGCAAAATTGAGTGCTGCGCTTATGCCAACAATATTTAAATTTTTTATGTTACATCACACAATATGTTTACGTACCTTTGCAGTGGAGGATAACGTGTTGGTTTGTGGGGCTTAGAACAGCATCAAAGTACAAACAATGTGCCTTGTTCAGGTCGCATGTTAAACACCGTCGTGGGAACAATCCTACATTCTTCACGCTAAAATAATGAAAATAAAAGATTAGAAAAATTTTGAAAGCTGAAAAGCTAAAGATCATTTAGCCATTCATTCACACCCATGTGAGGTAGGATGATTCATTTTGATCACACAATACTGCAGCAGGGTGAACAATACAGTAATACCTCAAATATTGTGGTTAATGTAGACCAGACATGGGCGCGATAAAGGAAAAAAAACGTTTTTAATACCACAATACGTTTTCGCCCCTATACAGTGGTACCTCGTCATACGACCGCTCGTCATACAAAATGCTCGTCTTACGGGGGAAATTTCGATCGAATAATTCGCCCGTGATGCGGTCAAAATTTCGTGATGCGACCAAGCCAGGTTGCCATGGCATTTTTTTTTTGCATATCTTTCGTGTATAACAATATTTACGAGCACCGGATGAGCTATTCAGACCAGGAAACGCACAACGCGCATGCGCGGGGAAAAGAGGGCTTTCTGGGTAATGAAGTATACTCGTGCTCGCAACAGCATCCCCGGTAGCAACTCTATCATAGGCGCCGTTCGAGGGGATGCGAACACAGATGCTACAAGCTAAAAGGAGCCGCTAGCCAGCGCCCCCGAAGCTCCCATGAGCAACGGGGCGATCGCTGATAAAAGACTCTGCTCGCAGAAATACAAGCACAGAAGTACAATTAACAAAAAGTGTATATTTATCAAATATTAGAGCTATAAGTATATCAAAAGACTGTAATGTTAATACATTACAGTGATCCTTCATTTCGCGGCTTCACTACATCGCAGATTTTTTTCTGAGGTATAAAAAGAAGTTAATACAAATCTGTAAATCTATGCTGAAACTCGCAACCGGAAGACATGAAAAATGGCGGAAGTCAGGGCTTTGCTTCTTCTTCGCTGCTGAATTGGGGGCCCAGCACCAAAGAAGAAGAATTTTACCGCAGAAGAATGACGCGACATACAGTGCCGTGAAAAATTATTTGCCCCTTCCTGATTTCTGTTTTTTTTTTCTTATTTATCACACACAAAAGGTTTCAGATCATCAAACCAATTTTAATGACACAGAGATCTTTCACTTCGCGACTTCAACTTTTGCGGCTTTACTACCTCGCAGATTTTTACGAAGGTTTATACAAAGTTATTAAAATGTCTAAATCTACGCTGAAACTCGCAACTGGAAGACAGATGAAAAATGGTGGTGCAAAATGGCAGAGGTCAGGGCAGCGCTTCATCTGTCAACGCCAAAGAAGGAATCTACAATAGAGAATGGGCACGCCAAATATCACATAATGCAGTGCCTAGATGCGTTCGTCTTCCCATTTCCACTTTTTTGCCATTGAATTCCCCCCTTGAAAATGTCTCTTAAATATTGAGGTTCCTTGTTATGCTAAAGGAGTAGAACACCATTGTGGTATAAAAGAATTCAGCTGGTAAGAATGTCTTGTTAATAGGCAAGCTACGGCCTACGGTTAAAAGTGACACACAGGAAGTGAACGCTTTTCCCCTCTGGAGATATTTGCTGCAAATGAATAAAAATAAATTCTCATGAGGTGAAGAGGTCCGAGGTGTAGTGGCTGGTCTCTCCGCCCAGGTTGCCATGCAGCAGCACATTGCAGGGAACGTTATTCTCCCCTAAGCGCTGCCGATTTCCTTGGCCACCGGCGCGCATGTGCGGTTGTTCACCGCCCGAAGCTCGCATCTTCCGTGGTGCGAAACTGCAAATTCTACGAAGACACCTCAACTCCAACGAATATAAAAATGAACCAGGATTTTGATGGATTTACGCCGTAGATACGGCCGTCAAGCTGGCATAACGAGAGGACGTCAACACACTGCATGGGGCACTGGAAGGAGACTGATGATGTCGCTGCCATTGAATTTGGTAATTGTCTTGACCAGGGGTGGCCAAGTCCGGTCCTCGAGAGCCCCTATCCAGTTTTTTTCCAAACCCTAACCCTCTACCACACCTGAATCAAATGATCAACTCATCAGCAAGCTGTCCAGGAGCTTCATACCGATCCCGATTATTTGATTCAGTTGTGTTGGAGGAGGGAGACATGGAAAAAAGACTGGATAGGGGCTGTCAAGGACCGGACTTGGCCACCTCTCGAATGTGACAAAGAGGACTTGCACCAAAGCTCCAATATCTTGTTTATTTATGATTTAAATCAAGTGGAGATGAACTATTTTCACTGTGAGTATTGTACTTAAAGTATTTACATATTTTTAATTTATAAATTATATTTAGATAGTAATACATTATAGTCTTTTCATATGCCTGGAACTGTGATATGTATTATGATATGTAGTAATAATAGGGCTGATCCTATTTCGCAGTTTTTCGATTATCGTGGCCATGTCTGGTCTACATTATCCGCGAAAAACGAGGGATTAGTGTATAAATATATATATATATATATATATATATATATATATATATATATATATATATATATATATACTAATCCCTCGTTTTTCGCGGATAATGTTTTATATATATATATATTTATATACATATATATATATATAAAATATATATAAAATCAACATTCCCACATAATAGCAATCAAAAACAATTTTGATGGTAAACAGACCTGTAAAGTTGCCGTCTTCGCGGTGAACCTTCTGTACTGATGAAATAACTAGAAAAAAACATCAAACAAACATAGTAAGCTTGTTTTCTGTAATTTGGGGGTATTTTTCCTAACCCGACCATGAGCCACTAAATTTGACAAGTAAATGGCATTTTACATTTGTATATGGATATACAGTTGTGGTCAAAAGTTTACATACACTTGTGAAGAACATAATGTCATAGCTCTCTTGATTTTCCAGTTTTCTACAACTCTGATTTTTCTCTGATAGAGTGATTGGAACAGATATTTCTTTGTCACAAAAAACATTCATGAAGTTTGGTTGTTTTATGACTTTATTATGGGTGAACTGAAAAAAAGTGATCAAATCTGCTGGGTCAAAATTATACATAAAGCAGCGCTAATATTTGGTAACATGTCCGTTGGCCATGTTCACTTCAATTAGGCGCTTTTAGTAGCCATCCACAAGCTTCTGGTTGAATCTTTGACCACTCCTCTTGACAGAATTGGTGCAGTTCAGTTAAATTTGATGGCTTTCTGACATGGACTTGTTTATTCAGCATTGTCCATAGCCTAATTTAGCCATTCCATTACCACTTTTGATGTGTGTTTGGGGTCATTGTCCTGTTGGAACACCCAACTGCGCCCAAGACCCAATCTTTGGGCTGATGACTTTAGGTTATCTTGAAGAATTTGAAGGTAATCCTCCTTCTTCATTATCCCATTTACTCTCTGTAAAGCATCAGTTCCATTGGCAGCAAAACAGCCCCACAGCATAACACTACCACCACCGTGCTTGACGGTAGACATGGTGTACTTGGGGTTAAAGGCCTCACCTTTTCTCCTCCAAACATATTGCTGGGCATTGTGGCCAAACAGCTCGTTTTTTGTTTCGTCTGACCACAGAACTTTGTCCATGTGATCAGCAGCAAACTTCAGTCGAGCCTTAAGGTGCCGCTTTTGGAGCAAAGGCTTCCTTCTTGCACGGCAGCCTCTCAGTCCATGGAGATGCAAAACACGCTTGACTGTGGACACTGACACCTGTGTTCCAGCAGCTTCTAATTCTTGGCAGATCTGCTTTTTGGTGATTCTCGGTTGAATCTTCACCCTCCTGACCAATTTTCTCTCAGCAGCAGGTGATAGCTTGCGTTTTCTTCCTGATCGTGGCAGTGACAAAACTGTGCCATGCACTTTATACTTACAAACAATTGTTTGCTCTTGGGACCTGCAGCTGCTTTGAAATGGCTCCAAATGACTTTCCTGACTTGTTCAAGTCAAGGATTCACTTTTTCAGATCAATGCTGAGCTCCTTTGACTTTCCCATTGTAGCGTTTGTGGGCGTTTGCATCCAATGAGTCCTATTTAAATGGCCTCAGAGAAGTCACCAGCTGTAATCACTCATAATCACTCACAAGAAGTTAAGAGGCCATGCTATAAAGCTCATTTCACTGACACAACTTTCTAAGTCACCAAAATTGCTAATTCGTCTTGCTGTATGTATATTTTTGACCCAGCAGATTTGATCACTTTTTCTGTTAACCCATAATAAAGTCATAAAAGAACCAAACTTCATGAATGTTTTTTGTGACAAAGAAGTATCTGTTCCAATCACTCTATCAGAGAAAAATGGAGTGGTAGAAATACCTGAAAATTCAATAGAGCCATGACATTATGTTCTTCACAAGTGTATGTAAACTTTTGACCACAACTGTATATATATGCATATACAGTCGTGCATCTACTTATGAATGCCTTTAGGTACAAAATTTTCCGGTAACGAATTCCCCCTGAATGTAAATGCGTTTCCTGTATCCGTTATTTTATTTTGAAATTGTTCTGGTAACATTTTTACTTCCAGTTGGAGCCTTTCAGAACAACAACTGTCTTTTGACCGCCGTTTGTCATCATGGAGTTCTTAATTTAAAATTATTGGTGTGAATGAAATGAATAAGTGGACCCTGTTATTCATCGAAAAAGGGGAACTTAAGAGAGTGGCGGGCAGTTGACTGATGTTGCAACGCATTATGAGTGTCCGTAACCCACCACCTAACATTGCTACGCTATTGAAGCTGAAGGAACCAGTAAAAGTGACGACTCCTTGGCATGGCCTCTCTGTATTGAACAATGAGATGGAGAGACTGTTAGTCCTTTGGAGTTCTATTTAATGTATGTTAAGTCATTTTGAATTCGTATTTTGAAGCTGTTTCGATGTGTGTTTATGTGCATGTGTTTGTGTGCTAACGTTAGCTTCCTCCTTACTTTGCTGTACTACTGCACAAATAGAACATGTTTTTGCATGTTTGTTATTCATTTTAATACATTAATAAATATTTTTTTTATCATTTTCTGTATTTTTTTCTCATTCTCACATATTTTAATAAAAATGGGACACTTTGATCATTATTAAAGTGTTTAGTTGGTAGGTTTTTGAGGACCGTGGAACGAATTACAGAATTTACATACTTACAGTACTGCTCTACTTGGGAAATATTCAAGTTACAAAAAAAGTTCTGGGACAAATTAATTTGGTAAGTAGAGGTATGACTGTATATATAAAAAAAATTTTTACATATAAAGCCAATCAAAGTTGCTTAACAGAAACATATATTTCTATAGTCATTAATTAAACTTACAGGCTGTCAATTTTTTCATCATAGCCAAGGATCTTCGTCACCTCCCAGTTTCCTGATGTTAGGTGACGGACTTCATTTTCATCCGCTCTAAACTGATAGAAGCAAAATAAGAGTGAATACATGTTTTACTTATTGTGGATAAAATAAGATTAGACCAAGATACAGGAAATTATATAAATGGGTTCTTTCTCTACATTGCTCTCTCGCGCCTGTTTTAGCTACTACTATACTCCAGTTTTGCTCAGCCGATCCTCACATTCCTGTTTATCAATAAGATTGTCAGGGGTGGGGAGGCAGAATTGCACAAACTGGGCTGGTCGACTCAGGGACAAGGCCATCACTGTAGATGTAGGGCATGCACCAAGACCAATTTCTCCATGACCAATCACACCTCATGTTCATGTTTAATGCTCGTTTCGTGATTGAAACTGAATGCAGGTGTTTAATAGTTCCTCTACTTAAAAAATGATTGAATGTGCGTTGCCTCATCATAGGGAAGAGCCAGTATGAATTGTTGCTTTTGTAATTCAGATTAGTTTATTTTCCTCTGAATGACCAAATGTCAATGTCAACAAAAATGCCTCACTTGTTTCATTGACATCCAGAGAGAGGGGTTACTGTTGCGAGGACTGTCAAATGCAAGTGGAAGCTTTGTGTGTAGGTGTGTGAAATCTGCATCCAAGAGACATGGCAGAACAGAACTGTACTGTAGGGATCCAATCAACCAGTTCTAGTTTCAAGATACAATAAGCAATTGTTTGAAGTCTCACCTGAGCGGTGAACATAGCGATGTGATGAAACTCTCCACGACCTCCTTGTTTAACTGGAACAGTCATGAAGAATCTTTTGTTGTCTTTAGAGAACAATGGCTCTTGTTTCTAAAGAAAAAGATGAATGATTTTTACAGGTAACGTAAGTTGGGAGATATGTTTAACGAATTACCTTTTCATTAATTCATTTTCTAAACCACTTTATCCTAATTAGAGTCGTGGGGGGTGCTGACTTCAGGCCAGGGGCGGGGGACACCCTGAATCAGTGGCTAGCCGATCGCAGGGCACAAGAACAACCATTCAGACTCACACTCTTACCTAGGGGCAATTTAGAGTGTCCAATCAGCCAATCATGCATGTCTTTGGAATGTGGGAGGAAACCGGGGTACCCGAAAAAAAAACATGAAAGCATGCAAACTCCACACAGGTGGACCGGACTGGATTTGAATCCAGGATCACAGAGGGCCGCACGAATTATCTTATTTATGTTATGTCATGTCTAATTTGAATTCATTTTTTGCCAGATTTGTTGAATGACGTTTGATGCTTTTGTGTCGTTGAAATGAATTGAATGATTTTTATTGTCATTATACAAGTATAATGAAATTTAAAACTTCACCATGAAGTGCACAAATACATCAACAAACAAACTGAAAAATAAATATATTGTGATTAATTTCCTTTGTCACCAGAGAGAATAGCCTTTGTCTAATTAGCCCGATAGCTCTACCCTCCATACAGTTGGTCATTAGAACAGGAAGCTACTGTCTAACAAGACTTCTTCTGTAGGGATGGACGTCTTCCATATTCCTCCACTTATCCGAGGTCGGGGTGCAGGGGCAGCAGCTTCTGCAGGGAAACCCAGAATTCCTTCTCCTCTGCCACTTCGTCCAACTCTTCCTGGAGGTCCCCAAGGCGTTCATGGTCCATCTAGGAGACATAGTCTCCCCAGCGTGTCCTGTGCTCTCCTCATGGTGGGACGGGGCTGGAACACCTCACCAGGAAGGGGTCCAGGAGGAATCATAATCAGATGCATGAGCCAACTCCTCTGGCTGCTTTCGATCCGGATGACTGAGTTTCTCACCTTATCTCAAAGGGAGAGTCCGGACACCCTGCGGAGGAAACTCTTTCGGTCATGGCCCACAGCTCGTGAACATAAATGAGGGCAGGAGGATAGATTGATTGGGTTCTGATTAGGGGGGGCGTTCTTTCCAATCACACCCGTCCAGGTCTCACTGTCATTGCCCATGTGATCATTGAAGTCTCCCAGCAGATCGAGGGAGTCTAGTTTTTTTATGACGCCCATTGTGTTTTTGGTTGCAGAGTAAATGTTCATAAAGTATCAGTGCTTGGCTCCTCTGATCAACACAATAGCTCGCTATAATGTACATGTGTTATGAATGCACACAGGTTCCTTGTATGGCATGTAAATCTGACTCCTCAGGCATTGAAGACCGGATGCTAGAAGCAAGGCCGCTTGGCTGGGCTTTTGGCCTCGCGGTTTCTGTGTTCTCCTGCCGTGCTTCACAAGAAGGTAACAAAAAATACTACATTCTAAATTTAAAACAAAAAATGGTTTACCTGTTTGGACAGCCAGACTTCAGAGTTTTCTTTATGTCTCTGAAAAAGACAAAGTGTTAAAGTATTATTAGTTTGATTTTAAATTTGGGATTCCGTCAGTAGCATTTAAATAACTAACTAGTAACGGGGAAAAACATTTGTTTTATTTTCCTGGCAAATTTTTACCCTATTTTTCCAGTCTAATGCCTGACCATGAAAGGCATGGGCGGTCGGTCTGTTATTGAATTGAATTGAAGTATAATGAGATCTCAAAGTTTATGTCGCATCTCATCTCATTTTCTGAACCGCTTTATCCTCACTAGGGTCGCGGGTGGTGCTGAAGCCTATCCCAGCTGTCCTCGAGCCAGAGGTGGGGGACACCCTGAATTGGTGGCCCGCCAATTGCTGGGCACAAGGAGACAAAACCATTCACGCTCACACTCATACCTAGTGGCAATTTAGAGGGTCCAATAAACCATCTATGGAATGTGGGAGGAAACTGAAGTACCCTGAGAAAACCGACACAGGCCCGGGGAGAATATGCAAACTCCACACAGGTACTGACCTGGATTTGACTGTGAGGCCGACACGACTCAGCCGCCGGGGGCACCCCAAAGTTTACGTATTTTTACAAATTTGACGAAATCAGTGAATGATGGCTGCTTCCAAAGTGTTTGTTTGGCTGTGTATGTTATCAAAATATCCTTTTAACTACTAGTAGTTTAAATGTGTCCTTTGCAGAGGACATTGTAAAACCTGAATCACCCACCCACTAGGTACAATTTAATTACCTTCTTTTATTACCTCTAGAGGACATTAAGAGCTTTCCAATGATGCCAAATGAGAAAGGGTGTGCATTTGTTTCCTTTGACTGCATCATAAAAGAACATGTTTTTTCTCAGTGCAAAATGGTATTCAAGAGAATACAGACACATAATGAATTAGATTCCCTGTGATTGGCTGGCAATCAATAAAAGGTGTTGCCCGCGTACTTTCCATCGTTGGCTGGAGCACATCCCAGGTAACTATAGGCAGGCTGGGAACACCCTGAACCTATTATGAGCCAATCACAGGGGCACAAGGAGACAAACAACCATTCCCGCTCACACTCATACCAAAGGGCAATTTAGAGTTTTCAACCAGCCTACCATGCATGTTTTTGGGATGTAGTAGGAAACTGGAGTACCTGGAGAAAACTCACGCAGGCACAGGCAGAACACGGGAAGGTCGAAACCTTCGATCTCAGAATTGTGAGGCTAATCCGACACCTGGCTGCACACGATAACAGATAATCAGCAAAAAGTATTTAATCTGTGTACTTTAAATCAGAGAAGAAAGATACATTTGCTAACTAAAACTAACTAAAAAGTCAAACTAAAAGTTTACTATCTATTGATTGTTCATGTCAGATTCGGACCCTTCATCGGCGGCTGAGTGGTTAGCGTGTCGGCCTCTCAGTTCTGGGGTCCTGGGTTCAAATCCAGGTGGTCCACCTGTGTGCAGTTTGCATGTTCTCCCTGGGTCAAGGTGGGTTTCTTCGGGTACTCCGGTCTCTAAATTGCCTCTAGGTATGGGTGTGAGTGTGCAGGGTTGTTCGTCTTCTTGTGCCCTGTGATCGGCTGGCCACTGGGTCTCCCCCACATCTGGCCCACAGTCAGCTGGGATAGGCTCCAGCACCCCCCATGACCCTAATGAGAGGACAAAACTGTCCAGAAAATGAATAAATGAATTAATGAATATTCCTATTACTGTTTCTTTTCCAAGTAAAGAAAAAAATCAGTTGAATGTTGTAGATTGTGACTAAAGATTTTTTTTTAAATGTTAAAAAGACCAGCATGTATGCCATGTTTGTAGGGATAAGAAATACGTGCCTCCTGCCTGTTTGAGGCATTTGTATGTAGGCTTTCTTTTTAAGTTTAAGTGGGATGTAAAATGGTCGCAAATTCTGAAACGACCCACATAGTGATGGTTTTCTTTTCAGTAGATGAAGACCTGTCTTGTCCCATCATCCCTCTTTCTTGGTTTGCACATACCGTGACACAGGCTCCAGTAGTGGTGTCACACACTGCTAGAATGGAGACATTCTGAGCTCGGTTTAACCATCTGACAGATGTGTGGGTTTTACTGATCCATTTCACCATCGTCACATAATGGTCCCTAAGAACAGAAACATTATCTTGTTCTAGGCACATTAATTAGGACAACTCCCAATTTAACATTTTAATTTCTCATATTTTGTTATCATTATTTGAGAAGTACTAAGCTCTCCTCACCGTAGTTTGAGACTGTCTGGCGGCATGAGCTCCAGCGTGTGTGTCGGTCCGTAAAGATTGACAACAAAAAGCTTCACCACTGGATTAGGTTGGCCAGCCTGTATGGAAAGAGTCTTTAGCGCTTTCATTTTTGGAAATTGCATTTCCTGATTTGCATAGGTTCAAACATTTGACACATATTTTACTCCCCAATTTTATATAGTACTGCTTACTTAATAAAATTTAAAATGCTGCCATGTAGAACAGACATTTGTTTTCATCCTCTTGAAAAAAAATGAATGCCAATGTACCTAAGAAACCTTCCTTTAGGGATTTTTGCTATATACTTGACTGGGATACTAATGGACTTTGGAGGGTAAGTGGGAGGTAGAGCTTGTAAGTATGTAAAAGCTGTCCTTCCTTTGTCTAAGAAAGGGAGTGACTGATTACAATAGGTGTTCTCGCTTTAATCACCTGTTTGCCTTAAAAACACATGAAAGGGAAAAGGAAACATCCAATTGCTATAAAACAGTATGTGCACAATGAGACATAATTGTGCAAATTGTGTCTTTCAAATATAATATGAACTCCTGCCTGAAATGTGATGTACTCCCAAATAAACACTATATTGTAACAGAAACCTATCATGATTGTGAATCTATAAGAAGAATGTGCCAGACTTACCTTGGGGTACGGATACTGTTTTCCTTTGGGGTAAGTCATGCCAGTAAATCGAGGCAAAGCCATGTTGGGAACCTGACTATCATTAACAACTAGAAAGGCCAATCTCTCTCCATCTGGTGACCACCAATGTGCCACATGGGTCTGAAGAATTTCCTCTGCAAGGACATGATTGTCTATCACTATTTGAATGTATTCAAAATGTCTTCATACTTAAATAGAGGTTAGGCAGTGTGAAAGCAATCTTTCCCATAATAAACACATTAGTCAGTGTTTGCACTCCTGTTGTTTTCGCTGTTTTTATTCAAGCGAACGATCTGTCTGACGACATTTGACAACATTAACTAATCCACCCAATTTAGTTTGTGTCTCTTCCTTTAATTAAGCCAATAAGACCTAGAGGTGATAGTGTGCCGAAGAGACTAGGTATCCCTTTCATCGCTCTGATGCATTTTATCCAAGAATATTTTATGTGGACAAGTGGTCACAGTGGTTAAAGCTACTCATTGTGGAAAATAGGCATTTTACTGGTGATACAGTAATGCTGCACTATTCATAAAGGTTAAACGTAAATTTATGCTGCCAATTTGAGGGAAAATTGCCTCTTTTATGAGTTAAAGCAGCCAATAGACTACAGATTACCATCATAATATAAACAAACAAACAATCAAAAAACAATGTCATGGCATGTACTTCAAAAAATCACTCTGGAAAAATGGCGTGATGCAAAATAAGTGCATGAGTAGTATATACATGGACAATTAACCTGCTAATTTAGCTCATCCCTGACACCCAATGAAATTAGCCTTGCAGGACTTTACCACTTGCGTTAGTAATTTATCTGCCTGTCTTAAAAAAATATATATGACTCTCGACCACAAGTACAGTAATCCCTTGAATATCGCGGCTTCAACATTTGCGGTTTCACTACATCGCAGATTTTTTCCGTGGGAATTTTTTTCCCTTTTTTTAATTCATAAAAATGTGAAAATCCACGCTAAAACTTGCAAGCGGAAGCCACTCCCCTGTCCTCTGCTTGCTACTTGGACTCAGCACTGAAGTTAAATTTTTTAAAAAAAAAATTATATATATATATATATATATATATATATATATATATATATATATATATATATATATATATATATATATATATATATATATATATATATATAATAAATACATAGGGGTGACCCTACTTGGCGGTTTTTCGTTTATCGCGGCCATGTCTGGTCTACATTAACCGGGATAATTGAGGGATTACTGTAGATGTTTGCTTAAGGAAGCCTGTGTACCAGACCGCCCCCCATCTGATTCGAGCACATGAATTTATGCTGTAGGCCAGTGGTTCCCAAACTGGGGGGCGCGCCCCCCCTAGGGAGGCGTAGAGAATTCAAGGGGGGCGTGAAGTCATCTGCTTAAAAAAATGTTTAAATAGATTATAAGAATAATAAAATCAAAGAACAAATATCTGCCATTAAATACATGCAAAATATGATTATAGCAGTCACTCCAACGGTCCAACCCGTTTTCTATTAAGCTAGTTTTTGTTACACGTTTTGAACGCATCACTGATACTAACCACACTGACGCTACTGAGCGACTCGTCACAATCTCGCAACCCGAGCACATATTTGAGTGGCTTTCACTATTAAAATTTAATACAAACAGAGATCTGTTTTCCTGAACAATGCTAAGAAATAAACGCAATCAAATAAAATAAGTTCACATGAGCAAAAGAGGAAGTGGGCGGGGGGGGGGGGGCGTGCGGGTCTACTGGAAGCAAGAAGGGGGCGTCAGATAAGATAGTTTGGGAACCACTGCTGTATGCCTACCGTATTTACTCGCATATAAGCCGCCTGCACGTATAAGCCGCACCCTGAAAATTGCCTTGACATTTTTGAATTTTACAATTTCTAGCGTATAAGCCGCCCTGCTGATTCCCAATGATTTCCCCTCCATATTCATGGTTTTAATAGGGAGTACAAATGTGTTACTTTGAAGGGAAAATCTTAAGAAAAGTCATTACAAGTGGTATTTCTGAGATCCTGTATGAATCAAAAGCACATTATTAGGGTCAATATCATAAGGAAGTTAACATGCCTGTCTTTGTAAATGTAAAAGATCAAATTATTCAATTTGAAAAAAGAACTAAGTCTATCTTGATGAGAACCTGATGCTTTCTAATGACAAAAATTAAATTTTTCTTACCAGAAGTTTAAGATGTTGTGGCAGCCATATTGCTTCTAATGTCAAAATATCTCAATTCTTTCGATGGTTCATATTACTCCAATAGTTGTCACTTTCGAACAAGAAATAAAATGAAAAAAGATCAAGGTGGAATTTAGTTTTATTTCAAAATCAAGGCTACTACCGTCTGATGAAAAAAATGTAGACGTCAGCGCTCCAAATTCACTAAGATGGCTGCGCCCCGACCTCCCTAAGATGGCCGTGCCCCGACCTCGCTAAATGGCTGCGCCCCGACCTCACCAAGATGGCTGCGCCCCGAGCGAGCAGTGAACATTTTGCGTTTTATGCAAGATACGTTTTTTTTCATGAATTTCATTCATAGACGTCAAAATAAATTTTGTTTAGCGTTTTATCTGTTTATCTTTTCTCTATTTTGAAATGAATGATCGTATCGGTGCACGCATGGGCGCCATTTTGTCGTGACAACATCGTGTTGCGTCATCGTGTCACGGCGCTGTCAAATTGCATTTTTGTCGTGGTTTTATGCGCATATAAGCCGTACCTTCGATTCAGTCATCATAATTTTTGTCCGACAAAAGCGGCTTATATGCGAGTAAACACGGTAGTTGCACTTCCCTAAACTTCACCTAAAACCCAAATAAATACATACAACAGTAGCAAGTGTGAAGATAAATATACATAGCTAAATATTGCTGAATTGTAGTCTGTTAGCTCATATTGAATAAAGCCATATTGAAAACAAGATGAAAAAGCACTACCTTCATAAAGCCAGTCAGCAATCCCATTAAATATGACCCCGTCCTTTCCTGAGGATGTCAGCCGAAGAGAGTTACTTTTAACATCAGACTGATAGTAGATGTTATTTTCAAAAATGTAGAGCTGAAAAAACAAACAATATTTTGAGAGGTGTTAGTCACTTCGTTAAAATGACCTTATCCCCTGCAATTGGCTAGAAAAAAAGTTCAGAGTGTTGCCTTATGGCGTAGTGGTTCACTCGCCTAACTTTGGTGCAGGCAGCCGCGGTCTCGATTCCTGCTGGTAGCGGTATGATTGTGTGTATGAATGGTCGTCTGTCTTTCTGTATGCTCGACAGCTGCCTGGCGACCAGTATAGGCGACTAGACCAGTATGCCTTTTGCCCGAAGTCAGCTGGGATAGGCTCCAGCGACCCCCGCAACCTTACAATGATGTGCGGGATGGAAGATGAATGAATGAATAAACAGTGTGCCCTGTCTCCTACCTACAGTGGGCTGGGATATACTTCAGTACCTTTGTGACTCTTGTGAGGATAAGTGGCATGGATAATTAATAAATGGTTGAACTGTTACTTGAGTCAAACGCATTCTATTAAAACAGTTTTCACCATATTGCACTAAATAAAAATGATTTAAATAAGGCATATCAACAGCAATATGTTAAAAAGTTGAAGGAAATTTAATTAATGCAATTAAATAAAAAACGGTGGCCCGTGGTTAGCGCGTCAGCCTCAGAATTCTAGGGTCGAGGGTTCGATCCCTGGTTGGTGCTCATTGTGAGGAGTCTGTATGCTCCATCTTGGCTTGTGTGGGTTTTCTCCAGGTACTCTGGTTTTCTCTCACATCTCAAAAACATGCAAGGTAGGCTTGTTGGACACTTAATTGCCCCTATGTATGACTGTGAGGACGAATGGTTGTCTGTCTC
Organism: Stigmatopora argus; assembly: GCF_051989625.1. Classification (NCBI taxonomy): domain Eukaryota; kingdom Metazoa; phylum Chordata; class Actinopteri; order Syngnathiformes; family Syngnathidae; genus Stigmatopora; species Stigmatopora argus. Next base: position 3,771,157 of record NC_135399.1, read on the forward strand.
CTGCTGTGCGATTAGCTGGCCACCGATTCAGGGTGTCCCCCGCCTGGTGCTCATAGTTAGCTGGAATTGGCTCCAGCACCCCTTCTACCCTTGTGAGGATAAGCAGATCATAAAATGAATGAATGAATGAATTAAAAAAATTCTAACCAACTGTTGGCCTTGCACTCCCCAGGCCGCATACTGCAGGACTGAGTTGACCACCTCAGGAGGGTCCAGCTCCCAAACCTCCCTGGCAATAAAACAACAACAAAAACAATCAATACTAGTCTCGACCAATTTTATTATAGAGATCATGCAACATTTAAAAGTAAGTTCAATTTTGCTGATCAAACATAATTGATATGCCACATGACTACAGCTCGGCAGATAGTGAAAAGTATCTCATAAAGAGTGAAAGTTTGATAAATGATAGCATTTTACTTTAAATGCGATACAATATCAAATGCATTCTGTTGGTCCTGCAAACCTTGTTATAACGAAAATTGCATCGTGGTATTTCAACACACAAAAGCGGGTCTGTTTATTACCTCTCTAAAGGCAGTTTATTAAATTTGGCCTTTTTTTCAAAACCTTGTTTACACTTTAAAAAATAATCATTTCTGTGCTACGGTGTAGTCATTTTTATACATTCATTGGATTTCTTTGATAGATTTTTCTGTATTTTAGTGCATTTATTTTATTAAATATTGATTAAGTATATTTGTATGCTGGGGTCTACTGTGCCAATTACTGACCAAGAAAAGTGTTGAGTACAAGAGTTAGTGCATTCACTGATATAAATGTCTTCATTATTATTTCCTTCATATGTGAATCCAAATAAACTACTTTTCTTATGTTTCCATTAAAAAAAATAAAAATTGTAAAAATAAAAGAGGAAAATCAAGATCAGACCCCATTTTCTCCCTGGGCCTCCGTGGGTTTTCTCCAGGTACTCCGGTTTCCTCCCACATTTCAAAGACATGCATGGTAGGTGAGTGCGACACTCTAAGTTGCGAGTGTGAATGGTTGTACTACGTCCACCGATTCAGGGTGTTCCCTCGAAATCAGCTAGGATAGACTTAGACACCCCCCGTGGCCCTTGTGAGGATAAGCAGTTCAGAAAATGAATGAATGAATGAACCCTTACAATATTTTCTAAAACATTAGTAAAGTCATTTTTTTCAACGTATAACAGATTTATATTTTACACATTTTTGATATTTTATACTTCCTTATGGCACCTAGCAAATTATGATTAACATTCTTTTGCTTCTAATTTTGATAAAAGAACTAAACCAGACCTTTTCATGACAATGTTAATTTAAGAAGCCTAACTATGCGTTCCATATTTATCAGAAACGTAGAATCAAAGGCCGTGAGCCTGTTCTAACAATAGAATGAGTGTTCCACGTGCCTGCATGGGTTTTCTCCGGGTACTCTGGTTTCCTCCCATATTTCAAAATCATGCATGGTAGGCTGAGTGAACACTCTTAATTGTATGGATGTTAGCATGAATGGCTTATCTTTTCCTTGTGCCCTGCGATTGGCTGGCCACCAATTCAGGGTCTCCCTGGTCTGGTGCCCAAAGTTGGCTGTGTTAGCCTCTAGCTGTGTAGCGTTTGCACAGTCTTCCAGTGCCTGTGTGGGTTCTCTCCATGTACAGTAATACCTCGACATACGAGTGCCCCGACATACGAGCAATTTGAGATACGAGTAAAATTTTGAGCAAATATTCATCTTGAGATACGAAACAAATTTTGATATACGAGCATACAGCGGACGCGAGAGGCTGCTCATAAGAACATCATGGGCACTGTCTTTTCCGTCGCAACTCCCTCGTGCAATGTCTCTACAAGCACTGGGCGGAGCGTTGCATTTTTTTCTTCCTGTTAGTCAGTGCAGAATGGCGGAGCTTGCTCGATAATACTAGAGGAGTATATACTACTTCTCGTTGGCAAGTGGTCGTGCGTTATCGTATTGTGAGGACATTTGTGTGCATCATTTTCGGAATATTTTGAAGGGAAAACAAAGCAAACAACCCTCGATAGGTTGCTTTTAGCTGCAGCTGAAAGTCAGGGTGGAGGCGGGGCAAATAGAGCCAGCCGGACAGAATAAAGGTATAAAAATGTAAAACAAAATTAGAATTAAGTTTAGTGTAAGGTTAGATTACATTTATTTTTGAGTGTGTCTGTATCGTAATCCAAGTTCATTTAAATTTGTTTATGTTATGTTACGAGCGCGTTGCGTTGCAAAAAGTATTTTCCTCTCCCCCTCTCTCTCTTTTTGTCCCTCTCTTTCTCCCCTCCACGAAATCCGTCTAATTTTAGTACTATTAAACATCGTAACCACTAGTTATTTGTTACTCTGTTAATAGATGGCGAATTAGAACAAATAAAAATGTTTTTCCAATTCAATATCCTGTTTAGGGTGTTTTTTTCAGAGGGTTGGAACAAATTAATTTGTTTTTAGTTCATTTCTATGGGAAACGTTCATTTGAGATTCAAGTAAATCGACATACGAGCTCAGTTCCGGAACGCATTAAGCTCGTATCTCGAGGTACCACTGTACTCCGGCTTCCTCACATATCGCAAAAACATGCATGGTAGGCTCTGTGTGGCTTTTAGTCTACATGTGCCCTGATTGGCTGACAACCCATTCAGGTTGTACACCGCTTACTACCCCTTACATGTATTATGTATATTGTGAATGAGTGGTTATCGTATCAGCCTAACTGTTCTAAGTGTTCTGAAATCGAGGGTCCAATCCCAGGTTCGTACCTTCCTGTGTGGAATTTGCATGTTCTCACCTGGCTTGCGTGGGTTTCCTCCCACATCCTCAAAACATGCATGGTAAACTGGTTTATCACTCTCATTTGTCCCTATGTATGGGTGTGAGCATTAGTGGTTGTCCGTCACCTTGTGTCCTGCGACTGACCAATTAAGGGTGTCGCCAGCCTGGTGCCCATAGTTTGCTGGGGTAGGCTCCAGCATCCCCCACCCCCACAACCCATGTCACGATAAGTGGTACAGATAATAAAGAAAACACATAAATAAGGGGTGCCCAAGATTATTGACCCATACTCTATATCAGGGGTCACCAAACTACGGCCCGCGGGCCGGATACGGCCCGCCGGCACATTTGGACCGGCCCTCTGAACAATACCAGAGACGCTATCTGATTTTTTTTTATTTTTTTATTTTTTTATTTTTATTTTTTTTGCGGCCCGCCGGCACATTTGGACCAGCCCTCTGAACAATACCAGAGACGCTATCGGATTTTTTTTCCCTATTTGGCCTTGAAGACTGGGACATTTTAATCTTGTGTTTGGTTCATTGCACCCCTGCTGAGCCCACAAATCATTCCAGTAAAGCGGGGCTTTGCATTGCTTCTTTGGTGACACGCGCGGGGAGAGTGTTTCCCTTTGATGCATGCGGGCACGTCCACCGTTGCATGCACGAGCAGTGTTACCGAGACATCTGGACGATCGCAGGTGAGGGCGGAGCCCTGGGACCATCGCGGACTATTCAAGCATATTAAAACTGCAACCTGTTTGAGAACGGAATAATGGCGAAAAAGTTAGGTGAGAGAAAAATTGATTCAGAATGCAGGGTATTTAACCTGTAGTGGACAAACGATTATTTTTTTGTTCAATGCAAAGAAAAGGCTGTTTGTCTCATTTGTCAAGAGACGGTGGCGGTATTCAAAGAATACAATCTTTGCCGACACTATGAATCCCGTCACAAAGACAAGTACGATAGATTGCAAGGCCAAATACGAGCAGACAAACTCTCAAAGCGAAAAAGTGGACTACTATCTCAGCAGAACCAGGCATCCGTCCGGGCCAGCTTTTGGGTTGCTAAATTGATAGCAAGCAGCGGTAAGCCTTTCACTGACGGAGAGTTTGTTAAGAAATGTATGAATACTGTCGCGGAGGAGGTGTGTCCCGAGAAGAAAGATGCATTTAATGCCGTAAGTCTGTCGGTGAGTACAATGACCAGACGCGTTGAAGAAATCGGGAGTAATGTATATGCCCAGCTGCAGCAGAAGACGAAATAATTTGACTTTTTTTCATTAGCACTGGATGAAAGCACGGACGTGCAAGACACAGCGCAACTGCTCATTTTTATTCGTGGAGTTAGCGCAAACTTTGAGATTTGCGAGGATCTGGCAGCCCTCCAAAGTCTCAAAGGGACTACAACAGGAGAGGATATTTTTGACAAAGTGTGCCAAACCATGGAGAAGTTGGACCTGGACTGGTCAAAGCTAGCTAGCATCACGACTGACGGGGCTCCTAGCATGGTGGCCGAAACTCGCGGTCTAATAATGGGACGCATGAACCGGGAGTTGGAAAAAAGGGGTCTCACCGCCCCGCTACGAGTCCACTGCCAAATTCACCACCAAGCACTGTGCTGCAAAATGTTGACGTGGGATTCTGTAATGACGGTTGTGGTGTCGTGCATAAACTTCAGAGCAAAGGGAGAAGATTGTGCATGGCACAACAGAAAGTTAATGTTCCATGGCTTTTTTTTTCTATGAAGAACCCAGAGAGAGTTATTTAGTTATTATTTATTTCATAAATAGTGTTATTTATTTCCTGTTTTTTCTGTGAAGAACTCAGAGAGGATTATTTAGTTATTATTTATTTCATTAATAGTGTTATTATATGTTTCCTGACTTTTTTTCTGTAAAGAACCTGGAAAGGGTTATTTGGTTGTGTGTGGCTTTCTGGAAAACAATAAAAAAAAATTAAGCTCCCCTACGATCGTCACACTTTTTCTGTTACAAACTGACACCGGCCCCCCATCAGAGAAGGGAAAAGTTATGTGGCCCTCACAAGAAAAAGTTTGGGGACCCCTGCTCTATATAGTGTATGAGTGTATTATCTGTGCTGTTTTTTTTATTAAAATCATGTAATGAGCGAGCCATTTTTGGGTCGGGTTGGCACCTGCTCCCGTCGGACCCAGTGGCCGCCACCCTGCACAAGCTAACCTTGTCCACCTCCAGCGTGCTAACCTTGGTTTCTTCATCATGGAGATGCAGATTCCTGCTAGCGAATGAGAGGCTAGCAAGGTGTTGAGAGATAGCCAATGGGGAAAGCAACAGTAGCATGACAATGTAAAAAAACTACAAATACCAGATACACGAAGTGAAATTACGTTATATAAATTATGATGGAAAAACATTTTGTTGCAAGATACAAAAAGACATTCCAAGTTATCTTGGAATGTTTTTTTGTATCTTGGAACAAAATGTTTCCCATCAAAGCTTTTCGTAACCTGAATACTTTGTATGTAAAAGCATTCATAAGTCGGGGTACCACTGTCTTTTATTTTTGTATAATTGTACAATAGTGAAGCTTGGTGTGATTGAAGAACTTTAGAGCCTGCGTTTCCAAAATGTGTCAAAGTCACCACAAGTATTGCTTTCGCCCATGAGGTTCCCACCGACAGACCCACTCCACCGATGGCCAATAAGAGCAAAGAGTTCATATTGACATTTTGAAATGATACACTCAGAAGCATATTAAAGAGAAACAGGCCTTTACAGAAACACAAAGGATCAACTAAAATGGCTTGAAAATTATATTCTGGGCACCTTTCAGTAAAAATCGTCATGCAAATGAGTGAAATAGCATCCATGAAATAGCATTACCGTGTGCGAATATTGTAGATGCTGTAGGAAGCCATGTAGGAATGTCTGTAAACCTGGAGTAAAATAAACACAGAGTACAATAAACAGAAGGAGAAAGAAGAAAAGAGGACACACATATATTTATGAAAAAGCTGCAGTGCCATCTATAATGACATCATCCTACAAAATATGAAAAGGAATAAGGCATCAAACAGACTGCTCACTGCTTACAGCGATTGAATCTGTAGACAATGCAATTTGCACGGGTGACAGCTGTGATACAATTGCATCCTGCAAAAGCCATTGCTGTGTGCTTTACTTTTGTAAAAGCTCAACCTGACATGATAATATGTCTCCATCATTGCTGAGGAACACAGTACAGTGCTACCTCTACATACGAGCACCCCTACATACGAGCATTTCGAGATACGAGTACAATTTTGAGCAAATAATTATCTCTAGATACGGGAAAAATTGCGAGATGCGAGAAAGCCAGGTGGCCAAGACATGAGAGGCTGTTTATCATTGTAGCGCACTGTCTTTTTTGCCGCATCTCTTTCGTGTATAACAGATATCTACGAGCACTGGGCGGAGCGTAGCATTTTTTTCAGTGTTTTTTTTTCGTCACTCAGCATGAATGCCGGAGCGATCGCTAATACGAGGAGTATAGTATATCACTTCTCGTTGGCTGCTCATAAGAACATCAGGGGCACTGGCTCTCTCCCCGCAACTCCTCGTGTAATATCTCTGGTCGCAACTATACCTCTCTGTAATGTCTCTGCAAGCACTGGACGGACCGTTGCATTTTTTGAGTGTTTTTTCCCCCTTAGCCTGTTAGCTCCCGTTAGCGGATCGATCGCGAATTCAAGACTACTTCTCGTTGGCAAGTGGTCGTGCGTTATCCGATTGTGAGGACATTTGTGTGCATCATTTTCAGAATATTTTGAAGGGAATACAACAGCAAACAGCCCATCAATACTAAAAGTCAGGTTGGAGGCGGGGCAAACAGCCAACCCGGACAGGAGAAGGTATAAAAATGTAAAATAAAATTAGAATTAAGTTTAGTGTAAGGTTAGATTAAACTTATTTTTGAGTGTGTCTGCATCGTAATCCAAGTTAATTTAAATTTGTTTATGTTATATTACGATTCACCGGTGCAAAAAGTCTCCCCCATTCGACCCCCCACCGCCTGCCTCTATGTCCCTCTCTGTACCCTCCGCGAAATCCATGTAATTTTAGTTCTATTATACACATTTTAGTAATATTAAACCACTAGTTATGTGTTACTTTGTTAATAGATGGCGATTAGAAGAAATAAAACATTTTTTCCAATTCAATATCCTGTTTTGGTGTTTTTTCAGAGGGTTAGAGCGAATAAATTTGTTTTTAGTTCATTTCAATGGTAAACGTTCGTTCACGTTACAAGAATATCGACATACGAGCTCAGTCCCGGAACGAATTAAGCTCGTATCTCGAGGTACCACTGTACACACTCTTTATTTTTGATCCTATTCCATCATAAACCTAACAATACAATAGTATAAACCCAAAGAATCCATATTAGGAAAAGAAGGTGCTCTCTCAAGCATTAAAGAGAATAATGAATGAAATCATGTTTATTACAAGCATCTTCCCTCATTGAGACGTTTCTAAAGTTGAAAAAAGTATTGTCCCCCAGGAGAAAATTTTGTAAAATGTAACAAAAACACAATTTTGATTTTTGGAAGTGAACAAAAGTAGGCCTATGAGAATTAGATATTGTTTTCTAATCCATCTGATGCCTTGTTTAAAGTTATTATTGTTTTAGAATTCAGTCTCATCATTGTACCCATTGTCATTAAGAAAATATGAACTCAAATTTAGTGTAACCTAAAGGGACCAAAGGGACATAATATTTAGTAACCAGTATAAATACTCAAGAACAAAAATGAGGAAAATGTATGTAGGAAAGTTGAGACTGTGTTTTATCTAGCAGAGGGGCCCATTTACGAAGGACAGCTGTTGACCACTGGCGAGTTGTTGTGATCTGCCCTCTTGTGTCTTAGCCAATGCCTGCCTCTTGTGTCACCCACCGGTTCATCATGGTTTTGTCAACCTTCGTCTATTTAAACCATAGTCTTAAACCATTAAACCATTGTCTGCCCCTTGTGGGAACATCTGGTGTGTTCCTGTTTTTGTCCTGTTCATATTCTTGTTATGTTCTTATCTTCTTGTTCACTATACTTAAGGTTTTACGTGCTGTTAAGAGATGTTGACATTCCTCACTGATAAAAAGATCTTGTCCACACCTCTTATTTAGACCAGGGTTTCCAAACCAGGGCTTGGAAAATAATTATTGGTAGAAAATGAATTGCAATTAATTGATGAAGAATAATGTATTGCTTACTTTAGTAATATGAATTAATTTTGCAGTACATATGAAAAATTATAATTTATTGCTCGCCAAAACCAAAAAAAATTGCAACACTTGGTTTCACTCTTTCTTTGGCCAGTGCGCACGCATTACATTACATACGTGCACGCGTGATAGATGAGCAGCTAATTATTGGTCAGGACACTATGGGCTTATTGATTGACTCATGAATTTCAAACAGTATCGGGCATTTTCTTACTAAAACTCTTTCAAAAGCGCGGGTTGCTTTTAAGAATAACATAAAAAAAAATAGGTTCATAAAATGTAGCGTTGTTCCATAAAAGATTGCTATTTTTGCAAAACTAATAACTTTAAAAATATGTTGAGTTGCAGAATGAAAGTTTGACTTTCTGATGTGCAAAAATTGATTAATTCATTCATTTTCTGAACCGCTTTATCCTCATTAGGGTCACGGGGGGTGCTGGAACCAATCCCAGCTGTCTCCGGGCCAGAGGCAGGGGACACCCTGAATCGGTGGCCAGCTGATTGGAAGGCACGAGGAGACAGACAACCATTCACGCTCAAACTCATACCTAGGGGCAATTTACAGTGTCCAATCAGCCTACTATGCATGTTTTTGGAATGTAGGAGGAAACTGGAATACCCGGAGAAAACCCACACAGGCCCGCGGAGAACATGCAAACTCCACACAGATGGACCGACCTGGATTTGAATCCAGGACACCAGAGCTGTGAGGCCGACGCGCTAACCACTCGACCCACCGGACCCCCATGTGGAAAAATGAACTTCCAATTATTGCTTTCGGCTATCAAAAATTATTTTTAATTTTGTTCTGGGCTCCAAAAAGTATTTTTGGCATAAAAATCTATTTTTTCCTAACCCTGTTCCAAACTATTACACAAAGCGCCACAGTGGGTGCTGATAGCGCAATAACACTAATCAACTGGTTACACTTTAAAGAGAACAGATTGGTGAAAATGTATTCACTTCAGTTAAAACCTGCCCCCACTGTGGCCCTTGAGACTTGGTTTGGAGGCCCATGATTTAGACCAGGGGTAGGGAACCTATGGCTCGCGAGCCATATGTGGTTCTCATGATGGGTGCATATGGCTCTCCGCTAAGCTGCGAGGTAAAAATATGGAAATCGTTGACGAGAGAGCTGAGTACCAATAGAAGCGTTGACACGACATCTAACGCATCTTTAATCACATTTTTTTTAATTCGACCTTTCTACATGCATCCTCTCATTGGTATTCATTGATTAGTTATAGCGTGACAATGTTATGTCCAAAGAATTCAGACTTTTTGTAAAGAGGTGAAATGACTAAAGAACGCACACATTTCAGGTATTTTTACTTTTAAATTCTCAGTAAGGCTCTCAATGAATAACATTGACAAATATGATTTGTTTATGGCTCTCTCTTTCAAAAAGTTTCCCGACCGCTGAATAAACTCTATACGTGACACGACCATGTTTTTGAACTGATCAACAACTCTGCTAACTTGAAGTCTACTCAGAGCTTTTAGTCAACAAAATCAGTTTAATATGGACCCACCTGTTTGACATCATAGGCAAAAAGCAGGTACTTCAAATCAGGGGACACAGAATACTTGGCAACATTGAAATTTACCTAATGGAAAGGGAGACAACAGTGTCCAATTAATGCCAAGCTCAAGTGTTATTGTTGGGGGTTAAAAAAATTCATTCATTCAATCATTTTCTGAACCGCTTTATCCTCATTAGGGTCACGGGGGGTGCTGGACCCTATCCCAGCTGACTTTGGGCCAGACGCGGGGGACATCCTGAATAGGTGGCCAGCCGATCGCAGGGCACAAGAAGATGGACAAACATTCACATTCACACTCATAGCTTGAGGCAATTTAGAGTGTCCAATCAGCCAATCATGCATGCTTTTGGAATGTGGGAGGAAACCGGACTACCTGGAGAAAACCCATGCAGGCCCGGAGAACATGCAAATTCCACACAGGTGGACCGACCTGGATTTAAACCCAGGACTTAAAAAATATTATAACGATAATTATAAGAAGAATAAATCAATACTCACAAATGTTGTGTTTGATACGACAATCTCTGTTTCGTTTGAGAGAATGTTGAACTTGATGACATGGCCATCACTGTTCCTGTAAACAACTTCTGAATCTGTATAGAAATAGAGGAAGCAAAGAGAGGAACTTGTTCGTCACAAGTAAACGACATTTGGTTAGTAATTTAAATTTAAAATGTTAATTTAAATGGAAAAAAATAGTGTGAAAAAAATGATAAACGTCTCAAAATCCAACCAATCCCCCCTGCACAATACAACAACCAAGCTGTGGGGTTCTAGAGAGAATAAATCTAAAACCATTTGAAACACAGAGCCAGGCAGAACGAAGTGCTTCTCTGAAAATAATTAATCTGAATAACAATCATTATGTTGATGTAATAGACCGCATGTTTGATCTCCTTCCACACATGTTCAGTGAGATTTAGATCTTGGCTCATGAAAGGCCACTTAAGAACCGTTCAATGCTTTTCACTTAGCCATTTTTTTTCTTAAATGTGTTTTGGGTCGGGTGCCCCGGTGGCTTGAGTGGTGAGCTCGTCGGCCTCACAGCTCTGGGGTCAAATCCTGGTTGGTCACCTGCTTACAGTTTGCATGTTCTCGCCGGGCCTGCGTGGGCTTTCCTCCCGCATTCCAAAGATATGCATGGCAGGCTGATTGGACATTCTAAATTGCCCCTAGTTAAGAGTGTGAATGGTTGTCCTTGTGCCCTGCGATCGGCTGGCCACCAATTCAGGGTGTCCCCCGCCTCTGGCCCGGAGTCAGCTGGGATAGGCTCCAGCACCCCCGGCGATCCTGTCGAGGCATTCCAGCTTTGACATTTAAAAGATCCTAATGAGGATAAGGCAGTTCAGAAAATGAATGAATGCTTTGGGTCGTTACCCAGTTGGAAGACCTGCGATTAAGACCAAGGCAGCATATTTCTCTCCAGAATAATCAGACATGAGATTTCATTGTACTTGAACAGATTCAAGAAACACTTTGCCGGATGCAGCAAAGCAGATTAAGATGTAACTGAACCTCTGAAGAATTTTACTGTGGGGAAATTTAAAGGCCTGTTTCACCTTCAAATACGGACTAATAAAATCTGAGCCAGGGAGGCCCAGTGACGCGAGTGGTTAGCGTGTCGGCCTCACGGCTCTGGGGTCCTGGGTTCAAGTCCAGGTCGGTCCACCTGTGTGGAGTTTGCATGTTCTCCTGGGCCTGCGTGGGTCCCTTCCGGGTACTCCGGTTTCCTCCCACATGCCAAAAACATGTATGGTAGGCTGATTGGACACTCTAAATTGCCCCTAGGTATGGGTGAGTGTGCATGGTTGTCCGTCTCCTTGTGCTCTGCGATCGGCTGGCCACCGATTCAGGGTGCCCCCCGCCTCTGGCCCGGAGAGAGCTGGGATTGGCTCCAGCACCCCCCACGACTCAAATGAGGATAAAGCGGTTCAGAAAATGATATGAGATGAGAAAATCTGGACCATTTAAAATAGGGCTACACATAAATTGAGAATTATATTTAAAATATTATTAATCAAACGTTTCTGTAGGCAGCATGGTGGACGCATGAACAGCATGTCCGCCTCACAGTTCTGAGATTGAGGGTTAATTTCCTGTTGAATTCCTGTATGGAGTTTGCAGGTGGTTTATTTGTTGGTTAGGACTTTGCAAATCTGAGTGAATGCTAAATTATGTGTTGGCTTGGAGAGTGAAAGGTGGCTCACCCAATCTTGTTCAATTTTTAGTAGGCAGGACCCCCCAAAAACAGCTCATGGCCTTCACAGAGTCCAAGACGAAAATGGTGACACTGAATGCTGAGAGCAAGTAATAAAGCGAGCATGAGAGCAGAATGGTTCAAAACTAAATTGATGATGTGGCTACTTTGGTTATCAAAGTCGGAAGGAATTTCAAGTCCGGAAAACTATCAGCGCTATACTTGGTATACTTGCATCAATATTTTCAAGAAAGATATTCCAAGAGAAGCTTGCTTTCATGATGTGAGGTCTGCATCCCTGCACTAGCTTGCTAACCTCTAAACAGGCAGGTTTATCTTTCACGTCCAAGGAAGGAGGGATAAAACTCCAAATAGCTCCCTGAGGCGCATTGTTTGCATCCACGTATCAATGGGTGTTAAATCCTGGTTGTCAGGCCAAACCTAAAATAAATGCCAGAAATGGAGCACTTCAAAGTGAGGTGAACCTTCCTGGATGCTTGTTGTCACCCATCATGGTCTTTTTTCGAGCATTTTCTAAATGAAAATACACCGATGGACCACTCTGCTTCAGCCACGCTTGTGCAGAGAAACATTTTTAAATATCGGTATGCGGGTAAAATGTAACTTTAGGCCTTAAGCCCAAAATGTGGCATAAGACTGGCACAAAACCCCATGGGAATTGGGATAGTTATTCTCCTTTTTTAGCAGAGATAAACCAATTATTGAACTATTTTTGGTCAATAGAAGAAGGATTTATTTGTTGAAAACAATATTTGCTTTCAAGGACAGCAATTTTGGTGAGTTAAATCACACATAGCTTTTTTGGTAATTATATTTTGTTTATGGGGTGGCTCGGCAGACGAGTGGATAGCGCGTCAGCCTCACAGTTCTGGGGTCGAGTGTTTGATCGCAGGTCAGTCCTCACTGTGTGGAGTTTGCATGTTCTCCCCGGGTTTGCGTGGGTTTTCTCTGGGTACACCGGTTTCCTCCCACATCTCAAAAAACATACAAAGTGAAGATTATGACATATTTTAATCATACATTTTATTACAGATGAATCATTACAATAAAACAAAAGGCTTTATTTTTATATATTACTACTGTACGATTAAACACTTGTTTTCAGGTTGATGACGCACGCGAACAGAATGTTCCCTTATATTAATGCTTGCACAATGAATAAAGGAAGCTTTCAGTACAAGATATTCTTTTGAGGTTGAATACAGATGCTTCACCCAAGGCCAACTGATACGGAGGCGAGTGGACGGAGGCGAATGGACGGAGGCGAGTGGAAAAATCCCAGAAAAAACAGGATGGCACTTGAAGACAGTCGTGGCCAAGTGAACGTCATACCTTTAATCAGCTAATGCATTATTTATATTTGTGTTATGATAACTGGGAAAACTCGGGTTTGGGTGTGGTCTCTCCATGGGCACAGAGAAACACAGATGTTTTGTGTTAGGGCCCCGAGACCCAGAGCTCTGTATAGATCAATTTGTCAGCAATAAATTATCTGTGGATTAACCTGTTGAACCCTGGTTGTCTCCTCCGATGCTGAATATGCAGATGCTAAAACTAACAAAGGTAAGCTGGTTGAACGCTCTCAATTGCCCCTAGATACGAGTGTGAGCATGAATGTTTTTTCCGTCTCCTTATGCTCTGTGACTGGCTTGCCTTCGATTCAGGGAGTTCCCACATCTTGTGTGGAGTTTGCGCTGTTGCTATGACAATTAATTTTTGAAAGGGATTGCTGAAATGAATGCCCAGTTGTCATGCTCACAGTTCGCCACTGATGATTTACAGTTCCATCAGTGTAGTTGTGAAATATGAAATGTATTCTTTTGTACTTTTATATATTTTAGTCACTAGAATAGAATTTTACGGACACCTATTAGTCAAGGCCTGTCATCTACTTTTGTATATATCATCTCCTCTTTTCCCTTATTCCCGCCTAAAGTTTGTCACCGCCTACTTTTGTGTCACGTGATCTTGCTTTCAATAAAACCCTCCAGGCGGAAGTAGGAGTTGAGATTTGGCACGGAGAAGACTACGAGAGGGACGTGCGCTCTGTCCGTCCGCTCCCTCCCCTTCCTCCTCCAGGAGAGAGGGGGACACGACAAGACAATGGAACGAGCGCACGCCGTCCATCTTGCATCGACCTGCCTTTTCTGCCCATCTGTTTTGGATGCTTTCCTTTGTTCGACGATTATTTAGATGTCCAGAGCGGTTCTGACAGTAGTTTTCTCGGCCAGTTTGGAACCTTTTAAATTCAATCTTAAAATAGGACCTACATATTTTTGCATACTTGGTTGGAATATGGAAAATGCAAGTCAGAGTATGATGAAAAAAAAAACACTGATAAATTGATAAAAGAGAACTCCGTCCCATCAATAAATCATTGGTCTCTCGGCCCTTGTCACCCTTAATAATGTAACATCTGTACCTGAAAAAGAACAAGCTATGACTATAATGTATAAGTAATGCCCAACTTCTGTAACCCAATTCTGCATCAAATCTCTGTTTGCCTACCTCTGCTGCTAATTGTGTTTGAGATTTGCAAATACAGTGGTACCTCGACATACGAGCACCCCGACATACAAGCATTTCGAGATACGAGTAAAATTTCGAGCAAATAATTATCTCTAGATACGAGAAACATTTCGAGATACGAGAAAGCCAGGTGGCCAAGACATGAGAGGCTGTTTATCAACCGCCTGACGAGCCAACCCGCCACTTCCTGTCTAGCCGGGACGACCTCCTGACGGGCCAGCCTGCTGCTTTCTCGCAGCCCGGCCGGGACGACTTCCTGACCGGCCAGTCCGCTGCTTCCTTTTTTTGTTATTTTGGACATTTAGGGTTTTCTTTCACTGTTCACTGTTAAACCTTATGCTTGTGCACCCGCATCCCCTTTTAGTTGTCTGCTTCCTGCTTTTGGGTTAACTCCGCTTCGCAGCCGAGGCATTCAGAATATTTTCAAAAGATTAAATATGTATGATGTAGATTTAATAATTCAGCCAAAATTGCGTAATCTTCAAATGTTGTATGTAAAGTCGGTCCGTTCCACCAAAATGTCATAGATGAAATTGACTGGTTGGCAAGATAAAATTAATCCTTGGTAGTTCAGATGCTAACAGCCAACATAGAAAAATGTTAGGTGGGATTGTGTCTGTAATTTTGTGATTCATCAGAATCAGGTCATGGTACTGCTGTTTTTGATTTAAATACATTTATTTCCACGACAGATAATGCAGTAAAGAAAAAAAATCCCCTATGACATTTTGACATCTTGACAAAGGAACTCTAACCCTTGGAATTTGGTTTAAACAAGGCGTTCAAAACAAAGTTACAAACGGCTTAGCAGCCGAGGATATCTGGTGGTAAACAGTGATACAAAAACTGCCAGGCAGCGTCGGTCGAGTTAGCAATGATTTGTGAATGGAATATGGATGCCTGGACTAAACTGTCAGTTAGCACTGTTGTCCCAGCTTTTGTCAAAGCTGGAATCACTAATACGGAACCCGACGGCAAAAAATGTGACTCTGAAAGTGAGATGGAACCCAGCGTGTTGGACTGCAAACTCCATTTGGCAGAACTCTTTGTGTCGGATACATAAGACCGAGACTTTGACGGATTTATGGATGTTTGAATGCTTTGAGTACACATTACATCAATAAGGCAAAAATTCATTTTTCTCCTACTGCCTTTTAAAAACGTACTCTAGCATGCTTGCTAGTGTAAGTTTCATGGTAGCATATCATGTTTTAGTGTTCACGCATACTACCATATGTTGAGCCTATTAAGCTGAAGCGCCTTGTGTATGGGTTAAAAGCAGATATTGCTCCCCCAACTGAGACAGCACCCTATAGGCATGAAATACTGTTAGATATTCAAATTTATACTTTTACTAGTCTATAACCCTTTGACTTTACTCACACTGATCATTTATCTTATTTGTATTTTATCTCAAGTCATGTATGTATTCACATTATTCACAAACTAAAAAGTGTCTACAGGGAGTCCACGAAAGCCAGGACGGCCACGATATGAATTGTGGGGGCCACAATGGCCAGAACGGCCACGAAAAGGACTGTGGGGGCCACAACTGCTGCAACGTGGACTGCGACCCTGACGGCAGAGGCCAAACCAACTGCGACGTGGACTGCGGAGACGCCATTAGGGCGGATGGCCGCAACAGGGATGGCGGAGGCGCCATTGGTGCGGACGGCCGCAACGTGAAGGGTGACATCAGTGAGGCGGTTGGCCGCGAAGAGTGTTCTCAGGGCGGGGACACCTGCGTCCAAGAGTGTTCCCAGAGCGAGGACGCCAGAGTGTGTCTCAGGCAGGGCTGCCGTCTGCGTCCTTCCAGAGTGTGGCCGCAGTGGGGCTGCGGTCTGCAACCTTCCAGAGTGCGTCCTGGGTGGCGGTGCCGTCTGCGCCCTGCCGTCCTGTTTCCCCTGGCGAGCGTGCACTTACGTAGTGTTTCCCAGGTGAGTACAACACTCCGGCCTTTTTCCAGGTCGAAGTACCAGCCGCCGTCGTTGCCCCCTCCAGAGACCGTCCTGGGGAAGTCACCCCTCCAGATGGGCCAGCCCACCACTTCCTTGTTGCCTGGCCCAGACGTGCGCCGGACCAGCCAGCCTGCTGCTTCCTTGTGGGCCACCCTGGACTTCCACGAGACTGACTTCGTTTCTGGACATTTGTTGTGCCCCCTTCAGTCCTCCCTAACCTGGTGTTTGGGGTTTCTTGTTTTATTTTTGGGTAGTCTGGAATTTTTGTTGGGGATTGGTTTTTTGAGTTTTTTTCCCCTATGTGACCAGTCATTGTGATTGCCCTTTGAGTTCACCTGTCATTTCCCTGCCCTGGTGTCTCTTCTGCTTGCTTTCTCTCGTGTCACCCAGGTGTTTCTAGTAATTGTCCCATCAACCCATGTATGTCTATTTAAACCTTGTGTTTCTGTCAGTTCTTGTCAGATCGTCTGCTGTTCATGCCTGTTTCTACGCTGCCCCGTTCAGTCATGTTCATATCCAGTGCTCCTCGTTCCCCTGTGTTTTCCATGTAAGATTTAGTTCTTGTCTTAGCTGTTGGTTTGTCACTTTCCCCAGTTTTGTATTTAATGCTTTGTTGTTTTTATGAACAAGTTATTAAAGTTACGTAAGTGCACCGCACCCTCAAGTTGTTAAAGTTACGTTGGCGCACCCTCATTACCCATGTTTGAGTTCGATTTATTTATAAGAGACAGCACATATTAATAAACATATTCACGTTAATGAACATATATATATGTAAATATGTGAGATTGTAGCCTGCTTCTCTGTATTTGGGTCCAACCATGCTCTCCACACACCCCCACGTAACATGCGCATAAACAACTTCAAATTATGAATTCAAAACAACTAAGCATTAAGAAGACCTTGCAATATCAGTCATGGATGGATAAATGGACCCCCTACTTCATTTTATTTGCAGAAGTAATTTTAAATAAAGAACAAAGTTGCTTTAACCAGACTCGAAAAACTAAAAGGAAATTTAAAAGCAAAAGCAAAAGAGTTGTTGGGAGACAGCTAATGGGAAGCCAGACGACTGTAGGGAGATTGTCAAGCAGGATTCAACGCAACCGCAACAATTTCAAAATAACGGACACAGGAAAGTTATTTACATTTTGGGGGATATTGTAACTTGGATCTTGTTTTCGTATATTTGAACAGTAATTTGCATAGCAAAGCATCGTAACCTGAAACGTTTGAATGTCGAAGCATGACACATGAAACAAACATGTTGAGTACGTATATAGAAAAATAATTGAATAGACATGCAACATGATTATGAGTAGCATTGCAATTCCAGTTTCATTTCCCAAGTGGACAACTTGTCAAAAAGGAATACACCAGCTACGCAATAAGACAGGAAGAGAGGTGGACCTACTCCTATTTCCTTTTGTTTTGTTTTAATTATTCATACAATTCATACATCAATGACAAATATGGATGCCTAATTCAAACAGAGTTTCAATACGGTTCTCTTTTGGATGCTGATTTTATTGTACTTGTTGCCTTTAACATTTATCTTGATGACATGGCATGTCCAACCCTTGCTATGTCGAAGACACTCAAACTCATACCCCACTTGAAAAGAGATGGCTTTTCCTCGCCACCAGTCTTAACGACATTAAATCACAAATGACCTAGAATCTAAAGCCAAACAGTCTCAAACTTTGGCTTTCAGTGGAAAGTGATTTGAAACTGGTGTGGCAACTCTATGCAGTAATCAATTTTTTTTTCACATCAGGCTGACGGCAAGGGTAAAAGCTTTTCTTACGCAGCAGTGTAGTTTTCCCCATCTTATCTGCCAGTATTGGTTTCAGCACATTCAGTTCCCCCTCACACACAAATGCACATATTGGCCACGCACACAGACAAACACACACCAATCAATATATTAAAGAAAAGGGAAATTGCTTGATTTTTCACCATTCTGAATCCTAATGCTATGTAGAAAAACTGCTTTGTGTTAGTTTAAAGCATTCATATACAACTGAGTTTTAATTCGGTGATGTTTCAAATTGAGAAGACACAAAAATTAATTGTTTCAAGGACTTGTTTCGTCACTTGAATTATTTTATAAATAGAGCAGTATTTCATATATAAAATATTCTAATTAAACCCGTAAACACACTTTGCAGGAACTTAAATGGCGGCCTGGTGGGGCGAGTGGTTAGCGCATCGGCCTCACAGCTCTGGGGTCCTAAGCAATGTTCCCTCTAAGCTGCGCGCTTGCGCAATTGCGCACTACTCTCGTCTTCTCTGCGCAGCAGCAATCATATGGCGCACAGTAAAAAAAAAAATCCATTTTTTTTTTTTACCCCTTTCCCCATGATGGCGCCGTTTAAGCGGCAGCCAGTGGCAGTAGCTCTGTCAACTCTTATGTTTTTCGTGTTTTACAGCATGTTTTACATGAAAAATTAGAGGGAACATTGACATGCACCTGCTTGCGGCAGGTGTGATACTGGTGTGCCCATAGCAAGCAATGATGATGTCGTGACCGGATGATTCGCCTAAAGACGTTTTGTCGACGGACGTTTGACAGACGGACAGGTCGCTGAATGAACGTTCGTTCAAACAGCGTTTAATGATTAAATACAAATACTAGTATTTGTTAGTTTAATGATTAAATACAAATACAAGTATTTGTATTTAATCATTAAACGCTGTTTTCGGCTGGATTTGACCGAATTTGAGAGCATTTTGAGCCGTTTGGCGAATGGACGTATATAGACATTTTTTTGCCTCCATCGCGACATCATCGCGACATTTTACCGAGGAATTCACTTCCCTGGGCTTGGTTCTTATGTCCAAAGAGCTCCAGTATTTGTATTTAATCATTAAATGCTGTTTTAGGATGGATTTGACCCGATTGCTGTCATTTTACGGCTCGGTTCTGCTACATCTGCCCGCCCAAGAGTGCTTATTCCCGGGCTGCCATGCCCGCCCAAGAGTGCTTATTCCTGGGCTGCCATTGATGGTAGACTAACATTGATTTTTACTATAATTTGGACAACGCCGGCGGCGGGCCGGATTAAAAATCCTAACGGGCTGTATATGGCCCGCGGGCCGAGGTTGAAAAACTTGTACACACACAATCCGGGGGCGGGGCGAGCGCGTGAATCCCGTTTCGGCGAAACCTCCGTTCAGCGGAACGTCCATTCGGCGACCTGCCCGTCTGTCAAACGTCCGTCGGCGAAACGTCTCTAGGCGAATCATCCGAGTACCGATGATGTCGCTCACACTGGTACTCAGTGCGCTCAGGGAGGTTGTCTTTCTGCCCAGACCAACGAAAAATTGGAGGGAACATTGGTCCTAAGACACCCCGCCCAGAAAAAATGAACCAGCATTATGAGGGATTTGCGACTTAGATACGGCCGTGAAGCTGGCATGACGAAAGGACGTCAACACACTAACCCTAACCCTCCCGGCCCCCAACTGATGAGGACCTCATAGGATTGATAACATTGGTACCGAGAATGAAGATGAAGAACGTGAGAAGATCTGCGGGGATCTTCAGGAGATCTTCCCAATGAGATGCAGTGTGCAACAACATGTCCAGGAGATTGATGACAACATGGTCAAAGTCATTGAATTTGGCAATCGTCTTGACAATGTAATGTCATTGTACCACAGCGTACTTGTACAAGAAAAGAAATGGCGGTCGCCATGTTCCTTGCGCGCCGAAAACCTCTCGCAAAAGCTCCTCCTGAAAAGCTCCCCTACGCCATCGATGATCCAATGCCTCTCGAATCCGACTTGGACTAAAGCTCACAATAACCAGTTTTTTTTAAATCATGCGGAGATTAACTATTTTCACTGAGTGCAATATTTAAAGTATTTACAGTTTTTTATTCATAGAGTATATTTAGATATTAATACATTACAGTTTTTTCATGCGCCTATAACTGTAATATTTAATAAATACACTTGATAATTGTACTTGTGTACTTTCTGTATAGGCACAAAAACGTAGTATGCCATGTGTGGTCTACATTATCCACGAAATTCGAGGGATTACTGAATTAATCTTATAATATTACAGTTGTCTTATTTAAAATAGGAACAGTTGGTAAGGGGAAATACATTTAACCAGTGATGCCAATGTACATACCTTGTAGTAATAAGTGACCATTAAACAAGTAAATAATGCTAGCGGCATAACCAAACAACTAAGATAAGTAGAGTAATTAGACTGATTGGATCACAGGATATGAAAATGTTGGCTGATGAGGTGTTTTTTTCCTTGTGGAAGTCTATATTTAAACCTCCCATGTATAATTCATCACAAGTTTCCATCTTAAGTTGGCTCTCTGAGATGATACAGTACCAAAGACATAAGGCAGTAAAATATCATATAGCGAGGTTTTGATTGTGAAAATTTGCAGAGAAAAAAATGGTTAGATGTTTGTTTGGCCTGTTTACCCGGATTGTGTAAAAAAAATACAATTATAACACAGTACACTCTTTATATTTAAGTTATGAACATTTTAAAAGGAGTAAATGTGAATACCACTACCATTTCAACTCTGTGAGTGACTGCCAGTCTTTAAAGTACATAAATGTCTTCACACCTTGTCAGTCATAGCCTGGTAAGGCATAAGTGGTATGGATAATAGTTTAATGGATGAATGGTTTAAAAGGTCAACTGTGATAAATCATGTTCTATTTACAACTAACACAATGAGGCTTTCATATAAAGAAGCTGTCAAAATTAACACATTAATAAATATTTCAATAGGTTTAAAGGTTATGGACAAGAATGTCAAAAATGCACCAAGATTTAGTTAACCAGGAGAATAACCAAAAAGAATTATTCACTGTATATCACATACAGAACTACGGAGTCTGGTAGTCACTGGCACCTACCACAGCCTCAAATACTCAATTAACACAGGTGAATCAGGTTAAGAGAGCTTTCATGACATATGTCTTTTCAGCAGTTGATTAAGCCAACGAGGTGGGGCGGGATCAGCACACCTGCAGCTGATTGACACATCCGGTATTTAAGGACACCTGCCACATCTGGCGGATTGTCGGAGGATTGTTTGTATTTTCTGTTTTTCGTATTTGGAAAATGTTGTACTGTTCTACTTTTTGATCCCTAGTTTATTCGCGACTCGGTCGTGCTGTTTTGTTATCTCCTTTTGATACGCGCGTTTTGGCGTACTTTTTTGTTTAATAAATTCTAGTTTTTGTGAATATCGACTCCTTCGTTCCTTAGTTGTTGTGGATCCATCTTTAATCGGCTTGCCGATACATAACACATTTATTTTGATAAGTTCTCTACATTGGCTTTCTGTACATTCCAGAATTAATGTTATGATCTTATGTCTTTTTAAATTTTTGCAAAATCTGGCTTTGCCATACTTATCAGAGCCGCAAAGTGTGACAAATCCTACGTGTTCCTACTATTTGCTTATGAATATTTACTAATAATGTAACTGTGAATGGTGTCTAAAGTGATCCTTCGTCACTTCGCGGCTTCAACTATCGCGACTTCACTACATTGAGTTTTTTTTTTCCCTGAAGTATAAAAGAAAAGATTCAGAAAAATGCCAAAATCCACGCTGAAACTCGCAAGGGGAAGACAGATGAAAAATGGCTGTGTGAAATGACAGTGAAAATGGTGGAAGTCAGAGCACCACTTCTCTGAGCGCCGAAGAAGCAGCGATTCCCATATTCTCCTCACGACAACAACAGCAATATTTGTGCAAGCAAAAATCTCCCCTGCGCCATCGATGATCCAATGCCTCTCAAATCTGACGAAGAGGACCTCGACTGAAGCTCCAATAATTTATTCTTTAAATCAAGCCTAGACAAACTATTTTCACTTAGTACGGTACTTAAAGTATTTATTTATTTTAATTCATAGATTATATTTGGCTATTAATACATTCCAGTCTTTTCATATACCTGTAATATATTTAATAAATGGACTTCTTGATCATTGTACTTGACTACTTGTATTTTTGTATAGGCACAAAAATATTTAGTATGGTATGTAGTAATAATAGGGGTGAACCTACTTCGTGGTTTTTCGATTATCGCGTTCCATGTCTGATCTACATAATCCGCGAAAAACGAGGGATTTGTGTAGTTGCTCTTGGGCGTGTTCTCTGGCTCTCACTTTTCTTTCACCCGGGGAGCGTGGATGTGACGCCGACACGTGTACTTCCACCCCATGCAGATAAAATAAATAAAAGAATCCAATTTTTCAATCTTGTTTATAGTGAATGTGTTGATCTGAGCAGCGCAGACCACCACCACTACTATTTGCCTCTGTTGCTATTTACTGATTGACAACTGC
The DNA here is from genome assembly GCF_051989625.1 of Stigmatopora argus. Classification (NCBI taxonomy): domain Eukaryota; kingdom Metazoa; phylum Chordata; class Actinopteri; order Syngnathiformes; family Syngnathidae; genus Stigmatopora; species Stigmatopora argus. Next base: position 3,793,754 of record NC_135399.1, read on the forward strand.
TTGACTCACATCCCGACAAGGTCAGTTGTCGGACTGCTGTTTCTTCCCACATCCCAAAAACTTGCATCCTAGGCTGGTTAAACACTCAAAATGGCCCCCTAGGTGTGAGTGTGTGTGTCCGTGAATGGTTGTCTGTCTCTTTGTACCCTGTACCCATTCAGCATGTCACGCACCTGGTGCCCATGGCTGGGTGGCATAGGCTTCAGAAACTCCACAACCTTCGTGATGATAAGCGGTATGGAAAATGAATAAATGGATGATTGCGTTCCCATGTCTTTTAAATTATTTTTATACTTTTATTATATTGTTTTATGTAGTTACTTTTGTGTTTGAGCTCCAGCGTCATTTAACCTGTTTTCTCATCTCATATCATTTTCTAAACCGCTTTATCCTGATTAGGGTCGCGGGGAGTGCTGGAGCCTATCCCAGCTGACTCCGGGCCAGAGGCGGGGGACACCCTGAATCAATGGCCAGCCGATCGCAGGGCACAAGGAGACGGATAACCATGCACTTTCACACCCATACCTAAGGGCAATTTAGAGTGTCCAACCAGCCTACAATGCATGTTTTTGGAATGTGGGATGAAACCGGAGTACCCGGAGGAAACCCACGCAGGTCCAAGGAGAACATGCAAACTCCACACAGATGGATGTGACCTGGATTTAAACCCGGGACCCCAGAGCTGTGAGGCCGACGCGCTAACCACTCGCACCACCGGGCCAACTAACCTGTTTTCCTGTATTTTTATTATTGATTTATGTACAGCACTTTGGCTTCACTATTGGATGTAATAAATTTGATTGATTGATCGATCGATCGAATGAAGGCTAAAAAAGAGCATAATATTAGTCACTACTGCAACTATCACAAAAGGAGAAATTGAGAAATTAATGCCTCAAACACAGTAAAAATTAAAAAGAAAGTTTTGAATTTACAGTAAAATATTGGCCGCTGTGGCTTTATGATAGAAATTCACATAAGAAAAGTGCTCATCCTTGTTGCCTCATGCCTCAACAAAGCTTGTGACTAGGACTACAGTAATCTCTCGAATATTGCGGTTAATGTAGACCAGACATAGCCGCGCTAATCTAAAAATCGCGAAGTAGGGTTACTCCTATTATAACTACCATTGTTATTTTGTATTTTTCTTCAGTGCTGAGTCCTAGTAGCAAGAGTGGCTTCCGCTTACAAGCTTCAGTGTGGATTTTCACATTTTTATGAACTTAAAAAAAAAAAAAAAAAAAAATCTTCAGTGCTGAGTCCTAGTAGCAAGCAGAAGACAGGGGAATGGCTTCTGGTTGCGAGTTTCAGTGTGGATTTTCAGTTTTATGAACTTTTAAAAAAATAAAAATAATTAACAGCAGAAAAAATTGTGAAGAAGTGAATTCGCGATAAGTGAAGTCGCAATAATCGAGGGAAGACTATACCGTGCTGCTACAATATAAACTGACTTAGACTTGCAATTGAAATGATATTGTTTTTAATCATAGGAGCAAGAATGACATCTGCCCAAAAATCGATCTACTGTGAGAAGTAATTGAGTAACAATAGTAAACAAGGCAAAGTGCTATATATTAGGCCCCTTATGTAACTAGGCTAAGATTTTGATCGAAATGAGTGCACGAAAAAAATCTGGCTTTTAATAACAAGAACAAAACTTAATATTGCCTTAATAACCTTTAATATTTGTTCCACTTTAACAAAACTAGGTTCAGGGTCAAGAGTAACTGTTTTTTCATCAGTCTCCAGTTGATGACAGGCTTTTAACCAGGGAGGTTGTTGCAATCTCTCAACCTATCTTTTTAAAATAGAGGACTAATCTCAGGCGGCCCGGTGAAATGATTGGTTAGCGCGTCGGCCTCACAGCTCTGGGGTCCTGGGTTCAAATCCAGGTCATGTCCATCTGTGTGGAGTTTGCATGTTCTCCACCGGGCCTGCGTGGGTTTCCTGCGGATAATCCGGTTTCCTCCCACATTCCAAAAACATGCATGGTAGGCTGATTGGACACTCTAAATTGCCCCTAGGTAAGGGTGTGAGTGTGCATGGTTGTCTGTCTCCTTGTGCCCTGCGATTGGCTGGCTACCGATTCAGGATTGGCTCCAGCACCCCCCGCAACCCTAATGAGGATAAAGCGGTTAAGAAAATGAGACTAATCTCTCAACCAATAAGCAATGACCTATTATGTACATGAGATAGTGTGATTTTATGGCCTGTTAGGTTTGGGTTCTTTTTGTTTTGTTCTACTTCTTGGCACATTTTTTTTGTGTAATTTGTGCGTGGGATTAACGATTGATTTCACCTGTGGTTGCCCACCTCTTCTGTTTCTCGCTATTCCTTGCCTCTTGAGTCACCCACATGTTCCTCATTGTCTTGTCAACTCTTATCTGTCTATTTAAATCCTTTTGTCAGCTTCTCCCACTGGTCAGATCACCTGCGTTTGTCTGCTTATGTCATCTAACTTTCAGTCCAGTCCATTGTCACCGTTCTCCTCATGTCCTCATGTTTCCTGAAATAAGTTTGTTTTTTGCTTTTGGTGTTAGATTCCCCCAAGTTTTGTCTCCAGGTTCATTTTTAGGGAAAAGGTTTTTGTTTATAAATGAAAACCAAGTCCACCCGTGCCATGTCTGCCCACTTAGCTGAATCTGGGTCTATTCCTCCACTCGCTCCCTGTATACGCTAATCCTTAACATCCTTAAAAAATGACCATCGACTATAAATTGTACTCAGTAATATCAATATCCATGCTCGTGGAGTGGCAATACACAAGACAACGTGTAAGAAAAAGACCACTACTGTGTATCTACAGTCTAGTAGAAAAGTATTTTCTAAATGTACTTTGAATGTTCCACTCTATAGATTCATTCATTCATTTTCTGAACCACTTATCCTCATAAGGGTTGCAGGGCGTGCTGTACCCCAGTGTTTCCCAACCGATGTGCTGTGAGCGTTGCCCAGGTCTGCCGCGGGAAATTCCTAGAAGTCTCATCTCATCTCCTTTTCTGAACCGCTTTATCCTCCTTAGGGTTGCAGGGGGCGCTGCAGCCTAGCCCAGCTGACTCCAGTGGCGGGGGACACCCTGAATCGGTGGCCAGCCGATCGCAGGGCACAAGGAGACGGACAACCATGCACACACCCATACCTAAGGGCAATTCAGCCTACCATGCATGATTTTGGAATGTGGGAGGAAACCGGAGTACCCGGAGGAAACCCACACAGGCTCAGGGAGAACATGCAAACTCCACACAGATGGACATGACCTGGATTTGAACCCAGAACCCCAGAGCTGTGAGGCCGACACGCTTTATCACTCGCGCCACCTTCCTAGAAGTCATACATCGTAATAATCCAAGAGAGAAATCTCAGTATCAAGAGATTAAAATTGAACTATTATGAGGTTAAAATTGAACTATTATGAGGTTAAAATTGAACTATTATGAGGTTAAAATTGAACTATTATGAGGTTAAAATTGAACTATTAAGAGGTTAAAATTGAACTATTATGAGGTTAAAATTGAACTATTATGAGGTTAAAATTGAACTATTATGAGGTTAAAATTGAAATATGAAATGATATATTGTACTATAACAAGATTTAAATCATAATATTATGAGATTAAAGTCATTCTGTTGCTTATTTTTATGTAAAGTAAACCGGAAGCTCTTTGGTTTTCCGGGCTTCAAAAGTCTGTGTGAACACAAAACGGCTCTTCTCGTAATGTTAGGTGGTTGAAGTAATATTACGAGGAAAAATTCGTAATACTATTAGGAGAAGTCATTTTCCTGTCTTTACGGTACATGAACCGGAAATTGTTTGGTTTCAGGGGCATCAACTTTTGGTGACGTAAAGTCTCTGTGAGCACATTACTTTTTGCGTAATATTGGGAGAAAATTTCAAAATTAAAATAAGGTTAAAAAAATGTTGCATTCATTATTTTAAAATCAGTCGAACTGAAAGATGTTCGGTCGGTGGACATCAACTTTGATGACGGTAAATCTGTGTGAAAAATATAGATTTTGGAATAATTTGGAGGGGGATTATTTAATTCCTGTTGATAAAAATTTGATGAGAATGGCTTTATAATGTTAATAAAGGCGACATAGTTTTAAATTAGAAGAATTGCAGCTAGTGGTGTGCCTTGAGATTTTTTCAATGCAAAAAGTGTGCCGCAGCTCAAAAAAGTTTGGGAAACACTGCTGTAACCTATCCCAGCCAACTACGGCCACCAAGCAGGGGACACCCTAACTTGGTGGCCAGCCAATCGCAGTGGAAGGAGATGGACAACCATCCACACTCACACTCATACCTAGGGGCAATTTGGAGTGTTCAACCAGCTTCCCATGGATGTTTTTGGAATGGAGAAGGAAACGAGATTACTCAAAGAAAACCCACGCAAGCCCAGGGAGAACATGCAAACTCCATACAGGGAGGACCCACCTGGGATGGAACCCTTGATGCCAGAATTGTGCGCTAACCACTCGGTCACCAGGCCGTCCACTCAATAAGTAGGACAAAAAGTAAGGAATTCAAACAGTTTCAATACTTAATTTCAATACTAAATGTATTTTACATTGTTAAAATACCATGAGTATGACATTCATGTCCATTATGAGTATCCTTTGTAGAGCTCTCAATACCATTATAAACCAATTTAATTTTAAATACAACATATTAAATACGAAATAAACAAACTAGCCCACATATGATCATATCAATTTGATTCCAACTGTTAGACCACCTCCAGCAAGTAAATTCCCCAAAGCCTCTGTAAAATCTCACTATTTCTCCAAATCCTAGTGATCCAACTGCAGTCTCTCTCTTTTATCCATCTATCTATTATCTTTTCTCATTGGCCGATGGTTTATTTCCACACATCTATCCAGAAAACAACCTGCAAAGCTCTTTTTACTGATTGGCTGATCGCAAAACATTAGTTCTCTCTTTTTGGCCTCAGGTCAGCTCTGGGAATGAGATAGATTTTTTGAAGATAGTGGAAAAATGTCACTGTGGAATGAAATATTGATGGAAAACCTTGCCTCTTTCTTCTTCCCTGAGGCATGTTGTTACACTTGTGCTGTTCATGGGCAATGGGGGTTTGGGGGTTTAGAGCAGCATTGAATGAGAGACTGAAAGCAGCACAAGAATACCACAAACCTGTCCGTTCTCTCTCGCCCGATATCCAATGTTAATGGAGTCCTAGATGGTTCAGTGTCCGTGACTTCCCTCTGTCATTCTTTATCATTCAGTTGTGCCATTTTAGGGTCATTCTAGCTCGGGTTTGAACTTTTTTAAATTCTTTCATTTTCTGTACCGCTTATCCTCACGAGGGTCGCCGTGGGCTCTGGAGCCTATCTCAGTCAACTACGGGCTGCAGATAGGGGACATCCTGAAGCAATTTAAACTTACAACTCCATGCACAATAAGACAACCAGACTCGACTACAGATTCAACTTCTGTTTCATCACAAGCCACAACAAGATCAGCATGTGATCCCATTCTGGCAAATAAGCATTCAGACATTAAAAATTAAGATCAGAGATAAAAATCCAAACAGCAGCTTCAAATGCAAGTCAGACCCAATTATAATGTGTGGAGCGACAGCAGAAAGATGAAGTATTTTCTTTAACAGCAAATCAATGTTCAAAACATGGAGTGTGGATATACACATGAGCTATAGAAAAGAACCACTTATGTAGGACCTTATATAAACTAAACAATATACAAGAATAATTAGCTAATCTCACCATTTAAACAGTCATGAGAAGGGATGGTGAAGACAAATAGAATAGCTGATAAATGAATAATAAGGTATGTTTTTTACTCACCATTGATCCAATTAGCCTGTGGGTCATGGACCTTAAAGTCTGGTTTAAAAAGATCCTCCACAGTCAGTTTGGTGTCACCTCCAGCTTGGTTGTCAACTGCAAGCATAAGGGATGCAATGTAATCAAGATTCCTCTCACCAACTTTATGGCTAAGTTACAAAATTCCTACTCAGTGATCGAAATAATGTTGACAGTGAGGTGTCTCTAATAGTTCTACAAAGGATACACCACTCCCATTGGATTTTTTTATTTAGGGTGTGATTTTCTGGGCCAAAACCAACGTGTCAAAGTACAATAATACAAAAACAATCTAATTTACGAAACATCAAACGAAATCAAAAATTCCCCGTAAATACATTTCCTGTATCCGGTATTTCATTGTGAAATTGTCATGGGACAGTTGCTTTCCCATTGATCTCCCAACTGTTTATTTGCCTCCCATTGGCTAATGGAAGCAACATCGCCATGATGCCAAAAGCAAGGTTAAAGCACAGTGCTATAGCCAGCCCAATGCAGGTTAGCGGCCACCAGTTCTGACAGGAAAGCGGCACACTCCAAGCAGACGCTAGTGCTGTCCCAGTCAGGGTATTGGCCATCGATGGAGTATGAGCGCTACCGTCTGACCAATGGCCCGTTTTCCTGCATTTTTTAATCTCCTCTGGGACAATTGTTAAGTTTTATCACAGAGGTTGGCGGATGAATGGACACGTGCAGGGAAACAAGCAAACACGAAGACGGACACGAGAATGGGTTGCACTCAGTGGCGGGCCGTCAGGGCCTTCAAGGCCTTCTCTGCTGGCCTAAGAAATATCTGAATCATATTATATTTTGTCCATCAATACTTATTATTCCAAATGGTCTGTTAGCTTCCTTTCATTGCCTTTCCCCCTGGTTGCACTGCTTCCAGATGTGTGTTTTCATATTGAAGCATTTAACCAATCACATTTCAGCCATTATTTGTTGCCAGATCAGATCTGCCTCAAAGCCTTCACAATCAGTTATTGCGGGCTCTGCTGCATTAAACTAGACTGTTGCTTTTAACCAATCAGATTTCGAGTTGGCAACCCCACAATGATTTTTCATAGGAGTTAGCATTTTGCTGGCTGGGACATGTCATTGCTTTCACAAACTATGATTGGCTAATAGGCAGGCCAAAGCAGTACCCAGGCAGCCGAGATCGCAAACTCCACCCACTATGGCCGACAGAAGCAGAAGCAAAAACAAATTGATTCTGTTTGCTCACAAAGCTATTTTTCAGACGGACTTTTCCAGAAAAAAATGAAGAAATATTGGCCCACCATTAAGAAAGGGCGGTCAACTCCGAAGCTAGCAAGCCTGTTACAGCCGAGAAAATGGTGTGTGGGGCACTTTCAGCGCGCTAACTTAGCTCCACAAGCAAATAGTATATTGTTGTTTTGATTTAAAGCCATTTTCAAAACGGACTATGCCGGAAATATGACAGGACAGGCTCGACTTTCATCATTAGCTTCGATGGCGATAGGAAAGAAGGAAGAAAGAAAGGAGGATGGATATTGTGTAAAAAGGATTTTTGGTCAGTAAAATTACAAATATGGCTATATTCCTAAATAATATTTCAATTGTGGGCCAAGTTCTGATATCTGAAAAGCTCCAGTGTTTGTATTTAAGCTCCAGTGTTTGTATTTAATCACAAAATGCTGCTAGGATGTGGATTTTACCGCAGTTTAATTTTTGGCGTTTCACCATTGACGTCCATCGCTGTCTTTTCCCGGGAAAAATCACCCCCCTGGCCTCGTTGTAATGTCTCAAAAGCTCCAGTATTTGTATTCAATCAATAAATGATGCTAGGAAGTGGATTTTACCTAATTTTAGTGCATTTTTTGTCATTTCACGTATGGACGTATCAACATTCATCGCTGTCTTTTTACCAGGGAAATGATACTCCGGGCCCGGTTCTGATGTCTAAAAAGCTCCAGTATTTGTATTTAATCAATAAATGCTGTTTTCGGCTGGATTTTACCCCCTTTTCGGGCAATGTTTGCCCGTACGCCATTGACGTTCATCGCTGTCTTTTCCCGGGAAAATCACCCCCTGGCCTGGTTTTAATGTCTGAAAAGCTCCAGTATTTGTATTTAATCATGAAATGCTGCTAGGAAGTGGATTTTACCCCATTTTTGTGCATTAATTTATTGATTATTTTTTATGTGTCGCAGCTGTAGCTGCAGTAGAGGTTTTATAGCCATAAAATAGTTTTTGAGGGTTGGATTGATACGTTGAAGGCGCTACCAGAAAATGCACCGCCCGCCACTGGTTGCACTTAAATCTTAATCTTTAATAAACAAACTTATTCGCCAAAAATAAAGTACAGTCAGTATCAAATGGTTAAACAGTATCAAAGCAAACCCACGGGGGCACAAGGAGCACGAGGAAGACTGAATTCGGGGATACAAGCAGGCGATCCGAGAAAAGGGGCTGAAAATAACTAGGGGTTTAAATACTCAGACAGCGGTTGACGAAACAATCAGAAATAGCTTAGTGAAATACGAGGCAGTGAATAAGGAGAGACACTAAAGGTGGGAAACAAATGGTGAAATCAATTGGTAATCACCAGGACAAGTCACAGAAAAGAAAAAGCCAAGAATGTACAAAAACCCAAACTACACCCCAAAGGAACGCATACCTAACACCATTGCTGATTAGCTCGGGCGGGCATCTCTCTACTTGCGAAAATTGCAGTTTACCAAACTACTTCTGGAGCCAATTAATTTTGTTAGTAGCGGTACCACTGTACCTCCGTGTTCGTAAATGGAGTAGAAATTATTTTTTAGACAGGAACAACCCAGGAATTATTTTACTTTGGAACATAAAAAGCTGAGTAGTAAATGAATGTGTCTATTTAAATAGGACAGGTGAATGTCAGCTATATTGGCTTACCTGGCATACCTTACCCAGAATATTTGCACTTGTAGACCTTAAGAGTAACCAACTACTGAAACAATGATCACTACCACATTACACTCTATGGTTGTTTCTTGCCACAAATCCTTTACTCAATAAATTTTTTTGAGCTCCAACATGTGAGGAATCCGGGAAATTAACAAAACTAAAACAAGGCAGTGACAACCTAATTGCAGGTGAGCAAGGAGGCTCTAGGAAACTTCTTAGGAAACTCCTAGCCAGGGGTGGGCAAACCGGTCCTCAAGGGCCGCTGTGGGTGCAGATTTTTGTTCCAACCGCGACGGGCACAGACAGTTTACCCAATGAGATTTCTGCAGAAAATAAGAAGCACCTGACTGTAATCCACTGATTGCACTTGTCCGACACCAGATTGGTAAAAAAAAAAGTTTCTTCTTCATGGGTTGGAATGAAAACCCACACCCACTACGGCGCTTTGTGGAATAGTTTGCCCATCCCTGAACTAAGCACTTTACTATTGATGAAAATATAAAATTGCTAAATAAACCCAATTGCAAACAAAAGCCTCTAAACTTACATAAGAAAAGGAAGAAGTAGGGAAAGTAAAGCCAAGGTTGCTCATGGTTATTTTCCCAAAAACTTCTACCTCAGCGTACTTGACAAAATCCTGACAAATAAAGAATGAACACAAGCGAACTTAAATATGAATAAAAATTGTGTGATGGAACAATGAGAAACATCTGGGAATGCAAGAAGCTGAAATCTGCGGAACACAGTGGGAGCGTGTAGACAACAGGGGAAATCAATGGTAATCATGAACACAAGCCAAAACAATAAGCAGCAACAAAACTTCAAAATCATATAAGCAAAACTATGGGTGAGACACATGGGAAGCGATGTGCGATCAAGTCATCGCCATCGAACTGAAATCCAACACACAATATGTGACAATGACACACACCGCGTTCTGCCTGTGTCATAGCTTGTCTCATGAATTTGAAGGTAATCAATATCTTTTTTCATAAAACTACACTGAGGCAGAAGGTTTTTAGGAAATAATGGAGTTGCTGTTTTAAATCTAAAAAAAAAAGTAAACATAACGACCCTGGATCCACCCCATCGTGAAAACTAGGATGGACATTGGAGAATACCAATGATTTTTCATATCATTGTTTTTATATTTTTATGCCATAATTTTTTTTTTCAAATACTATGCTGATCGCACACTGCAAAATTATGCACTCCTAAATGTTGACAAAGTGTGGAAATTGGACATGACATCCTGGTTGGTCCTTGCAGGTAATTTGTCAATCAACAAACCCATTCCTGATTGGTTCGAGTGAAAGGCAACAAATAGGATTATTTCCTACACTCTTTGTTTGCTTCGCAGGCTTGCATGTACACGTATCAAAGACAGAGGTAATTTTTTTTATCCTTCAGCATAAAAAAGAGGGACTGTCTGAATAATATCAAAACAACTTTAAACATAACTGAAAGTGGAAAAAATCAAACAAAATACCGTATTTATTCGAGTATAACATAAAATTTTGTACCAAAATGTCAGCTATTTTAAATTTTCCTTTTTCGACCCAACTCTCGTCACGCCCGAGATTTCAGGCGAGAAGAGAAGGCAAGATGGCAGACTACACACACACCGGCAGCGTTCTGTCAGTGTTCCAAAAATGTATTAAAACTGCAGCTATCCCCGGGAAAAGGCTTCAATGACCGGGCAGGGCACGGAGGATAAACTGCTCCGACATGGAAGGATAAGCGGCCCCCGGGAAAATGCTCCAATGACCGGGCAGGGCACGGAGTCAGTACGTTTTTGGTTCAATATGTGATTGATTAGGTGTACTTTTTACAAATATATTTTGGTCAGATTTTTTTTCCTGGCTGTGCCTCCTTTCTTCTTTCAGTAAATTAGTGCACACTCCTGCCTTGAAATTCTGTGACAATTTTCAATGATGTGAAACCATAGTAGACAGAATGATTTGTAAATCAATAGATAGTACAGTAGATAAGTCTTACAACGTACCAATCACTCACGCCCAGGTATTTGGTGAGCTAGGGATTCAGCTTCCCTGTCACTTTAAAGTAGATAAGCAGGATTCAAGATACTGGGTAGATGAGTATCAATGACCCCTTCTAAATTTTAGACTATGTCATTCCATCTTTTCAACACAATGACTTTCAAAGTAGTCTGGTTAGTGGGGATCATGATTTCAGAAAGATAATAAGGTTACACGAGAAAGTGACGGATATTTTGAAGCGCTGAAGTAATTGTTTTTGTTTCAGAAAACTACAGTATAGTTGTTTTAGTTTTCAGTAAATAACACATGAACTAAATTGATCACCTTGTTAATGTTCTGTCTAGTAATAAATGCATACTTTCCCATTTTTTATCTTGTGGCAAAATACTGTTTTTTACATGTTTAAAAATCATCAGAAAGAGTGTGATAATGAATGTTACCTGGTGTGAGGACGATGACTGACATGGTGATGAGGGAGCAGACTACTAGGATGACCAGCAAGGCAATAGCAATACCCTTCCAGTTCCTTTGAGGTGGACTCCCCCCACCAAGGTCCTGTAGAGAGAAATAGAAGTCAAATAAATAGCTAATTTGTCAAAAAAAAGCAATTTCAGCAATCAAATACCGTGACCGGACGTTTCGTCGACGGACACTTCGTCGCTGGACACTTGGTCGCCGGACAGTTCGTCGACCGGACATTTCGTCGCTGGCGTTTCGTCACCGGACATTTCCTCGACGGACAATTCGTAAGGTTAGTGGTTAGAATTAGGCTTAGGGGATAGTGGTTAAGGTTAGTGGTTAGGATTAGGGGAAAGTGGTTAAGGTTAGTGGTTAAGTTTAGGGTTAGGGGTTAGGGTTAACCTAACCTCAACCTCACGAACGATTGTTTTGTTGCATAAATAATTATTATCAACCAGGTAATCTCTCTCAACATTATAATCATGAGAGAGAGAGAGTTTTTACTTCAGATTTTTTAAAGGAAATTTGACATTAAAATAAAAGGCAATAAATAAAACGAAAATTGTCCATCGACGAAATGTCCATCGACGAAATGGCCGGTCGACGGACTGTCTGGCGACAAAGTGTCCGGCAACGAACTGTCCGTTGAAGAAATGTCCGGGTATCATCAAATACACTCAGTCAATAAAGATTTTCTCTTCAATGTAACACATTTGTACTCCCTATTAAAAACCATGAAAAGGAAAGAAATTGTAAAATTCAACAATTTTAAGGCAATTTTAAGGGTGCGGCTTATACGTGGAATGAATACGTGAAACTACATTCTTGAAACATAAGGGATGCAAATTGCACCAGGGTTAAGTTGGTGCACAAAAAAAAGTGAGGTATCTTAACACATAAGAGAATAAGTTTAAAAATCAAAGAGGAAAATTGCAAGTTCCATGTAACTCCACCAAGGGAGGAGAACTACCATGCTTTGTTCACCCAGCTATCACACACCTTGATATCCTGGTATCTACATCAGGGGTGTCAAACCGATCCTCAAAGGGACGCAGTGGGTGCAGGTTTTCATTCCAACTCAACAAGAGGATACCTTTTGCAAGTGTAATCAGTTAATTAAAGTCAGGTGCTACTTATTTTAGAAGACAATGAACAAAGACCAGGACCCACTGCGGTCCTCGGCGGAATCGGTTTGACACCCCTGATCTACATACAAGGATCACTTTATTCCTTCTGTACATTCACGATATTTACACAAAGATACAGTACAAACAGCTGACAAACGAGCAACACATCTGTCTTTCTTTCGCTTTGAGAGAATGGGGAACTACAGTATTTTTCGTAACACCATACATTATAAGCACTCTGACAAATAAAATTTAATTTGATAATGCATCCATTGCATCTACAAAAGGGATGTCCAAACTGGGGTACAGAGCGTGACCGGATGATTCGCCTAAAGACGTTTCGCCGACGGACGTTTGACAGACGGACAGGTCGCCGAATGGACGTTCCGCCGAACGGAGGTTTAGCCGAAACAGGATTTGCGCGCTCGCCCCGCCCCCGGATCGTGTGTGTACAAGTTTTTCAACCTCGGCCCGTGGGCCATATACGGCCCCCGCCGCCGGCATTGTCCAAATTATAGTAAAAATCAATTATTCATTTCCCTTTGCCGCTCATCGCTCTCAATTTATTAGTCTACCGTCAATGGCAGCCCGGGAATAAGCACTCTTGGGCGGGCATGTCAGCCCGGGATTAAGCACTCTTGGGCGGGCAGATGTAGCAGAACCGAGCCGTGAAATGAAAGCAATCGGGTCAAATCCATCCTAAAACAGCATTTAATGATTAAATACAAATACTGGAGCTCTTTGGACATTAGAACCGAGCCCAGGGAAGTGAATTCCTCGGTAAAATGTCGCGATGATGTCGCGATAAGGCAAAAAAAACGTCTATATACGTCCATTCGCCAAACGGCTCAAAATGTGTTTAATGATTAAATACAAACACTAGTATTGTATACAGACGCTCCCCTACTTACAAACATTCGAGTTACGAACAACGGTACATACGAACATGTCTGCAAATTGCGTTTATGTCGAAAAATTTTCATAAGTTCGATTTTGTATTGCGCGCCTTTTTCCAAGTAGTGCTTCTTTCCGCTGCTAATACCGACACCTGGCGCTGTGAGAGCGCAGCTCACCTAGCATCCACCTTCCTCTGCCCAGTTCGTTGCAATGCAGAAGTGCGTGAACGTATCTCCAGTGCGCAAAGAACCTTTTTCATTTGTATCATTAAATATCTCGTGCATCCATTATTGAATATGGTTGGTGAAAAGCGAAAGGCTTCTATTGAGGGAGGTGCAAGGAAGAGGCAAGCCATTTCATTTGAAATGAGTGGCAATAATAACGAAGCTTGATGCGCGTCAGAAAGTGGTGAGCGTTGCACGTGAATACAACTTGAATCGTTCGACCGTCAGTACCATTTATAAACATAAAGATTGAGCAGCAGGACCCAAATATTGAACGTTGCACAAAGTTTGCAAATCAATTGAATGATGCCATATAGTGCTACCGCATCATTTATGATGAATAAAAGAAAACTGCAATCGTCATTAGATAGCTTCTTTCGGCCAGTTTCTAGTAAATCTCTCTCTCTCTAATGTATGTATACAGTACTGTATGTATTCTCTCCATTTTATTAAATGTTTTTTTCAGTACAAACCGGTGTGTGTTACTTATACAAGCCTTAAACATACAAATGAACTTATATAAACCTTCAATATACTTATATAGGGCTTAAACATAAATTATAATACAAAATATAGCACTGAGCAACTTATGAACAAATTCAACTTATGAACAATCGCTCGGAACCTAACTCGTTCGTAAGTAGGGGAGCGTCTGTATACAAATACTAATACAGACACTCCTCAACTTACGAACGCAATTGGTTCCGAGCGATTGTTCATAAGTTGAATTTGTTTGTAAGTTGATTTAGTGCTATATTTTGTATTATAATTTATGTTTAAGGCCTATATAAGTATATTGAAGGTTTATATAAGTGCATTTGTATGTTTAAGGCTTGTATAAGTAACACGCATTGGTTTGTACTGAAAAAAAAAACATTTAATAAAATGGAGAGAATATGTACAGTACTGTAGAGAGAGAGAGAGATTTATGTATTAGAAACTGGCCAAAAGAAGCGACCTAATGACGATTGCACAGTTTTCTTCTTTTTTTCATCATAAATGATGCAGTAGCACTGTATGGCATCATTCAATTGATTTGCAAACTTTGTGCAACGTTCAATATTTGGGTCCTGCTGCTCGATCTTTCTGTTTATAAATGGTACTGAATGTGCAACGCTCACCACTTTCTGACGCGCATCAAGCTTCGTTATTATTGCCACTCGTTTCAAATGAAATGGCTTGCCTCTTCCTTGCAACTCCCTCAATAGAAGCCTTTAGCTTTTTACCAACCATATTCAATATTGGATGCATGAGATATTTAATGATACAAATGAAAAAGGTTCTTTGCACACTGGAGATACATTCACGCACTTCCGCATTGCAACGAAGAAGGTAGATGCTGGGTGAGCTGAGCTCTCACAGCGCCAGGCGTCGGTATTAGCGGCGGAAAGAAGTACTACTCCAAAAAAGACGCGAAATACAAAATTGGACTTGCGAACATTTTTGGACTTAAACGCAATTTGCAGACATGTTCGTATGTACCGTTGTTCGTAAGTTGAATGTTCGTAAGTAGGGGAGCGTCTGTATTTGTATTTAATCATTAAACGCTGTTTTCGGCTGGATTTGACCGAATTTGAGAGCATTTTGAGCCGTTTGGCGAATGGCCCAGTTCTTAAAATGGCCGACAAGCGACGACGTCTAGCTCCGTTGCCTCACAACGCGCATCGGAAATCTAGTCTGTATACACGATACCTATGGGAATACCAAGCAAAAAAAAAGAAGGAAGACGACGAAGACTATGTGAATTTCCTTTGTCTTCTTTTAGATAATAGTATTGTATATACAAATACTAGTATTTGTATTTAATCATTAAACGCTGTTTTCAGCTGGATTTGACCGAATTTGAGAGCATTTTGAGCCATTTGGCGAATGGACGTATATAGACGTTTTTTTTGCCTTATCGCGACATCATCGCGACATTTTACCGAGGAATTCACTTCCCTGGGCTCGGTTCTAATGTCCAAAGAGCTCCAGTATTTGTATTTGATCATTAAATTCTGTTTTAGGATGGATTTGACCTGATTGCTGTCATTTCACGGCTCGGTTCTGCTACATCTGCCCGGCCAAGAGTGCTTATTCCCGGGCTGACATGCCCGCCCAAGAGTGCTTATTCCCGGGCTGCCATTGACGGTAGACTAATAAATTGAGAGTGATGAGCGGCAAAGGGAAATGAATCATTGATTTTTACTATAATTTGGACAACGCCGGTGGCGGGCCGGATTGAAAATCCTAACGGGCCGTATATGGCCCGCGGGCCGAGGTTGAAAAACTTGTACACACACGATCCGGGGGCGGGGCGAGCGTGCGAATCCCGTTTCGGCGAAACCTCCGTTCGGCGGAACGTTCGGCGGAGCGTCCTTTCGGCGACCTGTCCGTCTGTCAAACGTCCGTCGGCGAAACGTCTTTAGGCAAATCATCCGAGTACCGGTACAGAGGCCACCTGTAGACTACTTTCCACTTTTTATTGACCCAAAACATGAATCCATTCCTTTTTTGAACCACTTATCCTCATAAGGGTCACAGGGGATGCTGGAGCCTATCCCAGTCAACTACGGGCACCAGGCGAGGGAGATCCTAAATTGCTGGCCAGCCAATCACAGGGCACAAGGAGACGGACAACCATTCACGGTCACACTCCGACGTAGGGGAAACTTAAAGTGCTCAATCAGCCTACCATGCATGTTTTTGGAGTGAGTGTAAACCAGAGTACCCAAAAAAACACATACAAGCTCGGGGAGAATACGCAAACTCCACAAAATGAGGACTAACTTGGGATTGTACCCTCGACCCCAGAACTGTGAGGCTGACGCGCTAACCACTTGACAGCCGGGCTGCCCAGCCTACAACAAATGATGAATAGAATAATTGAATACAGCCTACAAAATATCTTAAATTCAGCCTACATTCTGTTGCATTTATTAGCTCTGTCACTAGTTGAGGATAGTCTAAACAGTGCCTCTCAATCAATGTAGGAAACTGTAGAATTGGACTCTTTTGTTGAACATAAATAAATGAACATTGGTACCTCTACTTACAAAATTGATTGGTTCCAGAACTTGTTTCGTGACCTGAAGTCTAGAAAGCATTTTATTTTTATTTATGTAAATTGTATCATTCGTTACACGGTCTTAAAAAAAAAACTATCAACTCAACCCTTTAAAATGGTGAAAGGTGTCCCAATGTTATATGAAAGATGTACACATTTTAAAATTGGGTTATTTCGGCTCAAAAGCACCCATTTCTCTCTCCTGTCTGCTCTCTTTCGCTAACATAAACATCAGCTGCTCGTTAAGTCATTGGTTTCGATGTTGTTGCGAGTGGTATGCTTCAATTAACGGAGACCTTTAGATTGGTAACAAGCAGGAGGGCCCGGCTTGGACGAGGTTGTTATTGCACGTGTTTTGGTAATCTATTTGTGTAAGGAGAAGCCCAGTGGCTAATCCACACGTGTGCAGATTGCAAGAAAGGATGAAAGTGGAAAAGTCAGGACAGAAAAGAGTGTTTTGGGGAGCACCTGATAACTCGTGGAAATTCTTCCAAAAATGACGTTTGTAAATGATGTGGAAAGGCATCCTACCTTACGCCCAATCAGCCATGCAGTGCGTTTAGGCACATCATGTAAAAACAACGATGCATAGTTTGGACAAACGTATCGAGAGAATCCAAACATAACCACGCACACACACACACATCCATAAATCACGCTTTATAAGGACTATCGATAAACACTCACAGAGACACGCCAGCACCAGCACAAGGCAACCTCTGTTGGACCAGAGTTGGTCACCCCTGATTTTATAGGTCTTTTGTCATTGCTTTCAATGGCTAGCTGGAAAATTCTGACAGCCGGTAATGTTCTATGCTATGCAAACAATGTCTTCTACTAAATTTAGCTAGTCAGATTCTAGACAGGTGCACTGTATACATAGAGCGGAAATTACGGTAACCAGGGAAAGCCAGAGCATGAGAAAGCACAAATAGACAACAATGATTCCCAAATGACAAGTCAAGAAACAAGCTTAAGAATAGTTAAATCCTCCACTATTAATACTACATCAAACCAGGGAATCAATACTAGCTGAACAGCCACTAAATCTTCACAATCGTGCTCACAGTGACTACCCTTTCATAATGGTTTTATAATGGATAGATCCATCGACCAGCAGTCAGAAAAAAGCATGGTAACACAATTTATCAGCATCCCCTGCCACAGTTCAACAAATGCTTTCTTCAGTTATATTCGTTTCAACATAATATTGTTATTTTCCCCTGCAATCCAATCTCAGATTCATATGCAATTAGAAGTAGATGACTGCAATCCCCCAAAAAATGAAACTCCAGCCATTTCCACACAGTTGAAAAACAGATACTATCTTTCAAGAGAAATGAAATTAGAAGAGAACCTGACTTCCCTTACAACAGAAAGAGAAAATAAAGTCATTGACATGGAATTGAGTGCATGTGTGCAGGAAATTGTTTCTCAATGTGAGGCTAACAAGTGGAATAGCATTTTTTCATAGCTATGGCTGCCGACGGACGATTCAGCAAGCATTGAGCTGTAAAATTGTTAGTTGAGAAAGCAATAGGTCGAAAATGAAAAATCGAAAGGAACACCATAGCCAAACACGTCCAATATCTGCTTGTTCATCTAGTGCAAAATCTATTGCCAATCACAGAAATTTGGCAAAATCGGAGTTGCAAGGTTAAAGACTGTAACATGAAAGTGCTGCAATGTTTAATGAATATTCTGTGAATCCTCAGGTTAAAAGGAAAGACAACATCTAGTTTAAATGACTTACATGTAAAAACACAATTCATCATTGTGTAACTTTCTTAGACGTCTGATAATGGAGAAAATAATATATAAACACAACTAAATTAACTGCAGCTATTTTGTGATGTCAGTTGACTGATGGACTTGGGCACAAGTGCTTGTGAAAATGAGTATGAATGATGTAACAAGGCTGCCTTTTGGTGTAGACGTTCATTCGCCTGACTTCGGTGCGGTGAGGCGCGGGCTCGATGCCGGCTGGTGGCGGTATGATTGAGTGTATGTCTCTCTGTGTGCTCTACGGCTGACTGCCAACCAGTCTAGAGTGTAGTCTGCCTTTTGCCCGAAGTCAGCTGGGTTAAGCTCCAGCAACCCCTGCTACCCTTTCGAGGATGCGCGGAATGAATAAATGATGTAACAAAAAAATATGGAGGATCAAATCGGACAGAATGAAAAAATTTAAAACATCTTTAAGTAATTAATTAAAATTGGATTTCACTAAATAAAACTAGGCGGCTGAATGGTTAGCGCGTCAGCCTCGCAGTTCTGGGGTCCTGGGATTGAATCCAGGTCGGTCCTCCTGTTTGGAGTTTGCCTGTTCTCCCCGGGCCTGCGTGGGTTTTCTCCGGGTACTCTGGTTTCCTCTCACATTACAAAAACATGCATGGTAGGCTGGTTGGACACTAAATTGCCCCAAGGTAAGAGTGTGAGCATAAATGGTTGTATGTCTCCTTGTGGCCTGCGATCTGCTGACCACCGATTCAAGTCAGCTGTAATAGGCTCCAGCACCCTCCGTGACTCTAGTGAGGATAAAGCGGTTCAGAAAATGAATGAATGGTTTTCCCTATGTTTTATCTTCTTTTGTCACCCATTACAGGACCTGAAGAGTCCCCAGAAAGACAAATTATTAGACAAAACATAGCACATGTGGGCTTATAAAAGAGCCCTGTCTGAGAGGAGGGAAGCACGCTTTGTGGGTTCATTGGTGAATTGCATCTCTGTGTACAACTCTACAGAGAACCATCAAAATGCATCTAGTTTTTTCATTCATGATTTGCCTGAATTTTGTACGGAATTTTCAATCTTTTTAACTGATACTGTCTACAGTAAAAAAAGAAAAATCTAGTAAGTACAGTACAGTCAGCCGTCGCCGACACCAACAAAACGTGTTTCAATCACATTTAATAATCATTCGTTCATTCAGGTCCTCACTGCTTATTTACCATACCTTTATTCTAATTAGAGAATAGAATTTTATTCAATCGCTTTGGTTAAATTGTGCTGTTCATAATGGGGTGGATCTTGAAAATGTTCATATTATCTGACATTTTAAGTAGAAGCATCTCGCTTCCATTCAAAATAAAGTCAGTTACTCCATTAAAGAGACTGTTTTACCTGCTTCATTAGTTCATTTTCCGTACTGCATATCCTCACCAGGGCCACGAGTGTGCTGGAGAATTGATTTGTTGCCAGCCAATCGCAGGACATAAATAGACGAACAACTCAGATAACACTCATGCTTAAGGAACATTTTGAGTGTGCAAACAACCTTCCATGTATGTTTTTTGGGCTGTGAGAGGAAACCGGGATAGCCAGAGAAAACCCACGGGAATAATATTCAATTTCCCCAAAGAAAGGTCGGGCCCACCGGGGAATTGAACCCTTGATCTCAAAACTGTCAGACAGACGTGTTAACCACTCTCACCGTGCCATGTGTAAATGTAATGTATTAATAATTTTAAAACTAAAATTTGATTCTCTTGCTCGCGACAAGTCGAAGGAGTACCATGCATCTCATCAAAAATCTGCTTAAATAAACTCCATCTTACCTACGATCCCAATGAGAAGACTGATACAGTTAAAGGATGGATGTAATATTCATTTTAAAAGTGTGTACTGAGAGAGTAAGAAAATTGATATTCACAGTATGAAGCATGATTAAGTATTAAAATTAGGTAGAATTGCAGTCGTAATCCCTTTATCATATTCTGTGTCTTTTCAGCAGCTGATTGAATGTGCTTGACATCCCTTCAAAGTCCTCCTGTTGTATTATGGTTGTATTTATGGTTGTGATTATCTTGGTACTTTGCATTCCTTAGTTTACTCTCCGACTCGGTAGTGCTGTTTGTCGTTGTACCTTATTATTCCACTTAGATTGCGTGACACTTTTGTTAGGACTTTTCTGGCCAGGAGTGACTTTTCCTTAGTTTACTTTCCGACTCAGTCGTTCTATCTTTGTTGCACTGGATCATACCGCATTTTTGGGTGTGCTCTTTATTTTTAAATAAATCATCTATTTATTTGTATTTATGTTTCTGAGTTTGTGTTGTGGATCCATTCTTAAACGAATTGCCATTCATAACAACTCTAGATCTTATACAAATCGGTTTGATAGATGCAGTGGCGGTCTGTGCATTTCCTAGTGACGCCTTCAGCAAAAACTATTTTATGACTATAAAACCTCTACCGCAGCTACAGATGCGACACATAAAAAATAATCAATAATAACCTCATACAATTGAAATATTATTTAGGAATTTAGCCATATTTTACTCACCAAAAATCCTTTTTAAATGTACACAATATCCATCCTCCTTTCTTTCTTCCTTCTTTTCTATCGCCATCGAAGCTAATGTCTGTCTTGAAAATGGCTTTAAATAAACACATCAATATATTTGCTTGTGCAGCTTGCTCCAGATACAGTTTGGTAGCTCTGGCTAGTCCACTCTATCACTACCCAATCATAGTTGGTGAAAGCGATGACGTATCCCTACGCCTGCGAGAAGGCATTGTGGTATTGCCAACTCTAAATCTGATTGGTTAAAGCAACAGTCTTATCGACGCTTGTTTAATGCAGCAGAGCCTGCAGAACTGATGGTGAAGGCCTTGAGGCAGATTTCTGACCCTGGCAACAAATAATGGCTGAAAGATAGACTTATTTCTTTTTTCAAATTGAATAATTTGTATTTACAAAGACAGGCATATTAAATTCCTTATGATATTGACCTAAATAATGCTCAATCCAGCAGACGATCCTTTGGAGTCATACAGTATCTCAGAAATAACACATGCAATGATTTTTCTTAAGATTTTCCCTTCAAAGTAACACGCCCAATTAAAACCAATAATATGGAGGTGAAAATTGTGAATCAGGTGGCTTCAAATTAAACGATTTTAAGGCAATTTTAAGGGTGTGGCTTATACACGGGTGGCTTATATGCGAGAATATATGGTATTTACGAGGCATTTAAAAAAAAAAAGAAAACGCAGGCAGAATTCACTTGGATATTTTACTAAAACCATTTCACGATAATTATCGTTATCATATTATCGTCCAGTTCTACCTAGAAGTTGGCAATGTTAACCATAGTAGAGATATTAATGAGTTTTTGTTTTGTAGATGGTAAACGAAGTAACAACACAATTTTCCTTTTCACATAATATTTAGAGACCCTTCAAAGAGTTCCTCTTTTGTTATTACTTCAGCATGCACATGCAAATTTAATGAAGAGTAGCCCTGTTAAGTGCCTGTCATCCAGTTATGTATACAGACTGCGGGTTGACAGGGACTGGGATAGAAATAGCTTTGGCACAGATCAGCCACTAACAAAAAAGCATGCAAGACTCTTTTAAAAAAAATATGTACGTATTAAATGATTTTACTATCGTATCAAAAGGGCTGCTTAAAGTCTTGTGTGGAGCATGTGTATTGGGGAATTGTATTCAGACAAAAAATACAACGCAAGCCCAATCTTTTCTCGAAAAGGTTAAAACAGATTCCGTGTAAAATCACTTTTTGCCTATGGCCAACCAATTCATTACCACTTCACCACCATTAGTGGATTGTTGGTGAAAGTGATGCCTTTTTTAAAACCAGGTTGTGAAATTTATTGGTTTTGTTTATTTTTTGTTTATCTTTTCATGACCGTAAACTAAATTTTCAATCTACATACCAAAGTAATAAGGGAGCTCGAAACCAACCACTTTCAGACATTTCACCTAATTATTACAGTACACTTAGCCTCTTTTTTCAAAAGAAAAAATCACAGAATAAAAATGGTAACTCACTACTTGTCATGTCTTGTTAGGGTTTTGGGTGGAGATCTGTGTGTTTGTTTTTTGCCTCTTGTGTCCCTCCAGGCTTCCTTCCTTCCTCTTGTGAAAGCCCTTGTCTGCCTATTTGTGTGTTTGTTAGTCTTTGTCGGATTGTCTGCTTTGTTTGTACCATGCCACGTTTCCATGTCAAGTTCCTCGTTACCCCATGTCTTTTATGTCACGATTGATTTTGTTATCTGATGTCTAAGTCCTTATTATTTGTTAAAGTTTTTGACAGAGCACTCCATTCCACTCAACCACGTTCCACGACCGAGCTAATCGTAACACTACTGAGTGTCATTTAACTTTATAATAATTGTTCACGAACCAAGACTTTTTGATACAATACTCATAATCAATAATTTGAAATTCATGCGTTTAGTCACGTGAAAGCTTTGGGAAGATTCTGCAACGTCGACAAACAATTATGTAAAGGCTCCACTGTAATTATGATCAAGCAGCAGCAATACTGAGCAAGTTAACACCGCTTCAATGCAATATTGCATTCAATATTCTGAAATGGCCAATAGGTTGTTGTGTTTACAGAGCATTACATAGCAGGGAGAAAATTCCAATCCTTTTTCAAAATAACATTCAGGGAAACTCCACAAGGCAGAGGTTTAGATTTGTTCGAAAAAGACTCCAAGCCTAGATTCAATTGAGAACACCAAAAACAAATTGGTCCACTCTTATAGGAAATACCACAGTAAAAAAGATGAGCGCTGAATCATTTATAAAATTAGGGAATGGCCCAGTGACCTAGGTTACGAATGCCTGATGGGACTGCGAGAAAGCGAATAATTATTAAGGACACAAGAACTTGCTCACATAACATATGTTATTATCTGGCTGTAGACTCCAACCCTAAAGCTTTAGTTTCCTTCTGCTACAACAGTAGATGAAGCCACCTGAGTAAAGCTATCTTCTCATCTCACCTCATTTTCTGAACCGCTTTATCCTCACTAGGGTCAGGGGATGCTGGAGCCTATCCCAGCTGACTTCGGACCAGAGGCGGGGGACACCTTGAACCCAGCCCAGCCCATCGCAGGGCACGAGGAGACGGACAGCCATTCATGCTCACACTCATACCTAGGCGCAATTTAGAGTGTCCAATCAGCTTACCATGCATGTTTTTGGAATGTGGGAGGAAACCAGATTACCCTGAGAAAACCCACGCAGGCCCGGAGAGAACATGCAAACGCCACACAGGTAGACCAACCTGGATTTGAACCCAGTTCCCCCACTGTGAGGCCGACACGCTAACCACTCATCCGCCAGGCCGCCCTAAAGCTACATAAATTAACCCTTCAATTTAATGCTTTGTTTTTTTGACGAAGAGAGCCATAAACAATTCATATTTTCTAATGTTATTCCTTGAGAGCCATACTCCGAATTTAAAAGTCAAAATACATGTAAATGGGTGTCTTTTATTTTAGTAATTTCACCACTTTTAAAGTGAAAAAAAAAGAATACTTTTGACAACATTCTTATGCAGTTGCTAATCAATGAGAGTATGCATTCTAGCAGAGTCTAATGCAAAAAAAAGAAGACTAAAGCAGCACTGGACGTAGTATCTCATTTCTGTCACCAGCGGGTTCCATATTTTAGCTCACAAGTTCATACCTGTCAACCTCTGCCGATAACTGCCCTTATAAATGATTATGATTCCCCTTACAAACCCCAAAAAAACCTTACAAACACTGTACGACTCGTACGGTGTTTGTAAGGTTTTTTTGGGTTTGTAAGGGGAATCATAATCATTTATAAGGGCAGTTATCGGCAGAGGTTGACAGGTATGCAAGTTAGCGAAGAGCCAGATGCACCCATCGAAAGAGCCACATGTGGCTCCCGAGCCATATGTTCCCTACCCCTGGTTTAGGTGAATGCCAACCCTGCAAAGAAACCCAGCATATGCTGGTTTCTGTACCAGCAAACCCAGTGCCAAAACACAACAAACTTGCTGGATTTGTTGTGTTTTGGTACTGGATTAGCTGGTACAGAAACCATCATATGCTGGACTGTGTAGGGAGGGGTGCATATAGCATGCTCTTTTCCCATCCAAAGTGATTTTTCCTGGAACGTTCCCTCCCAAGGTGTCGAGGGCAGCTGACAGGAGGCAGCGGCTGAATTACAATGTATCATGCGCAGTCTCCCCCTTACCCCATCCACAAATTGCGAGGACCCCGATGCGCTTAACATTCATGTTCACTTGCTACAGTTTTGCGGCGCACAACTGGCGAATGCACGAGTGCTGATACGCGCCAGCGTAAAAGAAATGATCTTGAGCCGTGCTTAAAAATAATGATGTTGAATAAAGACTATTTGTTTAACGGCGAAACGCTATTTTTATCCGTAAAAACGACTGAGTCCAGCTATCTGGAGCGAGGCACGATGCTGAAATGTTCGAAATAGAGAAATGCGCTTAAAATAAATTCAAACATTACGTATGAAATCAAATCCACTTGCCCACCTCATCCGGTTGGGGTTGGTTTTGCCTCTGATTTGGCTGCTCCTTGGTCGCTGTCATGGTAAACTCCTCGGGATAACTCTCGATTTATCACTGATGGGAAATGGCCAGGTCTTTGGATACGAGGAGGGGGAAATTGAGCTCGCCTGCTCATCAACTGGATGGTTACAAGTGCGAAAACTGAGCAGGGGGATTTCGTCACAAGCTAATTGTGTAAGGCGCTGGAAAGAGATAGAAAGAGAGAGAGAGCTTCTGTGGAATAGCCCACGCCGCCCACCCGCACGCTCACTCACTCACATCAGCCTCGTAAAAGGGAGGAGAGTTTGGATCCAGTATAGCTCGTTAACAAATCAGAAAAGCTGACGTGAAAACATCTCGCTAGCTTATGTGGCTTTACTAAGTTTCCCCTGAGGTATTTCTGCTTCTCGGAGACGGTGTGGAGAGGAATTTTAACATTAATCCGTGACAGCGATAAAATCTCATGTTTCTGTGCCAGGAAAAATGGATTGGACGTCCAGCATTGTCAGTGGTAAACAATGAGTTAAATGAGAGGCCTATAAAGTGCCAGTTTGTACTAGGGGCAATCTGGGTGGGAGCCAAGGGTGCAATTGGATTGGGGGAGCACGGGAGAAAAACATTTTTTTCCTCAAATATATTACTAGGGCGGCCCGGCAGTGGAGTGGTTAGCGTGTCGGGCTCACAGTGGGGGACCTGGGTTCAAATCTAGGTCGGTCCACCTGTGTGGAGTTTGCATGCGGTTTCCTCACGCATTCCAAAGACATGCATGGTAGGCTGATTGGACGCTCTAAGTCAGGGGTAGGGAACCTATGGCTCGGGAGCCAAATGTGGCTCTTTTGATAGGTGCATATGGCTCTCCGCTAAACTTTGAGGTCAAATATGGGAACCGCTGTTGAGAGAGCTCAGTCCCGAATGCATCAATAGGAGCGTTACGTGATCATTGTGGCGCCGACACTACCTCCAGTGCGGCTTTACATGTTTTTTTCTTTCCATTATATTCTTCTGCATGCATACTCCCATTGATTATCATTGATTAGCAACAGCGTGACAATGTTGTCAAAATATCTAAGAGAACGTTTGTACTTTAAAAGTGGTGACATTACCACAAAAGGCACACATTTTAGTGTATTTTTACTTTTAAAAATACTTTTTTAGTATGGCTCTCAAGTAATAACATTTGAAAATATGAATTGTTTATGGCTCTTTCCGTCAAAAAGGTTCCCGACCTCTGCTCTAAGTTGTCCCTAGGTATGAGTGTAGGCGTGAATGGTTATTTGTCTCCTTGTGCTCTGCGATTGGCTGGCCACCAATTCAGGGTGTGCCCCGCCTTTGGCCTGAAGTCTGCTGGGATAGGCTCCAGCACCCCCTGTGACCTTACTGAGGATAAAGCGATTCAGAAAATGAGATGAGATATTACTAGTCGCTACACTTCATTTCCACGTCTAGCCTGTTACGCGGCTGAAATTCAAGAGGGGCCATCGCCTTCCCCCAAGCGTCAGCAAAGTGTCACATCCAGTCCAAATAGGGCATTAACATATGTATATTTCCTCTCATGATTGAGATGATGCTTTGGCAGCACAGAAGGCCAGAAAAAGTCAAATTTTAGGTTCAAGCCAATCATCCAGAACAGAATTTAATTAATACCAAGAATTAAAAGGGTCAAATACATCTAAAACATCTCTTACTGTTTGACCACTTTTTATTTATTTATTATAATTTATTAATATTTATTAATATAATATAATTATAGATAATAATAAAAAGATATAATAATAAAAAATAATATAATTTACAAATATAAAAATACAATTTATAATTTATTAATATTTATTTTTCATTCATTAATTCATTCATTCATTTTCTGAACCGCTTATCCTCACAAGGGTCGCAGGAGCTGCTGGAGCCTATCCCAGCTAACTATGGGCACCAGGACGGGTACACCCTGAATTGGTAGCCAGCCAATCACAGGGCACAAGGAGATGGACAACCATACACGCTCGCATTTATACCTATGGTCAATTTTGAGTGTTCAAACAGCCTATATTACATCTTTTGGGAATGTAGGAGAAACCGCAGTCCGAAGAGAAAACCCACATAAGACCGAGGAGAAAATGCAAACTCCACACAGTGAGGACCAACCTGGGATCAAACCCTTGTCCCCCATAACTATGAGGCCGATGCACTAACCACTCCTCCACCGGGCCACCCAGCATGGAACATCTGTGTGGAGTTTGCATGTTCTCTCCGGGCCTGCGTGGGTTTCCTACGGGTACTCCGGTTTCCTCCCGTATTCCAAAAACATGCATGGTAGGCTGATTGGACACTCTAAATTGCCCCAAGGTATGGTTGTGAGTGTGCATGGTTGTCCGTCTTCTTGTGCCCTGGGATTGGCTGGCCACCAATTCAGGGTGTCACCCGCCTCTGGCCCGGAGTCAGCTGGGATAGGCTCCAGCACCCCCCGCGACCGTATTGAGGATAAAGCAGTTCAGAAAATGAGATGAGATGAGATGAGCCTCTGGCAATTGCAGTCAGCCTCTTCTAGTCAAAATGGATTGGACGTCTAGTACTGGCAATGACAATCAATGATTTTAATAAATGACCCATAAAAGGTTCATAGTAATTGCGCGCATGAGCGCAATGCAAAGCAGAGACGTGATTCGTGTTGGCAAATTTAAATTGTATGGGCAAATATGTGGTGTGGATTTCATCCAGTTGACATGAAATTGAAATTGCCCCTAAAATTGTTTATGGGTTTCTTGTCACGTCTGCTTAAAAGTTGAGTGGTTTTGGAATAGAATCTTGGCTTGGGCCGTCAAATGGGATATGGGAAAGTGTACATTTTCTATAAATAATCCCAAATAGGCGATATGGTGAAGAGTAGTCAGGACGTCTGCATCATAGTTCCCAGATAAAGGGTCAAGCCCAAATATTATAAAAGCCCTATATTATCTCATCTCATCTAATTTTCTGAACCACTTTATTCTCATTAGGTAAATAACTAATTGTTAACTGTGCTTCCTTTAAATCCACCAGATGCTATTGAGTCATATGCCAGATCATTGTCATTGTTAAATTTTCCACAATGAATATAACATTCTGGATTATCAGGTTTAGGCATGAAAAAATCATGTTTATTCCTCATTTTCGCATGTTATCGAGATATATGTTCACTCATGTTACATTCCACCATGATAGCTACATATTGTGTGCCGGCTGTGACTGCCAGAGGCATTTCTGTGCCAGATTCTCTCCCAACGACGGCACATCACAACTCCATCTCTTGTTGAACAAGACAGAGCAAATATGGCTGCATGAACATTAAACCAGGGCATAATGATTGTATTTATGCCCAGCGCACACTGGGGTTGCGCCATCCACACAGTATGCCGATAACTACTGATCGCCGTTGGCACTACTATTAAAAGTAAAAGAGTTTCTGACATGTCCTCACAATGCAACGCTATATTTGATGTATGAGAAGTGCATGTGCAGTAAGTACGTAAGTACAACAGTGGTAACAGATTGAAATATTTGTTACACATTTTTTAAACTAGATTTCCATTTGGGCCAGGAGACTGGCAATCTTGCAGTGCAGCGTGCCATTGTCGCTGGTTTTAAAACAGAAATATTTATTTATTCATCTTACGAACCGGCAGCGGTCCACTGCAGTAGGGCGCATAAAAATGACAAACTGTTAGCAAGAGGGAAACGTAAATTTCATAAAAACCTTTATTGATTTACTTGCATGTTCACATTATAATTAAACAAAAATATTTATATAAGCAAGATTGTTGTTGCGTTGTGTCTAAAGAATAAATTTGAATAAACAACAATAGAGCCACCCGATGGTGCAGTGGTTCTTCCGCCTGCTTTTGGTGCGGGAAGTCTGGGTTCAATTCTCACTCGGTGGCAGTTTGATTGTGAGCAACAGTGGTTGTCTGTCGCTCTGTGTGCCTTACAATGACTGTAGACCAGTTTAGGGTGTAGTCTGCCTTCGGCCCGAAGTCAGCTAGGTCAAGCCCCAGCAACCCCGCAACCCCTATGAGGATGCGTGGTACAGAAGATGAATGAATAAATGAACAACAAATGTCTTCACTACAAAACACCTGACCCATGAAACATGGTGCAAACTGTAATAGGTTACACATTGTCATTAACTCCTACAACAAAGTGTTTCTTTGTGAACTACATGGAAATTGGAATGAACCGGGAAGAACAAAGACACGTTGACTATGGATGTGGGCGACGCGCTAACTAAACGCTGACATAACCATCAAGCATTAATGACACTTGGTGTGCTAATATCGTATTTAGGTGATGGATAAATGTTGGATGAACATTGAACTGTAAATTTGAGTTCATCACAAGCACATTAAGTGTTGACAGTTGGAGTCTAACTCCCATTTGATGTTTGAATGTGATTGTTATAACTAACTAAATAAATAAATAAAGAAGGAGAGCTTCCGCAGATCCTTCCTCCCATCAGCTGTCAGGCTCTTTAACAAAAAATGGCTGTGTTAAGACCTACCGTATGCATGCATGTACATCTATATGTATGTATATGCGTGCTTATATATATATATATATATATATATATATATATATATATATATATATGTGTGTGTATGTATATGTATGTGTATATATATATATATATATATGTATATATATATATATATATATATATATACATATATATATGTATACAGACGCTCCCCTACTTACGAACATTCAACTTACGAACAACGGTACATACGAACATGTCTGCAAATTGCGTTTAAGTCCAAAAATGTTCGCAAGTCCAATTTTGTATTTCGCGTCTTTTTCGGAGTAGTACTTCTTTCCGCCGCTAATACCGACGCCTGGCGCTGTGAGAGCTCAGCTCACCCAGCATCTACCTTCTTCGTTGCAATGCGGAAGTGCGTGAATGTATCTCCAGTGTGCAAAGAACCTTTTTCATTTGTATCATTAAATATCTCATGCATCCAATATTGAATATGGTTGGTAAAAAGCTAAAGGCTTCTATTGAGGGAGTTGCAAGGAAGAGGCAAGCCATTTCATTTGAAACGAGTGGCAATAATAACGAAGCTTGATGCGCGTGAGAGTGGTTGAGCGTTGCACATTCAGTACCATTTATAAACAGAAAGATCGAGCAGCAGGACCCAAATATTGAACGTTGCACAAAGTTTGCAAATCAATTGAATGATGCCATACAGTGCTACTGCATCATTTATGATGAAAAAAAGAAGAAAACTGTGCAATCGTCATTAGGTCGCTTCTTTTGGCCAGTTTCTAATACATAAATCTATCTCTCTCTACAGTACTGTACATATTCTCTCCATTTTATTAAATATTTTTTTTTCAGTACAAACCAATGCGTGTTACTTATACAAGCCTTAAACATACAAATGCACTTATATAAACCTTCAATATACTTATATAGGCCTTAAACATAAATTATAATACAAAATATAGCACTAAATCAACTTACAAACAAATTCAACTTATGAACAATCGCTCGGAACCAATTGCGTTCGTAAGTTGAGGAGTGTCTGTATATATATTTCAGCAACACGCTTATTTATTTATATATTTATTCATGTATTTATTTATTAACCCACTTATTACCTATCTATTTATGTCTAAAATGCCTTTCCTATTTCTGCATCCTCACCCCCTTGCTACTGTGACAACGAAATTTCCCGAATACGGGATAAATAAAGCTATCCAATCCAATCCAAATCTATTTTTCTTCTTCAATGCTTCCTTTATTTGTATAAATAAAAACTTTCAGAGCCGTGTTCATGGCCTCCTCCACGACGGCGTGTTATAAGAGCCACTTTTCTATCATGTATGTATGTATGTAAAGACTGTAGAGCTGTGGGTCTATTACTGACCCCTGCGTTAGCCCAAGACTGTCATTCCGCGAAGTAGATTTTGTGTTTTGTAACCTGCCGCACTGTGATCTTACAGATAAGTATGATTCAATCCAATGTAGTGTGCTTGGTGAGAAATTAAAATTAGACAGTTTAGTCATCAGTATCTGGTGGTTGAGGGTGTCAAATGCCTTTTTGAGATCAATGAAGTCTGCACCAATGACCCCACGTTTATTTAGTTTTGATTTTATGTTTTCTGGACAGAAGCAAACCGCCATTTAAATAGAATGATGTTTTCTAAAGCCGAATTGCATCCTGTTAAGGGTGTATGGACTGCTGTTAATGTGATCCACAATTTGATCCGCTAATCTTTTCCAAGACTTTTGAGACGGCTGGAAGGATGCTTATAGGTCTGTAGTTTTGTTTATTGAATTGAGGCTATATAATGCATAGCTGCCAACCTCCGTCGACCCGATTTCCAGAGTTTTTCATGCAAAATCGATATAAAATGTAAAAAAATAATAACGTGGGACAATTGAAATCAAACTGTCCCCTTGTGTTTGTTAAAGTTTGATGACGACTGCCCTGCAACTGACTCCAGACCATTACCGAAAGTTATCTTAGATGAGATCCACTTCTTCCACATCCCCAATAATCTTATCAGAAAAGTATGGGTGAATAGTGTATAAATGTGCATGTTGAAAAGAAAATACAGCCAGCAACCATGCAGGATTCTTGAGTGCTAGTCAAGAAATGTATTTGAGAGAGAGAGTGAGACAGATGGACAGGCAGAGATAGAAACAGGCACTGATGTGCTGGAATGAAAGGGCCAGAATATAAAGGAAAGAGATACCAAGGGAGTAGTTTTTCTGAGGTGTCTTCAGTTGATGAAGTATTTATGACCCTGGGGTAATTTATAGTGCATTTCAGCAACTCCATGCCACTGGGCAGCTGATGAAAGTTTCATGAACAACCTCCACAGTGTCAAACGCTGGGCTGGCATTTTATCCATATCACATTAAAACAGTAACTAAAAGGCCAGGAGAAACTTAAATTTGAAAATATTTTTTATGTCTTAAAATTTTAAAACAAACATAAAGATTAACTATTCAGAGTAGTCATAATTATACGCAAAGCTCTTTATTAGACAAGCACACACATTATATATATATACACATATATATACATATATATATGTATATATACATATACGTATATATATACATATATGTATATATATACATATACATATATATGTATATATACATATATATACGTATATATATACATATATGTATATCTACATATACATATATATACATATACATATACATACATATATATATATATATATATATATATATATATATATATATATATATATATAGTCTGATTCCCGGCTAAAGCCAATGGCTCTTGGGACGTGAGTTTCTACCCCAAGTGGGGGAGTTTAAGTATCTTGGGGTCTTGTTCACGAGTGAGGGAAGAATGGGGTGGAAGACTGACAGGCGGATCGGTGCAGCGTCTGCAGTGATGCATCGATCCGTCGTCCTGATAAAGAAGAGCTGAGCTGAAAAGCAAAACTCTCTATTTACACGTCGATCTATGTTCTAACCCTCATTTATGGTCACGAGCTGTGGGTTGTGACCGAAAGAACAAGATCCCGGATACAAGTGGCTGAAATGAGTTTTATCCGCAGGGTTTCCGGACTCTCACTTAGAGATAAAGTGAGAAGCTCTGTCACCGGGAAGGGCTTAGAGCTGCTCCTCCGAATCAAGAGAAGTCAGATGAGTTGGCTTGGGGATCTGATTAGGATGCCCCCTAGACACCTCCCTGATAAGGTGTTTCATGCATTCCCAGGAGGAGGGCACGGAGCCGACTGAGGATGCGCTGGGGAGACTATTTCTCCCGACCGGCGAGAGGGAAGTCTAGGCTTCCCGCCCGAAGTTGCTGCCACAGCGCCCAGCCTCGAAGAGAAGATTAAATGAGAAAAAAACGTGTGTTTAGATTCCCCTTGACACTTCTGTCCCTGTCATTTTCTCAATAGACATAAGACAACCGTCATGAAAGCAAAAGGCCTTAATCATATATAAATTATCGTTTCAGTCATCAGAGATTTGACTGACAGCTTCCTAGACTTTTTTAGACAGATAAACCACTGAGTTTTACCATGCATGCATTTAGTGATGACATCACTACTCAATTTCTATTCCAATATTGAATCACCATTCATGGAAAAAAAGAGTTAATAAAATGGAGAAGTTGGCATTACTTAGACTCTATATTTGACTTGCACCCTGACACCTAAATGTCTTTGTACTAAGAAATAATCTCCCTTCTATACATTGAATTGTATTCAAAGTTGGAACATCTGTTTCAAATCTATAATTTATATCTCTCAATCCTTACTGAATTATTGATCTGCCAAACTGAATTTATTTACCAGAAAAAATTGTAGAAAACATCTGCTTCATTCCATCAAGTTTTCTGATCAGAAATTTGATTAAACAAGTGATTTTAGTACAAGTAAATATGTATTTAATAGTAAAGATACACAAAAAATGAGATTTATTTTGTCTGTTTTAGCAGTTGGAACATTTTACAGTGCTGTGTAAAATATTAAAGCTGCCACTATTTTTAACCAGCAACCAAGTGGTTAGCGCGTCAGCGTCACAGTTGTGGGGTCATGGGTTCACAGGTCGGTACTCACTATGTGGAGTTTGCATGTTCACACCGGGCTTGAGTGGGTTTTCTTCGGGTACTCCAGTTTCCTCCCACATTCCAAAAACATGCAGGGTACGCTGGTTGAACACTCTAAATTGCCTCTAGGTATGAATGTGAGCAAGAACGGTTGTCCGTATCCTTGTGCTTTGTGATTGGATGGCCACCAATTCTCTTTCTCTCCTTATGGCCTACGATTGGCTGGTGCCCGAAGTTAGCTGGGAAAGGCTCCAGCACCCCCACAACCTTTGTGAGGATAAGTGGTTCAGAAAATAAACAAACTATTTTTGACGTAGCCTCTATTATGGCAACTGCTGTTCGATTGACGATTCGGGTTTCTTAGATATCTTTCTTAATTTCTCTCCCTTATAGCCACTTGGAAACAATGATACTGGCACATATTTGGGAATACAGGCATCCACATTATAAAAGAGAAATGGCATTATGTTTTCAAGTTAAGAATTGCCACAGCCATAGTTATTCCCTCTGGGAAAGTGAAGTATTATCCTTCGGTTCATTATTCCTTCTGGGAAAGTGAAGTATTATCCTTCGGTAACAGCATTTCAGGAATTGTATCCAGTGATCCTTTTCAAGCAGTTTCATTATAAGTTTGTGAAGGACTGTTGAGATTTATGGTTGTGTATTTTATACTAGATGGTAATATATTTCTTACATCCGATGCTAAATAAAATAAACTCACCATTAATCTACCAGGAAGCCCGTCGGGGTCCTGGGTTAAAATTACCAGCTGTAGTCACTCATAATCACTCACAAGAAGTTAAGAGGCCATGCTATGAAGCTCATTTCACTGACACAACTTTCTAAGTCACCAAAATTGCTAATTCGTGTTGCTGTATGTATATTTTTGACCCAGCAGATTCGATCACCTTTTTCTGTTCACCCATAATAAAGTCATAAAAGAACCAAACTTCATGAATGTTTTTTGTGAAAAAGAAGTATCTGTTCCAATCACTCTATCAGAGAAAAATCGGAGTTGTAGAAATAACTGGAAACTTAAGAGAGCCATGACATTATGTTCTTCACAAGTGTATGTAAACTTTTGACCACAACTGTACAGTAATTAGACAACGAGCCACAGCAAAGGAACACAAGACTGAGTGGAAGGTTGATAAGGGGACGCACAAGGAGCAGGTGACAATAGTTGACACAAATGTCCCATCAAATCACAGAGACAAAAAAAGAGAAATTACAACTCACAACACAAATACTATCTTGCAAAAGTGATATGGAGATTAGCACATTATTGCTGATTGAACTTGAATTTAATGAAATTGAAAAAGCTGAACTTCAAATCATAAACACAATTTTTAGGAAGACAAATAAAAAACAATATTAAGAATAGTATTTTTTCAGGAAATAACATTAATAAGGACATTATTTTAACAGTGACATTTTATTTGCACATAGACTCCACCTTTCTATTTTTATCTCGTATCTGTACCTCAGCCATAATTAATGTGTGCTGTTGCTGAACCATACTTGACTGCGCGTAACCCCTTTTTTTCCAAGATGGCGCCGTTCACGCGGCAGCCAGTGGCAGTAGCTCTGTCAACTCTTATTTGTCTTTCGTGTTTTACAGCCCTTCTATCTTTTTTCTAATTACATTTTAATATTTCTTAATACATTCCTTTTTATTTTACTTTGTACTTTATACTTTTTACTTTAATGTTTTTACAACTTTCTTTGTTCTGTTAGCCTGGCATCTTTCTGCTACTTCTTTTTTGGAACCATTCAGCCATGTCTACGCTGTCATACACATCGGACTAGCTGTGAACAATACGCAGCAGAAGGAGCAACACCTCAATGCCGCTGGAAATTCGGAGTTGGACAAAAGTGCCGGGAGAAGAAGCAACGCTTCTGAGCAACCATTCCATCATGGGATAAGATGGAAGAGCTGTCGGCGCTTACCAGGCCGGAAACAGAGTCGAGCGGTTCTACTCTGCTACTGTTGTCTTCAGCTCCAGACTACTGAGGAACTGTGCGGATAAGCTTGGAAGAGTGACTCTGCATATTCTCTACCTCGGTCACAGTCTTCCTGTGTGTGGTTCCATTTTTTGTCCAACTTTACAACGTCGTTTTGAGCCTGTATCCGTTTTTGCTACCGCAACCAAGATGGCGCCGTTCAAGTGGCAGCCGGTGGCGGTAGCTCCGTCCGCTCTTGCTCGTTTTGTGTTTTTGCTGCCTTCTGTCTTAATGATTTGATTTGGTGATTCTTAATGATCCCATTTACTTTGATTTGCTTTGTGCGTTTGCTTTGTTGTTCTGCGGCCTTTGCGACTGTTCTGTCTAACTTATAACTATGCCTTTCCTCTTGCTAGTCACAATGAAATTTCCCGAATACGGGATGAATAAAGTTATCCAATCCAATCCAATAAATTCTAGTAGCTAGAGAAAAGGGCAAATGGGTAGAAAATGAAGGAAACCAATAGCCATAGTGGCTTCTAGGCAAAAAAAGTTGACATCTAACCCTGCCCATGATCAAGATATTGTCATGTGAGCCCAAGATCACTTCAGAAAACTAATGGATGTTACCCATTACAAACACAAGTTAAAACCATTCTCACCAGGTCATTTATAGAAAGAAGACAAATGCAGGTTTTTTTCCTAAACCAAAGCACATGGTCTCTCTCCCCTTCACCTTCAGCACTGTATGAAGGCTAAATATAGCACATTTGTCTAACATCAGTGGGGGGTGAACTGAAAGATTTAGCTTTGTCTCTTATATTCATTCTATGAATCATTTTAGACAGGCTTGTCCTTACTTTATGTTTAATATTTTCAAGGGCATGTCCTCTGCTTCTGTAATAAAAATGTATAAATAAATACCAACGCGGCCCGGAAGACGAGTGGTTAGCACCTCGGCCCCACAGTTCTGAGATCAAGGGTTCGATCCCAGGTCTGGATCGTGGAGTTTGCAAGTTCTCCCTGTGCCTATGTGGGTTTACCCCAGGTGCTCCGGTTGTTATTCCCACATCCCAAAGCATGCATGCAAGGCAGGTTGAACAGTCTAAATTGCCCCTAGGTATAAGTTTAAATGTGAAAGGTTGTCTTTCTCCATGTGCCCTGCAATTGGCTGTGCACCAATTTAGGGTGTCCGCTGCCTGGTGCCCATAATTTGCTGGGATAGGCTCCAACACCCCCATATGAGTTTTAGCCATACGGATAATGAATGAATAAATACCACACTCCATGAAAGGATAAAAATGTAATTCCAACCAGAAACTATTAGCCAAAGAGGTTTTCAGCTGCCATTCGATGAAACTGGATTTCAAAAACACCCTTCTAAAAATGTTTTTGCCATTATTAGTTCCAAACCTTTAAGAGCATTATTAAGGTTAGTGATTTAAATTACAATTCCACAGTTTTCAAATGATTATTTGTCTCTGCAAGAGTCTTCTATACTACCACTTAAAGGTCAAGCTTTTGCGAGTCTTGTGTCTCAGCACTTAATTAGTTGAAAATTGCCTTTGTCTGCTGGGAGCAGGTGATAATTGCTATGGGTCACAAGCAATAATTGCCAGTGAAGCCCTGAGAGCCATTGCCTATTAAATGGCGTTATTTAAATCGCCTCACCTTTAGGGTGCTTCCGCCTTTTCAACTTGCCATTAATTGGGAAAAGGATTTGTGAAACTTCCGAGTCACATGCTGATCCAAGACATGTACTGCATTTAGATGACTCATACTTGAAGTTACAAAACTCTCAACATCCATGAGAAAAAAAATATTGACTGTTGATAGAAATTGACTAGATGCACAAACCATAATCTGAAAGGAGAAATTATTCACTCCCCCAAAATCAGATCATTTTATTTTCCATTCATTTCCATATCTTTGATATCAGAACTGTTAGGCAGATGTGCGAAGCACTCTTCTACTCAGGCGGCATAATTTTGTTTGTTTCTATTGTTATTTAGTGTAGGTAGAAACAACCTATCATCCTCTGTTAAATATTTTCTACTCTTAATGAAAAAAATACTTTATTTGTCCATACCACAGGAGCTAGTGGTACAACTCTGTACACTGATCACCATGGAGAGTCATTTGTCGGACAACTCGTCTTTCTTCAGCGATTCAGACATTAAAACCAATGAAAATATTTTTTTTGCAGATGATGTTTTTGAGGACGAGATACAGGGTTCATACGAACAGTTGTTGGGTTCCTAGCATCTGTCTTTAGAAGTCAAGCATCCCCCCGCTAAGAGGTCTAAGACAAGGTAAAAACAAGGTAAAACAACACGGTCTACGCATCAATAAAAGCCAACAATGGCCATGAGCAGTTTCACTGAGCCGACGTGTGAGTGTATAAGCGTTTGTATGTACATGCGTTGTCCCTTTAAGAAGCTACGTCAGTCAGGGTCTTAACAAGTTCTCCAACAAAAAAAACAATAGAAGTCCGGGAAATTTGGAGCTTTTGTTTAGCCTAATAATTACTAGGGCATTAAGTATGACTAAATAGTAATTCACAGTTTGTATTTAGGGAATTTGAGCAACGATTTAAATGGTAATTATCACTTACCTTCCGGG